>NC_090944.1:72500941-72802513 GCF_040807025.1 Struthio camelus | reverse complement strand
CGAACTCTCCTGATGCCCTGGAAGCAGAGCAAGACCCAGATGTCTTACCTGCCCATGATCCCTGCAACCAAATTTTTGTCTTCATTGAAAGGATGCTAAGTGCAGCATCCCTGGACATCAATAGTCTAAGTGTGTACACAGAATATCAGGCACATGCTTCTCCGTCTTTCCTTTGCCAAGAGTTTTCTCCACTTCAGAACAATCACACAGTGGAAGCGGTATTTGTGCATGTATAATTTTTAAAAGAGGACAGATTCCATTTTAAATACTCATGCGTTGATCTAAAATTAAGTTCAAGTGTATAAAAAGACTGGGAAGAAGTCTGCTAGATTTGGTGTTAGACCCAGCTTTTGGATCTCATCAAGGCAAGTGAATAGCAACTTTAGTGCTGTTCTAATGAAGTTCCACAACTAGTTTTGGAGGAGTTTTTCTGCTTTTCCCAAAATGTTTCCAGAAAAAAAACATCCCACTGAATTTTACAAAGAGGTCCAAGATCTGCACCTATCCGTGCATGTATAAGCACTTTAACACACAATATGTATTCACATATACATGTATGTGTATGTATGTATACTCTGTCCTTTTGCCACTTCTCTTCCTGCCTCAGGTGACAGGGTGAGTTTTCTTGCCACGTCATACATGTGTGATATCTAAGCACGCTGGAGTGATTCTAGGAGGACATTTATGTCAAATCTTTATTTTTATTTGAACAAGCCCATATTTCCATGTCATGTGTTGTGGACGGACAAATTCTGTGCTATATCACTGCCTGATTGAATAAAAAAGGGATGCACGAGGCTTTGTTAAAAATTCTTTATTTTTCTTTCTGGTTGTTCTAGGTGTAATGCTTCATGTAGCATATCAGATAAAATCATCCCCTAGCTCAAGGCCACTGATATTGCCAAGCCCCTCTGGGAAGTGAACAGCCAACAAGCAACGCAGTCCTCAGGAGGAGTCTTGGAATATCAATTCATTAGCCTGGTCCTGACATTTCTCTCTTATCTCCAGCATTTCAGTTTGATAGTGTCTCCCCAGTGCATAATATTAGGAGTTACAATGCACTTGGAGCAGATGGGAGATCTGTGTTTTTGATAACGAGATTGTGAATTTGATTCATGCTGTCAGAAGCTTACATTAATGCTCATTCCTTCTTAAGCCCACAGTTTCCATGCATACATCCTCCACCAGACCTCTATGAGAGGAATAGATCTCATTTCAGTTCCAAAAGCTTTTTTATTTTTCAGGGCTTTGCTTCTTTTGTTCTACACTTATGAGTACAGTGCTGATGAAGCAAAGGTGACTTTTCTGGGATATATTACCTGGACTAAATAAATTCTTTTTCCTTCTGTTTAAGATAATTAAGAAATGCTGAAGGAAAAAAAGATCTGAGCTACTGTGAAATTGTTCATTCCATCTTCCAGTTATTCAGTATATACTAAGCCTGAAAGAGCTGTAATTAGATATGACAAAAGCCTTATGACGGTCTCTTTTTCTACAGTTCCAAGCACACTGGCAGTCCTCTATAAATAAATCTTTTTCTTTTCACCAAATTTCTTCTCTTCATCATACTTCTCCTCCCTTTTTCCCCTCCAAGGCCTTACCCCCCTGGACCTACCCACTTTAGCAACCTGGGCTCTGAATAGGGCTGTACAGATATAAAGGGAGCCATATGTCCTTTGAAAGTCCAGCCGCCCACTGCACTTGAGACTTTATGAAGTTCTTGGAGAGGCTTGTACAAGCCTCAGAAACCCTTCTAGACTTAAACTATCCTTGCGGATCTGTGCTTTAATATGGGATCTAGACAGACATACTGGGGTTTTTCCAGTTCAGGCATGCCACCTACAAATTATTCCCCTTGCCGTAGCAGGTTAATTCAAGGCACAGTACCTCGTGCCCAGGCTCCCTGGATAGCCATGGAGGGCAGTGAGTCACAGGGACTGGAAGGAGCTGTGTGCCTTGGACTTAGGTGCATATGTTACTTTGAAAGTGTTCCCTGAAGCGAAGGAGTCGCTTGCCAACTCTGCAGCATTAGGCTGCAGTCTGATTTCCTTTATTTCATGGTCTTTAGTCACATTACTAGAAAAACTATCCAGTCCATTAAAAACCTGGCTAACTTATCTGTCTCAGGCATTTCCTTCTTCTACTTCCTTTTATTTTCTATTTGCTTTTTTCTTTTAGCAAAGTGGTCCCTCTTTCTCTGTTTCATTTATTGCTTGACCCAGTAAATTGCATTGGTGAGATGATTTACATGCCAAATTGAAATCATATATATCCTCCTACCTGCAGAGTATTTTCAACAGTAGATATTTTTCTCTGATGTCATAGTTACTGTTTAACTGGATCAGCCTCGAACCCTCAAAAAATGTTGGCTTGCTAAGAGGAAAAATGTTCTAAGTTCCAATGGCTTTTACCCGAAATGACTTCAGAATTATTATTTTTTGCAAGAATTAGGGAAAAAAGAAAAAAAAAACCACACACATAACCAAGCTTGTGGAATAAGAGACTCAAAACAAGTCGCTTCAGTCACAGGCTTCCCAAAACTAACAACTTTCACATGTGGGAGACTCCAGCCCTCAAGCTGATGATTCAGTATTGGTGACTTATGCTTTAGCTTGTGTTTCTAAAACAAAGATCTTTATTGCAGTCATCTTGGAATAAAGTGAGGACCATAAGGAATAAAAGTGCTGGGCAGTATGTTTCTTGTGCATGTGAGCATGCCCCTGGAAAAATACTAAGCTAAGAAGGGGTATAATGTAAACAGCAGAAAGAAAGCCTCCCTTGTTTCCTTACTTTTTGAGTATGTCTGGTTTACATCTGTTACTACATTTTTCACTGAAGAACTTATATTTCTTTTATACATATGAATGACTGTTTACTACTGGCAGTTTGAAATGTGGCTTTACTCTGATTAACTCTATATTTTGCCCGCAGTTAGCCTTTTTTAAGACCCTATTTCTCAAGCTGTGGCAAAACATGAGCAAAAACAACATGCGGAAAAATTTATTGAAATGCCAGGCAGGTATGACAGGTGCGGGAGAAACTGCTTGGTTTCACAGATTGAAACAGCTGTAGTTTTACAGGTGATGAAATTGCAATGAGATGGGGTTTCACATTTGCTTGTTCATCTAGTGTCTGCTGTTTTGTTTTCAAAGTAGTGAGTCACTTCCCACTCTCCAAGGGAGACTCTAAGACATATTTCTCAAGTGGGTGGAGACATCTTGTCTCCATAGAGCGAGGGGAAGCTTGGTGGAAATTCAAACAAATTTCAGGGTAAATCTAAATATAACTAGGAAATAATAGTTTTTCTTCTCATGGGACTAAAAATAAATTATACTTACGGCTTTGAAAGCAGGAAATGCCATAAACATTAGGTCCACCTTGCAGATAGACTTAGCTAGATTTCATTACATATCTTAAAAGAATATCATGCACAAAAAGTTTTGAATCATTAACCAACAAATGTTAGCTTCCAGCTTCAACCAACTTCATAAGAGTTGGATCTATTAAGGAGTTTTACTTTCACTCTGTGTGATTGCTACAGGAAGACGTATGTTTTCTTTTCAGATTATTCAGGACTATATATTTTTCTATAGTGACAGAGTATGTATCAAAAGATGCTGCTCCAGTTCATTTTTATCAGCCCTTCTGGGAAAAATTAAGAAAGAAAAACAAATTAGTGAAAGATCGTAAAGGAATTGGTCACATCTGGCACTGGATGGGTTTGTCAAAACACCTGAACTATAAAATCCTCTTTTCCTAGACTACCACAGGTTAGATTAAATCTCCACAGAAGTTGGCAGTTTAAGATGGAACTTCTTTTGTAGTTCAAAATAAAATAACTTTTTAAATCCTGAATGTAGTGTATTAATGCTTCACAGACGGCTCAGTATGGCATCTCACCTGGGATAGCATTTGTACTAAAAATGGCTATCTTGGTTGCTTGAGATTTTCTATTTCTCCTCATTCACCAGTCTTAGTGACTCAACAGCAATGACAAGTTATCCGCTAGAACAAACTATGAACAGAAGCACTGGATATTTACCAGGAGGGCATGCCTTTGAGTAGACAAAACGAAATGCATTTCTCTTGCCTACGTTGTACGAGAGGTCTGCAAAGTGAGTGGATCACCCCAGAGCTCCTGAGCTCTCCTGTGCGGTCCCTTAATGAGGCTGTGCCACCTGCCCCCAGTGGGGCTGCGATGATGCCCAAGGGCTTGCCTATAACCTGCACTCCAGGTGTGCCAGCCTGGCTGCAAGGTCCCTGCTGCCAGGGTCAGCCCAGCCTCGTCTTGCAAAGAAGCTGACCTGTGAAAAACCACTCTCCTCTCCCACCTGGCAGCCACTCTGGGAACACTGCAGCTTTCTGAGGTGTAGGGTATGAGTCATAACTCTCAGCTCTGCAAATGTTTTCGCATGTCCATCTCTCAGGGCTAGAAAGCCTGGGCACCCTAAATTAGCTCATCTAATGGTCTTAGCTGACCTTAAAAATCTATATAGGCTTATGATGTTATACAATATTATATAACACATTGTGAGGTTCTCAGTCTACTATTTTATATGCTCAAATATCCTACTGAATCAAAAAGAGTCTGATGCAGTATCAGGCTCAAATTAGGAATAAGAAAGTTATTATCTTAAAGCCGCACGAAATGTGCCTCACTAATTTGAACAGGATGATGCTTTTGATTGAATAGCTAAGGACAGCTGTTGAACAGGGTTTGGCACTGTATCCAGTCATCCGTTACATTCTGTCTCTGCAGCCATTATTCCTCTATTGCAGTTATACTTTACAATGTTGTGATATTTCAGCCCAGACTACTGAAGGATGCAAAATAGTTACTGGGTAAAAAAAACTGGAAAAATACATTTTAGGGAGAAAACATAATAAGAAATCTTTGGTTGGTTGGTTGGTTTGTTTCAGTCAGCTAGCCTTGCAGGCCATGCCCTTCTGAACATTCATCCCCTGGCTCCTATCTCCAGTTCATATGCTCACAAAGCCCTGCAGATTGCTGCTAGACTTTGATAGATGGATATGGGATGTGGTATTTATCAGAGTAGGAGTTTAAAAAAATGTTGCCCAGGCTTAATGACAACTAGCTGTGCACACACAAAATAGAAAATAGAGAAGAGAGGAGAAGGTATGAGTGAGCAGCCTCAGACTATTTAGATAGGATTTGGGGTTGTATTGTTCACGTTGCTTTTATTTGATCTAGATGAAAAACATAACTTGGTAGCCTGGAAAGATTAGATTTGCACGTATACAATAAAACCCATTTTGTTTTGTTTTCCCTTTTGACATAATACATAGAGAGAGGGTGTTTATACATCAGTGTGGACAATGAGGTGTTTATACATCAGTGTGGACAATGAATCTATTGTATCTCCTACAGAAACAAGTGCCATCCGTGCTTACAGCTGATCCAAGAAGAGAGTTACCCGATTCCAACACATCAGTTATTTATTTATTCATAGGGAAAAGAATCCCATGAGACTAGCAATTATTATCAAGGACAACATAGGAGGAAGGAAGAGAGGAAAACCCTAAGTGGTGCTTGTTCAATTGTTTGGATTTTTTTATGCCACATTTCAATCAAATTAACAGTTCAATAGGAGGACAGAGTAAAAGCTAATTTAGCTACCCAAGTGAAACATGGGCATTATAGACTTTCTCCTGCACCATTTGAGCTGGCAAGAACTTTCCTTTGAGTGGAATAGGAAAATCAGGCAGGCAGTTGTCTGCTTATTAACACTTGTTATCAGTCTCGTTGGCGTGCCTAAGTTTTCAGCTGTGCTTCATGCCTTGACTTATATGTATGCAACTTGTTCAGCAGGAATAGATTTAAATGCATGCTCAGAGGAGCCCAAATTCTTCAAGTCATTTTGGTGCTGAACACCTTTTGGGATTGGTGCCTAATTACAGTCAGGGGACTATATGTTTTCTGAATCTAACCTTCACTGACATGCTGTTGTGGCCTGGAGATGTGTCATTTGCCATTCAGATCATAAAAATACACCTTCCTTACTTCAAGTGTTAACATTTCAACTGATGGCAACATTTAACTTCTGCCAGATGCTGTCATGGCAAGTGAAACACTTGGGTGCAGGAAAGGGTTTCTATGTGTGTGTGTATGTGTGCAAGAAGCAATAAAATACTGATTAGAAACTGTGATGAAAGCCTTGAGATGTTCATCACAATGTGACAAACCTTAGCAAAGATGTGGCGTAAAACAGGCCAAATCCTTGGCAAGGATTGTGGCTTTCCAGCACTTCCCAGCCTTCAGACCCAGGATGCCCCAGCCAGCTCTATCATGGTGTGACCACAGCATCTTCCTCCCTGCATGCTAGTTCCTGCAGGATGAAACCTGGACACGCAGGTTGGAGAGGAATCATGGTCCTACTCTTTGATTTAGTGCCCATCTCCATACTGCAAAGTGAAGTACCCCAAAGCACCCTGAGAGGAGTCCAGGCTCATCTGTTTAGGTTCTGAGAGTCTGAGCTCAAAGCTCAGACACTGAGCTCAAAGGAGAGATGGTGGTTTAAACCAGACTAGCTTGCCCAGTGGCTGTATGGCACAAGTCCATCTACCTGGAGGCAAATGAAAACTGTAGAAAAGAGGGTTATTATGCATAAAAAACAAACAAAACAAATTAAAAATACAAAAAAACAGAGCTAGGATAGGTCAATACTCTAATCTTGCCTTTATGCTTTCAGCAGCCTCTGGGATGCCAGAAGTACCGTGAGTAGCTTCCAGATAAGACCATCACATACATCTCCATATGTTCGTCTTTCTTTGTAATATTTACAAGAGTCATATCCAGAGGCTACCACAGGGGTGGTGGCTCCTACTGCAAGGCTCACCACGAAGAGGTGTTACAGAATTTACCATGAAACAGCAAAGGAAGACGAAGGCTGAGAAGGGAAACAGTACTCCAGAGGAAGGGCACAGGTTTTCCCAGGGCTCACAGGAGTCCATGTCAGAGCCAGAAATGCAATTGCAGGTCTTGTAATACTCCATGCTGAGGACCTAGTGCATGGAGACTCCTGTAAACAACACTGGCATTCCCTGCATCCCTCCCCCAGCTGTGATCAGTTATCTTTTCCCAGGATCTTCCTCAAATGCAGGCAATTTTCCTCCTGGTGCACTAGGAGGACTGAATTCCTCAGGAATCCAGGCCACATTTACCTAGGCCTGAGTGGAAACAATGTGCTCTGTTATTTGAGCTCAACCTGCTATTTAACCAGCAGCTTCTCAGCTTGCAGAGACAGTGGCAAATGATGACAAAGCAGAGAGTTGCTCTTCACTCTCCTTTTTAAAATAAAGCTTGATTATTAATCAACAAAGAGATACGTTGTGTTCTGGAGGAAAAAAATAGTTTGAGATGATTTGACAAACTAAATCTTTTGCTGTGCTCCATTTCCCATGGGACGTAACGAATTAAATGTTAAAGTCAACTAGAGAGCAGTGATATATCTCAGTCTGGGCATTAATCAGCCTGCCTCTCATTTACCACTTTCCGTTTAAGTAGATGACTGTATACAGTTTGAACAATGGATCTTTTCATTCTATAATCTCCCTAATTGCAATTTAAATAGGTTTCCTGATAGTCGCTCTCAAGGCTGCTGCAGGGAGATGATTCCAAGAGCTCTGTGTCCGCTGTACAACCTACATAATGGATGAAAACTCAAATCCTGGTCTGAGGTGCAATTAGATAATGCCAGAAAAAGGAAAGTAGGGATCAGATGAACTGCAACTGGAGTCAGAGAAAAGTATATTTGATATCACTAGAACACAGACACATACACATACACACAGGAAGACCTAGTTCACCAAGGTATTTGATATGTCTGGCAGGGAAATGAATATTCAGAGACATTTAAGTTGTGACATGCAAAGTAAAGAGTAGCTGACTGAGAGCCACAAAACTGATATAAACTGATGCAAAAGAACATTTATGAAGAATAGAAGTTTTAATATAGCAGAGTTCACAGTGATTTGTTCGAATCCCACACAAAAATAGGAAAAAAGCCTGTCTAAAGTTTCAGATGAAGAAAATCGTGTCATACAGACCATATCGTTGCATAGGCAGTCAGATTAAATGTGATATGATTGTGCTGATGGGCGTGAGGTTTCACTGAGGATTGACTGATAACACCGGGCTGCAGAATGGATTTAAACAGTTTCCCTTAAGCCATTCCAGTTTCACTTCAGTCTTCAGTGAATGTTTGTAACCCTAGTCACTCTAACGGTCTATAAAATTTGTCCAAAAACTTGTGCTTTCCTTCACTTGTATTAATATTTACTGCTCCAGATTCTGTCTACACTTTACATTGCTAAATACTACTAAAATCAGTGATCGGCACTAGGCACTGGGACTCTCACATTCACAAAGACCCTAATCCAGCAAGACGTGAAGTCTCTACATAAGGTGCCTCTTCCTTTCTAATGTACTCAGCAACCTTAAGACTAAAGCTGGCAAGCCAGTTAACAGGTCTGCAAGGATGCTAGGCTTTCCATGACTTCCCAAGCTGGGGAGGATGCCCCAGGATGGCCACTGGCACCTCCATTACCACACTGGCTGGATTCTAGCAAAAGCCAGCACCTGCATTGGTAGCAGGCCCCAAGGAACAGGCTAATGCTTCTCTCATGGAAAATATTGTTCATGATTGCAGTGATTGGGACTGACTTACGAATACCTAATGAAAGTACAAAATGTGCTGAGTCAACTGATGCCATTGACAACTGAGCTACACGAAATGGAAAGCCGTATCTGTTTACTATTATATAAGAGGAAAAGCCATGAGTGGAAAAAAACAAACAAACCCTTGAACTTGGCAAATCTTATTTAATCACATCTGGCAGTTTTCTAGTCTGACTGATTACCACTGTTGGATATCATGTTTTTAGAAAGTAGAGAAAACAAAGAAACTAGAGCAAACAAGATTCAGAAAATAAAGTGTTTTTTTTTTTAATACTTGTGCACCTTTCAGGATTACTATGGGCCATGCTTAGAAAAAGAGTATTTAAAGCAATTTTCTTATTTATGGCAAAGATGATCACATTTCAATGTAGTTTAGGATTAGTGATAGTGATGATTACATTCTAGAAATGTGTACAACGCTCCCTTGAATTCATTTGTTTTGAAAAGTTTTTAAGAGAGGGTTTGGTGGAGAAATTGCATCAATTTTTGTCTTTGTAAGAATATGAGAAATATTGAACAGCTTTGACAAGCTGCAAAGGTCTTTTTTGTTCCAGCAAAACCAGAAGGGCAGAAAAATCTTAAGACAGTGGGGAGGTATACTTAAGTTTGCTTCTAACCATGAAGCTCTGTGAGCATGAAGTTGACTGTGGTTGTTCCAAATATATAGGGAAGCAATTTTACCATTTCACATGCATCTATTAATATAATTCCCACCTCAGATTCAGAGGAAGAAGTTCAAACCAGAAAAGATCTTAACAAATCAAAATTCAAACAAATCAAAATGTTTTTTTCAGTTAACTGAATCTTTCATTCAGATGTTCTAATCACTGCAGAGCATGCCATCTCTGTTTCAATTTCTTTATCCTCCCTTAGTCTAAAGGTATTGCAATTAGGAAAAAAAGAAGGCCATTTGACTTGAAAACACCAAATTTTTATATTTGAAAATGTTGAAACAGCTGTTTTGCCAACTTCAAAAATAGGTCAGTAGATACATTAAAGCTGATTGTGTCTCACGGATAATTTTGATGAAGTAGGGCAAGTGCAGGGCACCTAGGGAGGAATAACCCCATGCACCAGGACAGGCTGGGGGGCTGACCTGCTAGAAAGCAGCTCTGCAGAGAAGGTCCCGGGAGTCCTGGTGGATAACAAGTTGAGCATGAGCCAGCAATGTGCCCTTGTGGTCAAGAAGGCCAATGGGATCCTGGGCTGCATGAGGCAGACTGTCACCAGCAGGTCGAGGGAGGTGATCCTCCCCCTCTGCTCAGCCCTGGTGAGGAGGCCTCACCTGGAGTGCTGTGTCCAATTCTGGGCTCCCCACTACAAGAGACACATGGAGCTCCTGGAGCGAGACCAGTGGAGGGCTACTAAGATGATTAGGGGACTGGCTGGATGAAGGCTGCGAGAGCTGGACCTGTTCAGCCTGGAGAAGAGAAGGCTCAGGGGAGATCTTATTAATATGTATAAATATCTGAAGGGAAAGTGTCAAGAGGATGGGGCCAGACTCCTCTCAGTGGTGCCCAGTGACAGGACAAGAGGCATCGGGCACAAACTGAAACACAGGCAGTTCTGCCTGAAAATGAGGAAAAACTTCTTTCCTGTGAGGGTGACCGAGCACTGGAATGGGTGGCCCAGAGAGGTTGTGGATTCTCCTTCCTTGGAGACATTCAGAAACCATCTGGACACGATCCTGGGCAACGTGCTGTAGGTGATCCTGCTTGAGCAGGGGGGTTGGACTAGATGATCTCCAGAGGTCCCTTCCAACCTCCACCAATCTGTGATTCTGTGATTCTGTGAAGTACCCTTTTGTTTTGTATTTGGTTCTCTCCAGAGAAGGCAAGGCAAAGCGAGACAAGGCTTCACTGAGACATTTTGAGTCAACTTTTAGCTAATAGTTCTTAGGCAGCATTTGACTATTCCCAAGGCTAGCTACATGAATGTATACAGCTGATCTCTTACTTGGCTGAGAAAGTAGCAGGAGCCACCAGTTCTGACTGTATGTGGATGCTGAAGTGCAGCCACCACACCACAGATGACCTGCTGGTCACCGGGGCTCTTTTCTGTTCCACTCCATTCTATTCAGATTATTTCAGACACATGTAGATTCAGCAGGTTAAACTCTATAATGGTGAATAAAGTTGCCTGGGGAATTTTAAGAGCTTTTCAAATGAAAATATGGAAATCTTCAGATTCCAGTTCAAAATAGAATTGCTTCCTGTAGCTAGGAGCAGACTCTAGTTTATTTACTGGTAGATGGATATCATGCTAGTAATAAAAACGGTATTTGAATAACAAAGCACTCCTTATATTGTCATGAAGAATGATATACCTACCACTTTGGTATTTGAGCATCATGCAGTAATGCCCTAAATAACAAAGTAGTATCTGCTCCCTGTTAATTTTTCGGTCTTCGTCAATCAGGAAAGTAACTGCGTGAGAAGTTTCTTCAAAATTGTTTTTCATTTTTGTGGGAGTTTTTTTTAGTGGAAGTAGTTCAAAGGAATGCAGCTTTGCCTTTTGAAATCTTTAGTGACATTTAAGATAGCCCAAGTCAAACAGAGAGCAATAGATCTAAGGCACTTGTCTGCGGTAAATGTAAATACTAAATATGCAAAAATCTTTGAAGTGTGCTAGGGTTAAAGCTAGATAAAACCCTACAGTGTAAACTTACAATTCAATGACTAATACATACACATAACATTTCGATAAACTTTATTGAGTCACTCTGAGAAGTAATATATAATCTATAAATCTCAATAGAAACCTGAGACCTTCCTAGCTAGGCTCAGGGAAGTCGTTTTTCTTCAGAAGTCTGCTCTTGGCCTTGCTGCTATGAAGGTATTGCCAATTCATACTTCCAGTTCCAAATCAACATTTTAAACGCTTTTGGGTAGGCATAAATGTCAAAAGTCAGTGGTGAATCATTTCATTTTCCACTCTGGGTATTGGTAATAATTGCCAAACTCATCTATACATGTTACTTTGAATTATCTGAGGTACTTAAAAGGCAGAAATAGGGTTTGTCTACAGAGGGATACTGGGGGACATTAGTTTGAATTAATTGAAAATGTGAAATTAGAGAGGATTAGTAAAGTGTCATTAAAGTCCTTACGGGCCTTCTAATTCAGAATTACAACTGAAATTTTAGGTTAGACTAATGAAGTGAATGAATGAATTTATCACAGAATTAATTAAATCTGTGTTAATTCTGAATCAAACTGTCTGCACAAAGGTTTAGTGTGTGCTTAACTAATTCATATTGAAGTCAATTGATATTAACATTCCTGATTGTCCCCTCAATGTAGGCAAGTTCTGAAAATAATATGCATACATGCTCTTGACAGAGGGTATTGAGATTCACTGAAAATGACAGCACTTGTTCAATGTCCTTTTGAGTAGCCTTGAGATAGACTCGGGCATGTGCCCAGTGACTGCAGGAGACAGTCACACGGGCAGTAAGTGCAGAGCAGAGACGTGGAGCTTCATTGAGTTTCTCTGAGTTAACACACCATCATGGGCTGAGCAAACATGGCTGAATGTATACAAACTTGAACTTTGCCCGGCTGAAAACAGGAAAACTACAATTGTTCTGAGACTTTTGTCTGCAAGTTCATTTGAACTCTGTGTGTGCTAACCTATTTGAACTGGTTCCAATTATTGAAAAAAAATCCTGCTAATCTATTCGGTCTCAAAGCAGCATGCTACAGAAATATTCTTACCTCAGATTTCCCCAAAATCTTCTTGTGTTAAACAGGACAACATTTTGAGGAAACCAATCTTTGTCATTATATTTCTTTTTTATCTTGTAACATGTAATTAATATACAATTATCATGTGAAAATGCCAATTTAACTGAACATTTCTAAGCAGCAAAAAGTCAGAGAATAAGGTGTGTATCTGAACTGAAAAACGGGAGTCAGCCTGGAATAAACAGTAATAAGAAAATTTAGCTAGGATTCACCCTGAACTCAGGAACCACATGCTGGTGCTATACCCAGAAGACACCACCTACACGAAGTTGTGCACGGCTTGATAAAATGCATGCCCTGTTACTTTCTTTCATCGATACCATTCGTAGAAGTAACAGCACTGATGGGTGAATTTTAATTTTTGAATATTAAATAGCTAAATGTAGATTTCATTGCTGCTAAAAGGAACAGCAATTAGATTACTTGATCCAGACAGATTTTGCTGCATCAGGAGTACCCAGCTCACATTTTGAACACCTCCTAATACATAGACATGCTAAAGATTTATAAATGGAAGCACGGACAGTAAAAGAGCAGACGAAGCTGCCACAAGAATTATTATTTACCCGTGCCATGGCAAATAGGCTGAATTTGAAATAAAAAAACTGAACGTCTTTGAGACTTAAGGAAACCTCAGAGCCGGATGTGCTTTTGAACCTTGGCTTGGGCCAATGCTTTATAAAGTCTTGAGTAAAAGACTGGAACACGTGCCTTGAATTCAGAGAAAGGCTGAACCTCCACCTCATTGCAGCCCAGGTTTTTCTCTGCTGTCTGTTTGATTCTGCTTTCATGCATGTTTATTGGCTCACCTATAATTACATTGCTAAGGATGAAGATTGTCATGGAAAAAAGGCAGAATCAGCTCAAAAAATGTTTAAGTGATCACTAGGCTTACCTTAAAAAAAGACAAAATGAATAGTCAATTACTCCTCTCAAAATTACATTCAGTACATTATATATGCTTCCTGTAATAAAACCACACTGGGAAATCAAGCATGGGTTTTTGTTCAGGAACATAATTATTCTTTTCAACATACCAAGTCTTGGAATTAGATCAAGACATACAACCATGAATTTACTTGGGAAGAGTAATATATTTAATGATGTGCTTAACAATCATAGAATCAATTATGCTTGGCAAAATAAATGTGTTTAAAATCTGCTAGAGTCAAAAGATCAGTTTCAAATTATGTTTATTGAAACAAAAATCCAAAAAATAACCCCTCCCCCTGCAACTTCAACCCACCAACCTGAAGCCAAAAATGTCTGGATAAGGCAAATGGTGAGCAAACAATCTCTCTGCACTGCTAGGGAATTTAAGAATTACAAAAAACAGAGAAGATCGGTAAGAAATACATTTTGATCTTAACATCCCAGAGAAAATGATTCCACAGAACTTGGAGCAATTGGATTTTAATTCTGCGCTTTGTTACAAAAGCATGCAGACATGGCACCTGCCATATATCAGCATCCAAGGAGCTCTAAGGGGGGAAAAGGGGGCCGAGGTTATAGTAATATACTCTGCAGTATGGAAGTGAGGGCTAATATAGTCTACATGAACTCATGTTGCTAGAAAATGCAAATGGAGAAAGCAGTGGGAAGTGGCACATTTGCCCACAGAAGAACATATATTTGCTTGGTTTCCATAGAGAAAAATAAAAATTTTCCTAACCTTGAGATTTCTAGCAGGTCAGCACAGCAGGGCTATTGCGGGCGTATCACTCATAGAGGAGTTACCAGAAGAAGGCTGGTTAGATATGTTTCATTCTGTTTGTTTATCGTAAGTGATCTTGGTAACCATTTGCTGAGATGTGGACTTCCACTGTTAATCAAACATTTGGCATCATGCTCATGACTAATGCAATGTAAAGTGTTTATTTTCCTGATGTAAAGCATCCTCTAATGGCAAGTATCATCTGCTAATGAACCATGGCTATGCTGAAGCCAAATGCTTTTTCTGGCTTCCTCTCTGTGGAAGCTGAGTGAGACGGACTCTGCACTGGAGAATGAGTCAGTGCAGTTTTACTAGCGAGCGCTGACCCACCCCACTCCCCTGCAAATATGTAGGTTTAAACTTGCAAAGCAAATAGTTTGCCTCATTGCAATAGGAGGCTGGTTCTGCAGTCAGTTTTGACTGTCTCAGCCTTCCAGCTCTGTCCTGATAAGAAATATCCTAATATACTCCCCTCTTTTGCATTTAAAAGAGGGAGTAAATAGGAATGGTGATAAATGTGTGTTTGTCAACTGTATTTGGAACAGATCAAGTGTAAGTATAGTACAGATCATGTAGTGGTCTCTTTGGTTTTATAGTACAAAAATGAACTTGAAAAACAGCTCAGAAAAGTCTCCGATTCTTCACTTCCCTTATCAGAAAATCTGGTACTTTCAACTCACACAGCAGAGAAGAGACAATCACAGAAATGAAAGGAAGAGCAAACAGTGTGCACAAGGCTACCATCATGCCCTGAGGAACACAATGTATTACACTTGTAAATAGTGTTCCTGGGGCTACATTGCAGCAAGTCCTAGACAGAGTCTTGCAGAGAAAAGGAGAAAGCAGGGGAAGACAGATTGCAGGAGTCAGAGGGTCAAAATTCTGGGTCGGTCAACCTGAGAAACTGACTCTTAAATGCACTGAAGGTAGGCCCAGAAAAGGCTGAGATAGTGTAAGAAACCAGAGATGATTTATATTGAAAAAGGGCTGTAGAAAGCTTATAGGATTACCATTGTATACCTGTGAAAACAATCTGCTTTCTCTAAACAAGGCGTAATTGAGCTGTCTCAGCTGGGAGTACTTGCTCTGGGTGGTTGTCTTCCTCTCCTTATCTGCCTATTAAATGCATTAATAGCTCTAAAACTCAGAAAACATATTATCATAGATAAATCAAAACTTATGGCAGATTTGCCCAAAGCAGCAAGTGATTCTCGACATAAAAGTGCCTCGTTATGGTATGTATTCACACATGCACCCTGACATGGCTATTACTTCCTCCTGTACAAAACTGTTTGTGGATCCTACACGGTATCTGATTGTTTTCCCTGCTCTGTGCCTTTATCTGCGTTAGAAACCCTGCTACCCTTTCCCAGCCTCTGCCACAAAGTGGAAAAAGATGGAGGGAGTCCATAAACTCTTTCTGTGTCGGCAGGTACGAAGGTGGATTAAGAGCCCGATGGTCAGCGTCGAAAAACACCCAAATGCCAGCCTCAAGTACCCGGGGTCCACTGTGATGCATTTGCCGCAAGGGGATGCAGAGCTCCAGTCCTCCCTATGCCAGACGTGCTTGAGCGACCACTCTTTTCCACGAGGGATCGTCCCTCAGGAGGCTGAGTCTTGCTCCTGGGAAAGCCAGCGGAGCAGCAAAGTAAGATAGTCTTTCCTCACCGAGCGCTTTGTTTACCTGTTTCACATTGATAATGCACCTGTGCTTACAAGCTTGTGCTTCCCTCAGAGAGAGGGAATTCCCCGAAATCTGAGATGCTGCTGACAAAGGTTATTTTTTTTCATCGAGACCCTACTTTCTATCTTGAACCTTGATATCCAGTACTACATGGGAAACAAAAGGTTCTTCACAAAAGTCATTTGATTTAGCCTCTCAGTATTTGAGCAGATTAGTAACAGCACTAAAGTAAGTACTATTTCTGTGTTACAGAAATACAGGAGGTACAGGGAGGTGACCTTACCAAGAGAGTGAAAAGAATAATGACTAGTTGATTTTTTCCCTGGGTTTCATAATTACAAGACCACCCTCTTTTCCTCCTAGCTTCTCCAAGCTCAGGGAGTTTTCTAGGACAGGAGCTGATGATGTAGTGATTCGTTTCAGTGGAAAGAAAACTCAGTTTTGCCTGCAGTCGTGCTGGTATGTTATAAAAGACAACATAATTCTGCTTGTAGTACTGGGCAGTTGCACGCAGATGTAAAGGTAGTAGAGCTGAGATGAAATGGCCAAGAAGGAGCTCTTCTGAGACAAATTATGAAAGGTCTAAACCTTTCATAGTTCTTTCAGTTCCACCTAATCCCCATGGAGACCAGCCAAATACCAGAAAAGAAAGCAGTGCTCAGAACCAATTGTCCCTAATAAAAATGTCTAGAAATTACAAACCAAAAAGTAAAGAGCTGTAGAAACATAAAAGCAAGGACTGCAAATAAACAAATATGCATCTTTCCAAGTACAAAGCAGAGCAAATGCGACAAGGCATTTATCAGAGCATCAGCACAAAGCTCACAGCAGAAACACATTTTCGTGATACATCTGCTGCATCTTTAAACAGACGGATAGAGGAATTCAAGCAAGAGGTAAAAAAGGAAGCACCGTGCACTTCAGAAACCCAGAAAAGACATTTTGGTGAAACGTGCACAAGCTGAGAAACTAATTACTCCTCCATTTTCCTTCATTAATAGAAGATTGAACCTTTTTCAGGCTGAAATATTAAAAAATGAAAGCACCAAAGATGGGAGATTCTGTAAATCTTTGCCTTGCCCTAAATCATATGCTGTCCTGCACAGCTGTAGGGCCTCACAGCTGATTTCCATTGGGTCTGCACATGCATATGGGATAGATTTCGCTGAATGATGATTCCCTCAGACCTGTCTCTGGATCTCTTGCCTGTAGGCTGCAGAGCTGTTGCTTAGTCAGCAGCTGGAGTCTGCAGCAGAGGGATACGTTGCATGCTGCTTTAGAAATAACGTTGTCTGGCAAACAACTCCTTGGATAAAGCCATCGTGCATAAGGAGTCTTTTAACTAAGTTATGGTACGCAAGCTTTTGATGTGATTAAATGTAAGGTCACTGCCTCTTTCTCTACAGTAAAACCACGCAGGAAGCTTTTAATAATAAAGACTGAAGGAGCTCTGTGTCCGACCTTTTCCAGGTTTAAAGAGAGCTGCCGGGTAAGGTTCTGTTCAGGGATTGCAAACAGCATAAACTGTATGAATGTGAAATAACTTCCTTCATTTTAAACCAATGAACTTGAACAGAGGTACTCCATATTTCAGGGAGGACAAAATGTGGTCTCCATTAAATCTGCAGGTAGTTTGGAGTGTGCCAGTTCTCTCTAGTGGGTAATTGTTGTTTCTTTTTCGCCATTACTCTTCATTCTCTGTTTCCGAATACTGTCACCAGGTACTGCTACAAATTAATTCCATTGTGCTATGCCCAACACAATCATGCGTAAGGATACCATTGACCCTGTCCTTTCACTCAAGGGCGAATTTACTCACAAAATAATCAGCTGTGAAATATTATTAAAGGTTTATCCAAGGCAATAAGCTTTCTCTGACATGTTTCAAGCTATTCTGATTGGTTTGAAAGGGGCCCTATAAAAAACATCCCCAACTAAACCAGATGTTATACGTGGATATCAAAGTTCAAGGGAAAAGGAGTCTGTGTTTCTATTCTTGTTTCCAACACAAAAAATTAGAAACAAATCAATATTGCTTATTTGCTGTGAGGCTAGTTTTGTAGTAGAGTCTTTAAAAACTGATTTAGTATAAATAAGATTATATTGAAGCTGAAAATATTTAAAATAACGAGATTTTATCTTATGATATGCTGTCGTTTCTTCCTCCCCAGGCTTTTCTATTAAGGCACGTGTCATTTGGAGATTATAAATGACTACTGCTATAACTTCTACTAACTATCCTCTATTATTTGTATGATACAGTACTATCTCTGTGTATGTGATGATATTTTCCAGCATTATATACAGTGGAATAGATAATTTTCAAAGCATTGCCAGAAAACCACGTGAATTTTCACAAGACTTACATAGGTATATTATTGTTTCTTGTACATCGTGTTTCTTGTAATCTTGGATTAATTCTGTGGAAGCTTGTATCTGCTCTACTAGTATAGCAGCTGAAGCCCTTAGGCTTTGGACCACTGCCAGGGTAATGATTTATAATAAACTGTTCCTCACTTTTGCATGTGTATCTACACACTTCAAATTACGTAAAATTCACCAGCTTGATGAGAAGGGTAAATTTCCTTGCAAAACAAAATTGCGGCATTGTATGTTAAATACCCTGTGTAAATAAGCTGTTTTTGAAAGAGCAAGCAAATAACCTTTAAGATCTGCTTAACTTTCTGCTAAGCTGGAAGAGGTGAAATTTGGGTGTGCTTTAAATCTCTCAAGTGAGGTTTACCAGGCTGTATTATTAGAGGTAAACATACTCATTAAAAAAAATCCTTCATACTCTGAATGATACCTATACGTCACACTGTAATAATATGCCCTTGTTTCAGACCTTTCTTTAAATAAGCACAAGATAGCAGACCTTGTTAGTGAGCTCAAAATATCTTCTTTTTTTTTTTCAGAGAGACCCAACAGCTACGTTTAAGGCTTGTTCTGTTCTTTCCTCTCTTTCTAAAGAGCTAAGCACAGTCCTACTGGCCTATGTATCAGCTGGCATTTGTCCTGAAGCATCACGGAAATTTCTCTATCTAGGAGACCAAAGCCCTGAATGTTTAGAGCTGTCTCTTCTTTCCAAACAAAACCTTGTGTTACCCCTAGCTAAGGAATGAGAGGGGGGAAAGAGCAAGCTAATGCATTTACCTGGTTTTGGAGCAATGTGACTTCAAATTGCTGGGAGCGTCACTGAGCGCCCAGTGCAGCCTCAGTGGGAGTGGGGCTCAGCTGCACTGAGTGGGGCACTGAGCCCCATGATCTGAGGGGACAAATGTTCCCAGATCAGGTTGTGTGAGGTCTGATGTGCAAAGCTAGCAAGAGGGTCCACTCTCTTCATCCTCTGCCTCGGTGGCTGTGGGGCTGGTGGTGGCACTGCACTGGGAACCCACACGGAAAAGAGACAGAGGGAGTTCTCTACAGAGGGGATGAACCTCAGCTTCCTCCCCTCCTCCTGTAAATCCGTGCCCGGTATCTCTTGTGAAGCAGTGCTGGAAAAACCTTGCTTAGGTTTGCAGTGAAGTGGATGCTGCCACCCTTTTTGGACAGGTTCTTCATGATTTATGGGAAGATAATTACTTTCAAAGACACTTTTCGATCACATGATAGCAGAGATTTATTTTACTGTTAAAAACTGTTCAAAGCTCCTATAGATAGGAGAAGTCTTGATTTCAGCACTTAACACATTTCAAGTCTTGCCACAGAGATGAGGAATGCTTAAAAAACAGTATCCAAATCAATGATAACATAAAGAAGGTTTACTTATCTACTTGCTTGTTTGTTTGCTTGTTTTAATACAAGAGCACAGGTGATTATTTGAGAGAGTTCTACTTAATTCAGACTGGTTCTCTTCTACAAATAACATACAATTTTTAGAAATCTCCGTACCAAATGGGGTAAGAATATATTGCAGTTGGAATATGTTGTGTAAAGGAGCATCATGAAAAATAAATACATTTTAACAAATAATAAAATGATGGACATTTAATCATCCACATTGATGCCTTATGTCTTATGCCACGATCTGTGATAGTTAGTATACAAACATATGCACATGCACAGAAGAGAAGATGGAAATCCTGAGGGCCTAATATGGGACAATTAATCCTAGAACCAATATATGTGAAAAGTGCTGCAATAAAACATAATCTGAAAGAAGAAAAACAGGAGGTGTGGGGTGGGGGGAAGTACAGATAACACAGAGTGGTTCAGGGAAATCAAAACTGAAGAGGACTGCGAGAGGCTTTAATACACCTAGGCAAATTAACAACCTGATGGCAGATTACACTTGATAGAGACAGAAACAATGTAATGCACTCTGATGGAATAATTAGACCTACTCAATACACACTGCAGGGTCTTAAATTAACTGTGATTATTCCAGAAGGCAGCCCTGGTGCACTGTGGCTGCTGTACCAAAGAACTCATCTCAGTGTAGCTCAGCAGGTATAACCCTCACCCAGCAAAACAATCCCTCTACCCATGCACGGAGGAACACAGGACCAGGAATACAGGATTCTCTGAATTTACTTCTGTCCCTACAGAGAAGGGTATGTTGGGAGGGGTGCAGCTCGTGCTGCAGCAGACTCTTACCCGTTCCTTCTTAGGCTCCACCAACTGCCCTCAACAAGCCTGGAGAGTCTTATAGACCGAGGGCCGGGAAGTAAATACACCTAGTGTGGACAAGAACAGACCAGTGATACCAGGGCACCAAATGCCTAGGAAAGGCCTTGCAGACAAAACTGAAATGTTTCCTCTAATCTATGCAATGCAGTCAAATTTGAAGTGACAGGAAGAGGCCTCGGTACGTAGGATCCTTTGGAAAGGAGTTGTCAAGAATGAAAGGAGAGACAAAGACACCATAGTCCAGCATACCCATAGATCAAGCTGATTTTTGGCAGAGGAAACCTTGCTGTCTTGTGTTGGAATCAAGTGGGACTTTTAATCTCCCTGTACAGTGATTCAGGAAATATCTGCAAAGATCATCTCACTGTGTTTTAGTTTCCCTTTTGTCTCTTACTGCAACCAGGAAAAGCTATTAGGCAGTAAGAAAATAATCATATTATTAAACTCATTTCAAAAACATTATGGTCCTTTCTCCCCTTGAATGCTGGGGAAGGAGGGGTTTTTCTGCTCTATCTCAACAATGAAAGAGTAGAAATAGGCCTGGGAAGCAGAAATGAAAAACAATTGAAGGGCTTCTATTCAAGCTAACATATAGCGCAGATGCAATGACAAAATTTTGTATAATAAGGGGTAAAAGACTAAACATCATAAGCAGGCTTCAAACGTAACAGTTACAGGGGTCTGGAACTGTCCGTCAAAGCAGAAGGGCCGTGTTGCTTTTAAGCTGGAGTTTAATATATTCGTGAGTAGGATGATCTTGCCTGTACACTCGGTTACTCGAGATTTCACAGTACATTTTGCCTCAGTCTGGGAACTGTATCTCTTATTCATGAGAGCGACGTGTAGTAGGACAGTCAGTTGGGCAACCGTGATGTCGATGTTCTCTACCGTATGGGCAAGGATACTTTCAAAATAATCAAAACAAACAAGATGTTGAAAGCAGTAAAGGAAATATTTGTATGCGACAAGTAATTTCACTTGAGGATTCATAGCTACTGGAGCTCAATAGCTTCCGTTTTATTTTTTTTCGTGTACAAGTAAACCCAGCCATAATACTGTGCTCCAGAAATGTATTATAACACTGCCTGAAAACTAAAGAGAGATTTAGAAAAGTAAGTGGCTCAATATGAGCAATTAGAACATTAAAGAAGATATTTTATTCTTCTCCTTCCATTCAGCAACTTCTGGCTGCAGAAAGTTTATAATTTCTGGGTCATCATAAGTCAAAGTTGTAGCTTAAATCTGCAAGCTGACAGTCTCAAATGAAAAACTCAGTTTCACTAACATAGCTTACAGCTATTTCCTAAATAGTTGTTTGTAGCTGACTGCACTAAAGCTCTTTTAGCTGTTGATAGAAATATGTCACTACCGGGTTTTTGATGGAATTTGGAATTGAGTGCATTTGAATATACATCTCCACCAGTATACACAAGCTTATGTGTCTGCCAATAGGTGTCTGTAGTTTGGGAATTTGTTCATGTGTATATCCAAAGACCGGTGACTCAAATGTGATATTATTGCAGATCCTATAGCTTTAGCAAGATGAAAAGCAATCTTAGTTTTCTCTGTTGCTCACATCTCAGCAGCTGTGAGAATCAGCTGTGAAAGCGACAGCGAGTGAGGGGGGAACAGGCTTTGTTTCAAGGATTAAATCTAAATGCAGTATGTACTTTCATGGTTTTATAATGGATTGATATAGGGTTATTATGGATAATATTTATTTAGATGAGTCAAAAATGTTTAACACAAAAGCTTTTTCAAATGGAAATGGCAAAGCACAGTTTGCAAATGCACAGGCTAAAATTATGTATAATTTCAGTGAATGGCAAAGACTGAATAGCAGACAATTGCCTGTGGGGGTTTTTACAGTCCCAACTGACAAAGCAAATGTCTATAGCACAGAGCATATAAATCAGTTCCATGACTCAAAGGAATGATGTGATATGTCAATCATCTGCCTTACAAATATGCAGTGAGGCACTCAGCCATTTGTACATCTATCACAGGTCTCTTCAAGAGCCATACATTTGGTAAATTAATTGGACAGTCAATATCAAAAACTGAAAACATGCTTTCATCCTTTTTGAATGCTGATTCAACACTACTGAAAGTAATTAAAATATTTCATACTTCAAAGAAACTAATTGTCAAATGTTTTCCCTGAGGATTTCTGCAGCTGGAATATGATTCATTGTACTTTCCACTGGGCTTCCGCAATACCTGGATTGGAAATGACATCTCTCTCTCTCCCTTTATTAGTACGGTGTATATGTAGCACCTTTTCTACTCTAAGATCCAAACAACTTTGCAAATAGTGGTAGGGATCAGAGAAAAATAATCATTTCTACATTGACAGTAGTAACCAGCCAATACGCAGCACAGTAAGTGCGAGGAATTTGGGACACAGAGACAGTAGGCCAAATTTCTGTTTAATTTTGTCCTGTCCTGCAGGACAGACTATGCTTTTTTCTAATTAGCAAGTCATCAGACACAGAAGATCAAAAGATTTGCTAAACAGAATGGAACAATGATCTCTGTTTCTTCAGAAACCTGCTTCTGGCAATATTTAATACCACATGCCAAAGCAGAAGGTGAATAAGAATAACCAAAACGTACTTTGCAAGGACAGAACATATTCCTAACACTGTGCTAAATCGGTTTAGTTTTGAAAGGCTATATTTAATGATGACAACTGGAGTTGCTCTACTTTTATATTGGAGTTTGATTCAAATCTGTTTATTGTCCGTCTTGTAATCATTGCCTTGAATAGCTCATTTTAAAGATAATTTAGTACTTTGGAGTCGATAAATACAGGGATCTGTTCTGCTGTGTGACCAGGTCATGAAAACAATCCGGCAGGCAATTAATACTACTCTCTTAAAGGATAACATCATTAAAGATAAAGCAACTCTCTCATATATGCACATGTAAGACCTTATACGGGTAACTAAACACAAGGCCTGTAAAATAGTTGAGTGATAGCTAAGCATGACTTAAAATTCAAACCAATCCTCAAAAGGAGCAATAAGCCAAGATATAGCCTGGTCAGGGGGCCCAGGGCTACATAAAGCAAAGGAGGATGCAGAGAGCAGGAGCAGCTACAAGACCCCTCCATGCCGCCTGACTGTGGCCAGACCATGGCCACTTCAGCAGTTGCACTGTTGGAGAAGAAGGGGTGAGCAGAAGTCTCCTGGGCTTTCTTCCTCCTAAAGAGTTCCTCCTTGGGATCAACTTGTGTCCTCACCCAGGGTCATTTGATAGCCTGCCTAGACTGTGCTTTTGAGAATCAGCAAGACTAAGCCTTGCATATCATTTCCGTCTCTAGAAATAAATCTCTGATTCAAAAACATGTTCTGTAAAGAAAACCTTGTTTCTTCCTTCAGGAACTCTGTATGCACCAGTCTGTCTATCACAAGAGGCCGCAGATGTTACAAGACATCTGAGTGTCTTGATCAGTATCAGTAATATAATGACTAATTTTGTTGTCGTCTTACTGTTACTGTCAATTCTTGAACCGTGTTGTAGCTATGGCATTCCTTTGCCGTTTATAAATAACTATTACTATTCTTCTATTTAGGACTTCCAGATAACCTTTTATTTAGAATTTTCCACTTTGCACATAGAGGTTATAGTTGGCTAAGACCTCGGTGATAAAGTCATGCATTCCGTAAATGTTGTTATAACATTAGTTAATATAGTGCATGCTGCTCATTTTAGGTACTTGAATGCAATTCCCAGATCCCAAGACTTCTCGATAGCTCCTGTCTTAATATAGTATACTCGCTCTCTATACAATTATATCCTTTCCATTTTGTGAAATCTTTTCCCCCCACTGAATAGACAATACAGGATATTCTGAAAGAGTTTCTGTAATGCACTGTCTGGATTTGAGATGCACAATGAGTTGACTTTTTTGACCATTTCCATTAATAGAAAGATAATTATTTCCAAGACATCAGTACAACTGCACAAATAGTTTGTATGGCCTATACTGAACCATACCATATTGGCACTGTGGTTAAAACAAAAAGTCTGCTCAAACTCAAAACAGTTACACTACTTCAAAATTATTCTGGAGCCCTATGGGCAATGAAGACACTGATTTTACTATCCTTTCCCAGTTTTTGCATAAGTGGGGGAATTGATCTGGGGGAAAAAAGCATCACCTTTTCTCTGAGGGGGTCATCCCCTCTCCCATCTGATGTCTACAAGAGACACTTGAACCCTGAAGCAGAGGGAATCAGGCTCATGGGACTTTTTTAGTTTAGAAGTGAACAGTTTTAAGAAACTGAAAACGATTCCAAATCTTCCAATTAAGAAACCCTTAGCAGTGAGCTGTCATGTAAAACAATGTGGGTTTTCCTTTCCCATGCAACATGAGACGCTTTTTCTTTGCAGATAAACCAATTTAGGAACAGATTTTTTAAAAAAAATAAGGCTCATATAACAAACCTAAGAAATAGTTTAAGAGGAGTGTGATAGCACCTGACTATAACATCTATTTTCTCAAGCAGAATCCCTTGCCTATTGTTAAATATTTGGTCTTCTACATTGCAGAGAAGGTGCCTCAAAATAATGCTGAGCAAGTGAATAGAAAGCACAAAAAGGGGCTAGATCAATTTCCCTGAGCCCTCAAGAAGGACTAGCATGCAGAAATAGTCTTCAGACGAATGCAGTACGATCCACTGGAAGAGCTGCTGAGAGCGAGTAGTTTATATATATTATTGTTGAAACTTACAAGCGCTAGAAGTTTGAAGAAAGCAAAGACTTGAGACATTCTGTACCTTTTCAGGTCCAGTAGGAGGAGGATAAACTCCTCACTCCCAACCCATCTTCTAACTACTCTGTAATAGGCTTGTCTAGGTCAAAGTGGACGACACTTTTAATGCCTCCTTTTGAAGCTGTGTCACTCTATAAGAGTGAGCACAAAATTCAGTAGCCTGCCTGAATGCTCTTCCAGGTTAGATGATCCTTCAGTTCTATTTACTGCTCCAGAGAGCATTTCTATGTTAAGCAGTTGTTGCATGAAGCACTGCTGTAGTTGAGAAGGGAACCAACATCTCTTGTCTGTCTGCTGAAGGCCTGATTCTTGAGAGTGTCCTGGTTTTAACAGCAGGCATCTCTACTTTGGGTATTCTTGTGGGAAGCAGGAGATGCATTTATGATTTTCCTGGTTTGAGAAAGACATTAAACTAAGATCTGTCAAGCTTCAAGCATTTGTCATCAGCCCTGAGCTATTAGACATAAACAGGGACTTGTTTCCTTGAGAAGCTTTTCAAAAATCACTCTTGAAAGGAGTAAGTTAGAGAGCTAATGCCAACAGATTTCCCTCTCTCCATTGGGCGTATCGGCTGTCGTTACTCTCACTGTGAAGCATCTAGCTCTCTCAGCTCTAGCGCCTAGCTCCCCTAAAGAGGTACCTGTGTACCTTTCAATACACCTAGAGTTGCAGATTTTTATCTTAGAAAACGGACATCTAAAAGCTAGCTTTTTGTAGATGACAACGTTCAGTTTCTTAACACTTTTCTTTTTTTTGAATATAGCCCACAGTAACCGAGGCTTTTTGAGAGATAAAGATATTTTGGCTTAAAAAGCTGCCCTTTCATCAAAACAATTCCCCAAGCCCCCAAGATACATCTACTGAAAGAAAAATATAGCTGCATACAAAGCCAAATGCATACAGAAATGCAACACAATCCTTTTTTCTACATAATAAATGACAGCTACTGAGGGAATGGCTACAGATGAAAAGAATAAACTTGCTTTCTTTTCAAAGCACCAAAGAAAAATTCGTGAAATAATGAAGCTGTTGAATAAGACTCTGTCAAGATAAATATCATGTATCTAAAAAGAAGAGTACTTTTAAAATCCAATTACTATCACTGGAAGAATTTCAGAAATTTATGTACACAGAAAATCTTCTATCACACAGCTACCTTTTTTTTTCAGAATTGAAAGTCCAGGGTTTCCGCTCTACTTCTATTTAGCTTTGCCATTGTCATATATCACCAAAATGTTACAGGTTTTCCATCTCATCTCTTTCTGAAGGTGGATTTATTTTTTTAAATTCAATGTGTCAGTGAACTATGCCTACTATATGAATTCCTAATGTGTCAAAGTACCATTTTATATAAATATTTGGTTTAATTGTATATGTTGATATTGGCTGAAGTTTTCAGAAGTGACCAGCCATTTTAGGCATCTCCTCTCTCAGACACACACCCAATGAGATCTGCTTAGAAAACATTGCAGAAGCCGAGTAAGAAACACCCTTCATATCTCCGGGATCTTTGTAGGTTCCTCAGGCTGGAACCTCAGGACCTGGGATACTCAGAACTGTTAGTGCCTCGAGGAACTCTCACTCGTTACGTCTTATAACACACGCTGAAGCACAGTGACATTCAAAGGTTCTAAATATTAAAAGAATATATTCTCTTTGTATCATACCCTCTCTAGGACTGCATGAGACAGTACTGTGAAAAGGGAACTGGTTAATACCAGTCTGTTCCACTGTGTAGTTACCTAGTTATAACTAGTTTTCACTGACGATTTTTGATTCACACTCCTTTTAGATAAACTAGTAACTGCATTGGGAGGTGGGGGAAGGTGGACTTTCAAATACTTCAGTTTTGATCAATGCAACTTTGTCCTGAAGGGAAAATAGGTAAAATTCTGCCAACACTGTGTCAACTGTGAGTGTGATCTGCAGAGCAGAAGTTGCATGCATGCTGGCTTCGCATGCAGCTTCTTGCAGAGAAGAGGTTTTGTTATCAAATCAACCTCTGAAAGCCACGTGAAATGGGGCTGACATAACAGTTTAGCAAGCAAAGCTCTTATCACAAGTTATATAACTCTTGATACCTCACATATTCAGGATATCACATCACATCTGAACCCTAGAGAAACTTTCCACACACTGCAGTTTTGGGGGGACTCTTTGAAAATACATAACCCTGCATTAATCTCTGGAGGATATGGATACAGCAATAAAAAAACTGTTGTGCTCAACTAGTCCCACCTTCACAATGTGCCTCTACTAGGATCCTAAAAATTGTTATGCACCACTTGTTCCTCCTTCACAACACACCTCTTGTAGATCCTACCTGCATTACAGACAGAACTGGAACACGAAACTTAGCCGCCAACTGGCCATCTCCTGATCTACTTGCAACACATCCCATTGTTTCTGCACAGCGCTTTCGTCTCTGCATAAGCAGAGCGTCACGCCCAGTTCAGAAGATAACTACACTGAAAAATCTGGTTCATGCTTATCCTCCCAAGTTTGCCTATGGTAGCAATGTTGTCAGTCTTCCACCCTTTTGTACTGTTACAGCTACAGAGCTGTTACTGTAGTCTACAAATATATGCTTTTACCACAATAGCACATGCTAAAGATAATGGTGAACCCACTGCCAGCTCTAGCCTAAACTGGAGGTGCACAGAACAAAGACAATTTGGACATTCCCCAGGTCTCTCACTGCAAAACTCAGACTGTTTTAGTGATGTATATCTCATTAGGAGCCTGATTCTTCCTTGCACTTAATTCTAGCAATATTGAGAAGAGCGGAAATAAAATTTACAGGGATATTTGGAGATAGATAGAAGTTATGAAGTTCTGTACCAGTTTCCCTAGCCAGTTATCCACAGGTTTTTGGAAGATACCCATTTGTAAGTGTTGCAAAGAAGTTTGGGGGAAATATTGTGCCTGGTGTCCTTCATGGAACATTTATTGAATTTTTTATTTCGGTGAAACTGCTGTGTATACTGGTTTTGAGTCTTCTGTGTTTCTTGCAGCAGCTTTGTGGTCAGGCTAATGGTAATAGACTCGTTCAATTCTATCACAAACTTCACCCACAATTTTTTTTAGCTCCAGCTTTACCTTTGACAAATTTGTGTGGGTTAGAATCATTTTTTATCATTTCACTAAGAATACTGTTTCAGGTACTTTGGGTGAGAGGCATAGACTTTCATGGAGCAAAATCACAATGTTCAAATCAATTAATCCTGCTAAAGGCCTTGGTGGTAATGGTGGAAGACTGCTTGCGCTACATGAGCTTTAATATTTTATGGAGAGCTGGAAAGAATGCCACCTACATGATGCACACTTCTTTTGAAGGAACGGAAAACTGAACCTCTGGCTATCTAAGCACAGCTGGGAATCTTCTTTTGCATCAGAGAGATATACAGCTCTGAAAGAGCACACAGCAAACCATCGTTCCCATTTCTAATTACGTAACTCTGAATGCAAGCAAATACTTGTACTGCGAAAGCAACAGCCAGTGCCTTTGCAGAGTTTCTATGACCGTTTACACTTACAAGTGTGTTAAAAATTTCCCAGTTAAGCAAATCTCCTTATTCTTGGTGCTATGACTGAAGGTTCTGGTGATAAAGTAAGCTGGAAGAGAAAGTATAAACACATTTAAAAGACCCATTTTGGTGTTTTTATGATTCTCAATAAACAGTGAAATGTCTCTAGTTCTTCCCTTGCTCTTCAAGGCTTATGGCTGCAGACACTCCGCAGCAGCAGAGGTAAAAGGCCAAACCATATGCTCAGTTGACGTGCTAATCGTTGTGTATTAAACAGTACTGAACCTTTATGTTGAACCTTTGGTCAGCATGTGCCAGCCATTTTGTGCAAGATCAAGTCTTGTTAATAATCACACCATCACATATCAAACTGTGAAGTGTTCAGGAATAAGACTTTGCAAACTCACACTTACAAAATATAGCTACATTTTACAGTTAACAGCTTCTAGAATCAAAATATGTAGCTTGGAAAGCCAGACTGCAAGGACCACAGCAAAGAATATAGGACCTATTCATTCATCCCTTAAAGCCTGTCTTGTGGGAAGAAAATAGAATAAAAAAAAATGATTTAAATCTAGTTTAAACAAGGTTCCAACCAAACTGAAGATTGCTGCATTACTGGCCAGTGTGAACATCAAACAACAAAAGAATTATGTATATATAGCACTTTTTAGCTTAAGACCATCAGTTTATTTCTTGGCTGGAATGAATGTTAGAGTTTACCTCTACCAGCAATATTCCCAAGGCATATCTTTATGCCAGCATGTATGTTTATACTAGCATATATATGTACTGAGTTGGAACCAGGGTAGCTGCCATCAAGAGCAAAGGGGGATAGGATGCTAGACCCCTACACTGCCTGGTAAACCAAATGAGAGAAAATGTTGGAAAACGACACCAGTTTTGCTCATATTGGGTAAGCCTGTCCTGAAGGCACTCAAAAGTTGTCACAAGGGTTTACACGACCCCCTACCCACATCATGAGAGATTATCTAACACAGCGCTGAGAATGCACCACCCCATTACACTGCCCAGCGCTAGGAGCTTCTTTAGGACTGAGTGATTGTTATGGTAGGGTATATTTCCTTGCCTGGGTCTGATGCAGTGAGCATAATTTGCATGAAAAGATTAACAATAACATTTGTATAACCTACATGAGTGACCTAGACACTTTTAGCTCCTGGCATGCCAGCTAGAAAAACCCATCGATAAGAGCTAATCCTGTCCCTGACATAGCTGTAACTTAAACGCTTTTATTTGCTCAGGTTATTTCAGTTTCTGTTCCTCTTTCTAAATGCCCAACAGCAATCACTATTACCATTATCAGGCTAGTATCACTCCACCTACACCACCTCTTGCAAAATGTGGGTGTAGAATATCATTGGCTTGTTCCAGTTACATACAATTTAATTTCAAGTTGTGCACACATATATACACACACAATAGACAGTGATGCTTAACATCCATCCCCTATACAAATCAACTGTAGCAGTAGATATAAAGCTTCATTTCTGTCTCTGAACAAGCTTAGGACTAACATTGCAACCTTAAATGAACCTAAGTAAAAAAGGACACATTTTGCTAATTTGCTTTCTTTCCCTGCAGATGTTTGTAACAAAGGTCAGGCAGCTAAAATGTCAATTGATTTTTCACATTCATCATGAATGAAACTATTGCCTGTGACATCTAGAATGCGTCCTTTCATTTTCTTTTCCCCGGAAGATGAAGTGAGATTTGCCATTGGCTTAAACAGAGAACTGAATCAGTTCCTTACTATGTCACTGAGCTGTCAGAAATTAATGGAAATATGATTTAAAGTATAGCACAGGTAGGTAGCAACTCTCCAAAAACTCTTAGCTTTTAAACAGCCTCATTTCCTTTTTATTTGCAGGTCAAATGATTCTTCAGAAATGAAAATAAAAGGGAGAAAGATCAAGTACTAAGACAAAAGGATCAAATATAAGTATGGCTTGTTAACAACACTCTTTTGTTATAAAAATATGTGCTTGACCTAGCTGTCATGGCACTGAACTGGAATACTAAGACAATACCAAAGCGTTAAAGTTGATAGGACATGTAGGCTGTCCATACAGGGAACTCCTTTAGGCTTCCTTAGGGAATGTACAGCTCAGGGAATAAAAATGGAAATCTAGATCCTGCAGGGTAGTTGATGGAGTGCAGTGTGCTTGCTGCTGATGGGTTAGGACATTAGTCTAATTCTCCGCCTTCTCCACCTTCTGATCCTTATTGAAACATATGTTCTTCTTCTCCTGTATAAATACATTTGTGTTTCAGCTAAGATTGTAGGATGGATTTCCCCTATTGCATTCCAACCAGTTGCCTTGTGCACTGTGTCTGCAGAGACCTCCCCACCACCACCATCAGTGTAGGTACTGCACGTGGCTATGTGTAGTGTAAGGAGGGTATCACAACGGTATTTTTGGACAAGAATTAGAAACCTGGCCACTACCTGTCTGAGGAAGACCTGTATAACTCACAGCATCCTTCAGATAACGTTCTCCTGTTTCTGTCAACAGCTGCAAATCACAGCTGTTTCAGTGTGTGCCCAGCACACAATCTGATCTGCTATCACTTACCTCCTTTTTTTGCTTGATCCTTTCACTAGGCTGTAAAGATCTGGAGTTTGTGCTACCATAGAAGCAATAATTCCGGAAAAAAAAGCTCTATTCTTGAGTAATTCTCCCCTATTTCTGAATAAACTCCGTATACATCAAGTCTCTTGGGCTTATGAGTCTTATCTGTGGGAATTATGAGATGCACAGGCTTTTCTCTGGCTCTGTTAACGGAGTGCAATTTCTTCCTATCTGAATACATGATAAAGCCATGAGCTTTAAAAAAAAAGATCCCAAATTGTATGATGAACATCAAAAAAACACACAGAAAAAGTAAGATTTCTCCACTAGTCACAAAATCCATTGTATATGTAAGCTGCTTGCCATACTTGCACAAGAACATACTGTGGGATGTCACTTCATCATGAAAATTAGTTGGAAGATGGGGAACTAGAGTCTATTCCAGATTCTTTGAATTGAGACTTAAGTTTGAACAAATCTTCAATCTCTTTTTTATTTAAAATTTTCATCAGTAAAATGGAGATAGTAATTATGTAATTAATCTGTGGGCACAGTCCCACAAGGTGCCACAAATTATCAGTTATCACTGGCTTGTAGAAGACATCCATCACTGCACAAGTGATCACTGCTTTTATTTCTTCCTAGGCACAGAAAAGCAGAGAGAATGTTGCAACTAGTTTTCTATTATAGCGCCTAAAAGAGAATAAGGTTACAGTCCTGATGGTGAGTAAACTGCCTACAAAGAAAGTGCACTTAGTATCTGGAGGCAAATTCAGTAGTATACTCTCCACGGCAATACGTGCTACATGCCTGGAACTGCCAGTGAACAATGGGTGCCTGCATCAGGTACATTTTTGCTGCTGAGACAGCTCACTTGCTCATCCATTGAAGAATGCTCCTTGCTCAGGCCAGAAGCAAGTCCAAGTAAGCTGGGAGCATGCAAAGGTCACTGATTATTTCTGCAGCTTTAACACCCACGGCAGGCAACTAGCTCAAACAATGTAAGAGTTGACCCCAACCTTTGCCCAAATCTTAAACCAAACCTGAAGTAAATTCAGTTAACATTCATTTCCCTGCACTCATCGTTTGTGGATGAGATCAAGATAATATGCAACTGAATGACTTGCAGTTTATATTTCTGACCTGGTTAGAACCAGCAGGGGCCAGAAAGTCTGGTCTCATGACACTTCCAGGTTGATTCTCGGAAAAAAGTGAAGAATATTATGAGCCTTAGAAGATATCCACAGTTCAGGCTGACCCTGCAAACCTGCGGAAGCTCTGCCCTATCTTATCAACATGCCCCATTCATTCTGGGCTTTGTGTCGACTACTTATAGAGCTACTTTTTTAATACACTATGTTATTTAACTTAGTTAAAACCGTCACTTACGATTGTTTCAGGCACATTTTATCCCTTTGTGTGATAGGATAGGATGCTTTAGTTTTTAGTTCTTGTGAGATAGCTACATTGTAGTCTTTAGACTGATCTGCTAAAATCTACCAGAAAAGAGATAAGTGTCAATAAATCTTATTTTCTGCTAGTCTAGACAAGAGCTCTCTTTGTGTAACAGTTTGCCTTATTTTGGAAAACACAGCTAATGTTAATTAAAGGCTTTTTTTCTTTTTTTCTGAACCTAATTTAGGATATAGGTACATGCTACTGTGAGGCAACTGCAAGCATTCAAATTTATAGCATTATTTGCTCTTTCTAGAAACTGTGTATGTGTTCTTTGCTTGTGCTAAATGCAAGATTGTTAAACCCTTACTGAAACATATTAAAGTGTATGATGACTTCATCAAAAAGGAGTTTGAGAGGGTAACTTGACTATAGCCTATAGATGTCTCCCTGGTGAAGCAGCTACAGAGATCTTCAAAGAAAAGGCATAACTTTTATGACTGGAAGTTCAAGTAAAAAAAATCAATGAGAAGAAAGTATAAAAAAATGTTGAATGGATAACTCACAAAAGGAAGGGTGGATTTTCCATCATTTAAAATCCTGAACTCAAAAATGGATATGAAATGGTATCAGAGGTGGAGCGGGGGGAAGGGATGTAGCAACTAACCTGGCAAGATTCTGCAGCCTGAATTACAAGATTATTGCACTGATTACTTCTGACATTACAACTGTTGTGATTATATCTCTGAATTCACACTTGCCCCTGACTTTCCTCAAAATCCAAGAAGGTTTTCACTCTGTATTCCTGTTTAGTTTCATGGAACAAATCACAAATATGAATCTGAATTCTAACCCAAACTCTCTCAGCATCTTCTTTTCTTGGATCTAATATTCTGGATCTAATATTCTGGCTTCAGTGCTTTTTTAAAACAAAGATTTTACTAGAGAAAAATGTGGATTTTTTTGAAATTCTATGCTCTTGTATTTCCTTTATTTGATCATAATAAAAGCTGTTCTGTTTATAATGAGCAATTCACAAGGGCTTTATGCTACACAAACAACATTTATATACATTGTTTAGACTGGTGCAGTTTTACTGTAGATGAAGCACAGCTGAAATTTCATGTAAGTGCAGGTAAGAAAATTGCTGATTTTCACCGCTGCTCCCTCATGGTTTTGTCCACACAAGATGAAGAACTCCTTCAGTAACCGAACACGTGATGTGGCTCTGGCATCCCATGCACCCCTAATGAATCTGTGGCTATTTTATTCAGCATCCACATTGCGCTGCAGGTTTGCAGTTTCATTGTCCCCACATGCCCAGCCTGCGAGCCGCAACATCGTCCTTCAACGTGTTACATCAGCTGGTCCCATTCAAGCAGATTTGTTTCCCAACATCATTAAATACAGCTCTATTTTGCATTGTTGAAGGCAATGAATCACAAAGGCTGTGTGATTCACAACGGTCTGTTCAGCTATGACCCTGAGCTTGGCTTCAGACTGGGATACGATTTCCGCAATTCAGAAACAAATGTAAAACACAGTTAACCCTGTTTGTTCTGTAAGACTGATATATTTTCCATTGGTTGAGAACAGTCAAGGAAGCTCTTGCAGAGGGTTAAATTTTTGCAGGTTAGATAGGAGCTACTTGCAAATATCTTGGACTTGCATTGATATTTTGCAAGTTTTACACAGTCTTGTGCGCTTAGTAATTTTCCTGTTAGATCCAAAGATAGCCTTTTGTGCTAGGTTTTAGTTCAGTTCTTCAAGCAGTCATAATCTCTGTCTCTCTCTTCTCTGATGAGGTAATAACCTCAGTAGAAGAAAATGTTGCCACTATTTGACAATTGCCAGGGTGAAGCCAAGATATTTGATCAAAATGAAAACTGAAGCCTAAATAAGAGTCCTCCTATGAATGGAAGACATTTTTGAATAACAACCACCTGTGCCAAATACTTTTTGGTTATAAAACAAAGATTTGATAGGAAATGATTGAATAAATCAGTAATGCAGCTGAAGAATATTATTCTTGCCATTCTTGGTGCTTCTACTGGGAAGGGAATCATTCAGATTCCACTGGGGTATCTGTATAAAGGCTGTTGTGAGGAAAAAATAAGTGTTAGAGTAAAATACAAAGCAAGGTAACCTTCATCTCCTCAGACATGAATAAATCCACTTCTTGCCCATGATGCTCTAGGGCAGACTTCTTACCCTCTTACTAAGAGAGTCACAGAGTCACAGAATCACAGAATGGTGGAGGTTGAAGGGGACCTCTGGAGATCACCCAGTCCAACCCCCCTGCTCAAGCAGGATCACCTACAGCACGTTGCCCAGGATCGTGTCCAGATGGTTTCTGAATGTCTCCAAGGAAGGAGAATCCACAACCTCTCTGGGCCACCCATTCCAGTGCTCGGTCACCCTCACAGGAAAGAAGTTTTTCCTCATTTTCAGGCAGAACTGCCTGTGTTTCAGTTTGTGCCCGATGCCTCTTGTCCTGTCGCTGGGCATCACTGAAAAGAGTTTGGCCCCCTCCTCTCGACACCCATATTTTCAGATATTTATCCACTTTGATCAGATCCCCCTCAGTCTTCTCTTCTCCATGCTGAACAGGTCCAGCTCTCTCAGCCTTTCCTCATAGGAAGATGCTCCAGTTCCCTAATCATCTTAGTAGCCCTTCACTGGAGTCGCTCCAGGAGTGCCATGTGTCTCTTGTAGTGGGGAGCCCAGAACTGGACACAGTGCTCCAGGTGAGGCCTCACCAGGGCTGAGCAGAGGGGCAGAATCCAAGGCTATGTCTTGCTGAATAGGGTAGACCTTCTACGGTGCTCTACAAAGCAGCAGTGAAGACAGGTGACCTTAATGAATAAGTATCATTTGGTAACGGTGAGCAACATTTTTTCTTTTTAATACAAAGTGGCTGTGGTATTTAGTCTAGATAACGTATTCTGCTTCCACTGTTGTTATTGATGTCCTTTCAAGGGAATAGCATATGCAGCCGTTAATGAGCTCTTTCTGTTAAGATGTTCAGCAATGAAATAATTAACAATGTTGATGTGTAAATTAGGCTTCAGAGTTTAAATTGCCATTGAGATGAATGAGGCAGATTGCATTTCTCTGACTCTTGGTTCTGCAAAGCAGGTGAGAACCGGCTATACTTTAAACATAGCAGAAGTAAAAGCACATGCGTAAAAAAGAGCCATAGGCCTTTTCTAGGCAGGAAGTTCTACTTACTTTACTAATATTGTTATTCAAAGAACTAATCAGGACCTCTTTATGCTGTCTTCTCTCCTACTTTTTGGTTGTCCCATTGCACCCTATTGTGCATGATGAGCTCTGTTTGGAGAAAGATGGACCTACATTGCGAGAATGAGCAGAACAACCCTAGCAGGCTTCAGTTCCTCCATAGCTTCCACAACGGGAGGGAAGCGCTTATCTGTCCTCAATGAGCCCAGTACTGGTTGCCATGAGGAAGATGAGGTTTTTTTCAAAGAATCTTATAAAACATCTGAATCTCACCAACCTTCCCCATTTCCTGGCCTACATCAACCTTTGCAAGAATAGATAATCAAGGTGCCTACTTTGTCTCTTTTTCCGTGTTTCTGGGTAGTGTCCAGGTTTAGGACATATCGAGAGGTGCTGCAACTGAAGAGTACTGTGCTTAAGTCAAAGAGAAGAGTAGAGAAGGAGGTGACGGAGTTGTTTCTTTTGTAGAAGTCATAAAGATTGCTGCTTTTTTATTTTTTCTAAAAACAAAAAAGCAAAAATATGCAGAAGTAAAAGCATGCAATTAATGTCATACGTACACAAAATTTATATAGCACTGAAATTTAGCAAAAGTCAGTATTTCAAGTCAAGTGTTTCTTGCACTGAGACATGGACTTCTGAGTTCAATTTCCCCTTATCTTCTCAAAATAACACTGAGAGCAGAGCAATCCCAAAACATAGATTAGTGCCTTAAAACTCTGCTTCAGACATGGATACTCTTACATGGTTTTATCTCTTACAAACAAGCTGTTTTCCTACGGCAAAACTTAGCTCCTGGTAAAACTTAGTGGGAGCCATCCCACTAAATCAGTGAGGCTGGCCTTTCAAGGTCACATTATCTGAGTACAAGAAATGTGGGAATGGAGAAGTTATGCTTCATGGGATCAAAGAATGTGCTGTTTTCTGCATCGAGTCACTATTGTATGGATATTGCTTGTAAATATTTGACCTGTTGAGGTCTTATCTGCTGTGGCTTAAGTGTACTCAGCCAGCACAAAGGCTTGGTGACTAGCATCAAACTATTTGTCTCTTTTCCCATCATTGAACTTTAGGCTTGAGCAATGTCAGCTTGGAAAGAAACTTAACCCAGCATTTTGTAAGTACTGTGATAAGCATATTCACCAAGTCACAAACAAAAAGCAAAACTTCTCCTGTGCAAATATTTTTAAAGGGACAAATGATAAAGAGCAGCACCTGCAAAACACTTTTTGTTTTGAATATGGTGGTCTTGTGATTTTTCTTACATATTAAGACACAAGAATCAGCAACACTTATATTATATATGGAATTTCCATGTACAATCAAAGTATTATTCAACTGAGTCATTAGTATGTAATAATCCAGGAGAGCATACAAAAGAAACAGCTCACCTACATACACTAACAAGTGGACTCTCCTTCAGCATACCTCCCATTTTAAGAACCTGTGATGGGTTCAACTGAAACAGCAGAGTAGACATAAAAATGGGAGTCTGCCACTGCAGACACAGATAATTGTGAAGCATTTAAAAGAGAAAAAAGAGGAGGAGCCAAGCAAAGCAAAATTATTGGAATGCATATGTTTATTAGAAATATTATATATAATTAATATACTGTTGCTTGTGCATATTTAGTCATATAGAAACTCACCAAACTGTTCCAGGCAAACTAGATTCCCTATCTATTTGTCTGACTTCTGTCACTGGTGCTCTCATTGTTTCATAAAACTTAATGCTTTTACTTTCCCACCACTGCTGCGAGTTACAGAAGTGCTCCTGGCTGCCGTCCCAGACCTGCACACTCTGGAGTGTGGCGAGGTTGTCGTCAGGTCTGCGAGGTGGCTGTCCGTATAAAGCCTATATATGAGACGTAGGGTAACATTGCTGCGGTGTCAGCAGAATCACGAGTTTCTGTTATGAGCCTTCCTTCAGTTAGGTTGCACAAATGTATGCCTTCACTCTGATTTGGTGCTACTCTTGGCTGATGGATAAGTCGGTATTTTAGGCCCCTTGTCGTGAACCTGCCCTGCATTAACTTGCATATGCACTATATTGGGTGTGTATGTGGTGAGGGTGGGATATACATGTGACTCTGCTATGCGTCATTACTTTTCGTAACCATGGTTTCCTGTACTCTCTTTCCTCTCTAGTACCTATTCAGCGTAAAATTAGTTTCTCCGGGGCTTGTGGCAAGTGGTCTATCTCTCCCTCTAGCTGCTGCACGTTGCTTTAGTGTGGCCATCGCCATAGCTCTGTGGCCCCTAAAAGGGCCAACAAATTGCTGATATTTACATCATAATCTGTAGGATTCACCTTTGCAGAATTTTGACTGTGATGCCTCTTGCTTTATGGCAGGGAGACCGAGAGAGTTTCTCTTTATATTGGACTGTTTTATGGAACCGTGTTCAGGTTTTGCAGTGTTCAGCATGTAGCCCTTTATTGCTGTATGGACATTATGCATATTATGCTTCTGACCTTGGCATGGTGTCTCTTCTATATATTTTTTGTGCGCATATGTAAAAATGCATTTTTCTGCAGCTACAGATCCAAGCAGAGAGAGTACTTTTTCTTAAATGATTTTTATTGTTTTCTGAGCTTGCATTCTTTTGGGCATAATCGCAGTTCTGCACAGAGCACATCAAATTAAGCACTTTCTCTCCTTCTCTCTCTTCATCCCACACTTGCTTTCTATTCCCATGCTGCTTCTTTCTTACAGTCACTCTGGTTATTAACTTTAATCACAGAGTTTTACAGTAGCTAGAGGAGCGGCTGTCTTGAATGTTTATTTCTTTTGTGCTTTCATCAGGTGCTTAATCTCCTGAATATAAATAGTCAGAAATATCTCATCAGAAAAGTGAGCCACATTTTCAATGCTTTGGAACCTTGGAAACCTTCCAGGCAACTTCACACCCTCTTGTAGTATTCGTAACAGTGGGTGAAGCTGCCATTTGAGCTGGGAATCTTTTAAATGAAAGCATTCCTTAAACTGAAAACACGTGGCTTACCGATGAACACCATCAGAGTTGAAGGATCTAGATGAGTGACTCGCTAGAGCCCTGGATTCATACTGACAAGCTCTTTAATCCTTCACAACTGCAGACTTTGAGAACAATGCATTTGGATGAAGAATCAGTAAGTCCTGATGTTAGCAAGATAATTTATCCTGTCTTTGGACACTGAATATCCACCAAGACTTTTTACCAAAAGTGTATGTTCTGATTCTAATGGAACTGCAGTAGCAAATGATTCGTTGTTTGCAGCCTCCCGTCCTAATTTTGGATGCAGCATTTCAGTGGGATGTACAGTCTTTGAAGTACTTTGGGACAGTCGGGGTTTGTAAATGCGTAATCCTGCTGGCTGACTTCACACTTACACTCAATTTATCACTCAGAAGCAACACCACCGAGGTTGGCAGCTGGTACCCTCCTAAGGGCAATGCCAGAGGACAGTCATGCTCACTGTTCTCCCAGATTCTTGTGCAGTTCTGATTCAAGCCGCTTGTACAAGTGAGAGAGGTCAAGAGGGTAAGAGGTTAGATATACCTTTATAGCAGGAATAAGGATGAAGTGGTGAAAGTGAGTACGTGCTGAGCAGAGAGGGGAATAAGGGTCTGTAGCTCCCCTCCTGAGTGGCCAAGGATGTGTCACAGAGTCACAGCTGGGCAGCTTCCACCCCAAAGCCCATCCCCATTAAGGCTCTGCTTCTGCCTGGGTGACAGAGCAGGCAAAGTGGCTTTCTGCCTTTGGCAAAGAGCACCATTTCAAAAGACAACTCTTCCGGGACCCTATCCGCCATTCTCTTTCCCTTTTCCACCTCAGCGAGGCCAAGGCAGGAGAGCTGGGCTAGCCATCTGGGCCACGGATGTAAAATCAATGTGCATATTTTGAATGGAAAATGCGATTCAAAGTACAGTAAAGCACAGAGACTTTTTCTTTTCGGAAGGATGGTTATACCTGGCACCTTGTAAGTTTGCCCCTGATTATCGAAGCAGCTGGAAAGGGGCCTTGCACTGCTGCCTGACACAATTTCTTTAGATGAAAAAAAATTTCAGTTTGAAATGTTGTAAAACACTAACACCATTCAATAGGAAGCTCTCGTGACTTTATTTGTTCCTTCTGTTTTTCAGACAAAGGAGACCTATAACAAAGGCGATTTGCTGGCTCAGCCTGATCCTGGGAACCTCTGGGGCGGTGATGACTCAGGTATGGCCAACGTGCAGCATGCCGGGCACCGGCCAGGGCCGGGGCAGCAGGGAGAGATTTCTGCAGGAGGCTGTAGGGAGGTTATTTCTGATGCGGCTTTATTCAGGGCTGAAGTGCTTTGTCCCAATGCCAAGCATAATTGAAGGATGGTTTTATGTCAAAATGAGATGTAGGCTCTCACCCACTGAGTGTTTGCTGGGCGACAACAATAACAACAACTTGCTTGCGCGCAGGACGGCTAAAGTGCACGATGTGCTGCACAAAGGCTCCTGAGGAACCATGCCATGGCATAATGAGAAGAAACAAAAGTATTATAGCAAATCTGTTTAATAAGCTGTCAGCCACGTTTCGGCATTGGTGTGCTATGTGAGCAGAGCTCTCATTAGCTACCAGCAAGAGTCCTGCGAGTACCTCCAAGGGCAAACCTGGCCACTCTGGTGACTCCTGTTCTGTACACATCAGGACTAAGGACATGAGCACCGTACACATGAGGAAAGGAGGAGAAAAGGCTAGCACAGGTAGAATTAACTGAATATGTTAAGCTCACACACATCCTTCCTACTCTGTCTCCTTCCTGTTTTGGGGTTTTGTTTTTTGAGGGAAAATGGTCTGTGCTTTTGTTTATTTTTAGTTCTCTTTGTCTTATCATAAGCTTGGGTATTATTTTTAAGGGAAAAGTGTACTAGTTTAACTTAGAGTGTTGATACTGTGGTTAGATGAGATGTCAGAACTGCCTTTAAGCCAAGAAAAAGATGTCTGAAAAAAATGCTGTGACTACACAAATGTCCTGGTCAACAGAAATTGCCCCTAGCATAACAAGTATATGTCAGATCCTGATGCAGGTTTTACTTGAATGCTTTGGGGATTCTCTGCCTGCACTCTGCCATTTTTCCCACTGGTCCCCTGTGAAACACTCCAAAAAACCTCTGTCCCCATTAGGAGGAAATCTTTTACTTCTACACTTTGATTTGAATGCTTAATGCTCCTGGATAATTCCCCTGACCTATAGTGAGTCTGAGCTTCTATCCATACAGATTAAGTGCTAATTTATATGATAAAGTTGTATACCTTTTATGAAATAGGTTTAGAAATATATTTAGTTAAGTCAACAGTCTTACACTTTTGTGAGATCTCACTGTGGTTTGTGAGTGCTTCAGGTTAGTGTGTGGGTGCTTCAGGTTACACTGATTCCTAACTGACTTTTGCTATAGCCATAATATCCTTTTTCTGAAATAGGGAGTCCACACAGGACAACTGCACTAATTTAACTAATTCGAGTGGCACTTTCTTCTGCCTGAAATGCAGCAGGCCAACGATCCACTGTACCCCTCTGTCAGCAGCATGTGCAGTCTCAGAGCTTTCAATGTTCTTGCATGTTTCTGCTCTGAGGTTATTGCCCCCTCAGTTACGTCAATAGCTGGCTAGATATAAAACCAGACCTGTGGAAAGACACAGTTTAAAATATAATAACATTTAGCAGCCATTTCTTTGTGGTGGTAGGTGATATTCTTTCTCTTATGTAGATTGTTTAGGCATCCAGAATAACTTCAGTCAGAGCAGAAGTGCTCATAGTTGGAATTAGTGTCAGAGTAGCTCAAGAAAAATTTGGCTTGCTGAGCTTTAAGGCCTCTTCTGCCGTTGCACCACTGCTATAAACTATTCCATCAATGTTAGATTACATTGGTTGAATGGGGACATATAGTATAATATTTTAACTCACCTTTAGTTTTTAAACATTTTTCAGTGGTTCTACTTGAGAAGTACTGCACACCATATTAGTAAACTGAACTTGACTAAAAGCAAATTGTTTCGCCATAATAAACTTAGCCAATTTCTAGGCATCTGTAGAAATGTCATTAGAGACATTTCTCTGCAGGTTTCTACAACGGCAATTAAAGGTAATCTTGTTTAGCACCTGCATGACCCCTTCAGTCAGGACTACAGTGATACATTTTTATTCTACTTACATACTGGCTCTTGATTACTCCAGAGTACTTTATCACTTTGAAAGCAAAAGCTTGAATTCTTAAGTTACAAGCCCAAAGTAGAGTGAGTTTTATGACCTGACTGTGAGTTTTATGATTTTGTGCTGTGTTTACATGACAAAATTGTTCATCCTCAAAGATGATTGCAACAAGTAAAGTAATTTCTCAGTCAGAGGCTGAGGAAAAGGAAAGGGCAGGCTATCACCATTGGGAAAGCAATTTTTAAATAATTTTTCGGGATGGTCTTTAAAAGGTTTATCTGTCTGCCTTAATGGAAGAACAGTTGTCCTAAGCCTACTATGACCTTTTTGCTAGAAGTATATGCTTTGCCTACAGTCTCAAACCACAGCTACCACTTATAGACTTCTCCCATTATTTGTCTTGTATAAATTCATATGATATACCTCTTCAGCTTGCACAAGAAATTGAAACAGAAACATAGGGCTGTCACCTACGGTTTCTACCACCGGATAATCTGGAAGTGCTGTGAATGAGAGTAAGTTGTGGCACAGCAGAAAAGACACTTCTATTCTTCCCTGAAAAATCTACCTTTCTCGGAGCTCCACCAGCTCTGAAACTGTGCAGAGGAAATTCCCTTCAGCCACTAGTGCCAACGCAACAGGGAAATTGCTGGACTTGGGAGACTACCCCCACAGTGTTTTACATTTTCATCCTTACATTGAAGACAAAGATACTTTGTTAGCACTAAGTGCCAGCTCTTACTTTTCTAAGTCAATTATCTCCAATTGTTTGTAATAATTTGGATCTAAAAGGTATGTTAAATGCATCTTAAAAATCTGTCACATCTGTGATACCTAATGCCACTAGTTTGCAGTACCAGGCTTAAAGCAGTTTTGCCAGTTCTTACAGCTTGATGATACGTCTTACAGTATTTCAAGTTTCCTTTACATATTCCTACTTGCTTGAACTAAGAGACTGAGACGGATGTTTAGATTCTTTATCTTTGCAGCTGAAGAGAAAATCTGAGCCTGTGAAGCACCTGGAAGCTCTTAAACCAGAGAGCAAGAAGAAGGAACTTATTTATTATTTTTATTCAAAAATGATATGTAAACCGATTTTATAACTTGGAGAGGGAGCGTGGACTCATGATCTGGAATGCTTTGGGTTAGGAAGACTGTTCTCATTAGCAGCCATTTCATTCCCCAGCCCTCTGTGCCTATTTACTCCTAATTCAATATAGAGAGAATAACTGAGATGATAGGCTGCTTTCCTATCCAGTACAGGATTACTGTAGTTTGAGCAGTGAGCACTCACCCGTGCTGCACACCACTCAAACCGGAAGGAAAGCAGCTGTCCCTGGCCCCCAACTCAAGAGCTCACTTCCATGCTTGGTAACCTCGCAATGGTAAAAATGTGCGTGTCTGCTTAATTCATCGCAGCCAGGTCACCCCAGGTCAAGCATCTTGCTTGCTCAGTCCCTTGCAGGATTGTACTAGAGGTGGACAACATGTTGTAATTTAGGAGGGAATTTTTAGGTAGAAATACCCCAAACAAAATCATCAAGGTGTGATTATAACCATCAAAGCTGGGACTGGATGATAAATGTTTCAAGCGAAACATTCAAACAGGGAGCCCTGTGGAGGTGAGGATGCTGCCCTTCCCTCCCATGGGGTGCTTTTCACCCCAGTGAGCCAGGTCCCCTGTTTACTTAACAAAGCTAAGGCTGGAAGCAAATATTCTGTCTGTGACAACCAAGACCTTCAGTGCTATCTGCCTTGCAAAGTACAGCTAAACAGCAGTCCAGCAAAGCAGCTGTAAAAGGTAACAGAGCAGATAGATAGATAAACTAACTTGGGGTGTCGGGGAATGAGCAACAACACAGAGTCTGCACTCTGGCATCCACGTGGGCCTCTGAAGACAGGACAGTTTTGATCACTGGTGTAAGAAAAAGTCATAGTCATGGAGTGTGTTTATACAGGTCAGCGCAACGCCACTCAGCCAGCTCCACTGGCAAACTACCCAGGGCAGACAAATGTGACTCCCACTCCAGCTCCTAGGGTCATTGCAAACTGGCTCGAATATCTCTGCATTGCACTGCGTGGTGCTTAGGAGAGAGAGCTTATGAAGTTGTCAGTTCCTGGTAAGGGTGACGGAGACCTTCAATATACTGTGTCTTCTCGTTTTGTTTTACTGTTGAGGCTGACAAGATTTCTGCAACTGGTGTGATTTTTGACCATCACACTGAACAGGTCTGTAGTAACGACATTCATTCATCGTCATGCAAATGAGATCTACAGTATTTACTCAACCAGTTTTAGCATATTAATTTGGGATCTTTCCCAGTTATTTTCTCTGCAGGCTACAAAGCAGAATATATTTTTTAAAGCTACTCTGCTTTTGAAATACCCTTTCTCATTCTGTTATGTCCATAGCATTAATTCAAACCAGCATTTCAAAGTTAGGCATAGTATTATGAACTTCAAACATTCAACATTCATGAGTTAACTTTTCCTCTCCCTTTCCTCTCTTCCTCCCTCCTTCTCCACATGTGAGTTTTAAAATGGTGGGCTTTTTGTTTGAATTTGAGGCTTCGGAGTTCCTAGGATCATATTTCACCACGAGGGCTAGAAACTCTCTGCTGAGAGAAAGAGAAGGAGAAAGAGAAGGAGAAAGAGAAGGAGAAAGAAAGAGAAAGAGAAGAGAAAGAGAAAGAGAAAGGGAGACAGAGAGAGAAAGAAAGAAAGAGAGAAAGAAAGAGAGAGAGAAAGAAAGAAAGTTAAAAGAAGGAAAATAAAAAAAAAAGGAGCTTTCAATTAACCACCAAGAGTCATGGCAAAACCGGAGAGTTTTTAGGAGACTCAGATCCCCTCATCCTTTTTCATGCATTTGCACCTGTTGGCCCTCATTTTCTACTGCCTAGTCTAAGCTATGCAGAATGCTACTGTTTGGATTTAATATCACTTTGCACCTACTATGGTATTCACTCTGGTGGGTATCAGTGGTTATCCAAGAAGCAAATCAACAGATAACCAATCTGTTGGTTTTCCAGGCTTAATGTACTTGATAACATTGGTAATTTTATGCACTCAACTACACTTTGAAGTCAGTAGCCCATTGAACATTCTGGAGAAAAGAGGTTTACGTCCCATTTTTGTCAGTTTATCTACAGAGCGTATGCATGGAGAGATCCACTTTTGCAGTGGGAATGGATAGAATATTCCATTTTGTGAAGAGAATTTCTGGCAGCTGTCAGGTCAGCAGCTAGAGACACAGAAATGCTACTATTGGCTGGAAATTATCCCTAGATGTGGCACCTCATCTTGCAGCTCCATTTTACATACTTTTGCAGATTACACTGCAAACAGTAATACAGCATGAAACTGAAAAGACCCAGTACACACTGAAGAGCAGACTGTAAAACAAATGAAAAAAACCCACTGTAGCAAAGTTAATATATGTAAAGTATTTGTGTGCTTATAAAACACATAAGGGACGTTAAAAACTGTTCTTTCTCTCTCCTGTTCCTCACTGAGGGTTAAGAAGAGCCTGTAGGCGACCTGTTGCTTAATGCCCGGCATGATGCTATTACAGAGTGCTATTGAGTGTAAATTTAGAGCACGAGTATGGCTCTCTGATGTCCCAGGTGAATATTCCTGTCCTGAAGTGCCAGAAAGCTTCAGTTTGCACTTGTGGAGCTTACACTTAAGAAAAAATGGACTGATAACACACATTTGACAGCACATAACCCTAGATTTATGTTGTTTTCTATGAGTATTAGAAGCAGACTCTGTATGCCTAAATCCACCTGTTTTCAAAATGGAGAAGCACAGTTTTTCCTCCCATATCAAGCTGCCTGACCTAACCTGAGTGCATGGAAGAGGAACGTCCTCCTAACCTAGCTCTTCTCCCCAGTTACTGCATCCCTGCCTCTTGGCACTTTGTGGTATAGTTTTCCATAGGCCACTAAACAATAAAATTCACAGCTCTTGGCAAAGAAACCATCAGCCTGATTCAACTGGCTGTGGAAACTAAGAGCTTGTTTTTCATGCTAAATAGCAGGAGAGTCGTTTTTCCCCACTTTCTACCATCAGCTGACCATTGTATTTGGCTAATTTTGTCCTTTCAACACAACATTTTTAAAATTAATCTCCAAAGCACCATTGGTATTTTTCTTGCCAATGTGTATCTCGTTGAGAAAACTAAAATTTCACTTCCCAAAACTGAGCAATTTGGGAATTTGGTTTCTTAATAGATAGGTTTTAAAGATTACAATTTCAAGCCAGTGGCATTTCTTAGTTTGTTCTATGTTCAACTTTTGTTCTATTTTCCCCTCATTTTATATAATAAAGTGTTTTTTTCCTGACACAAAAGCTAGCAGAATTAAAAATGTGGTGGCACTGATCAAAAGGCACAGCTTGAAACTCAGCTTTGCAACCTGTGGAAACTAATTATTTCATATTTTATTTTTCTTTTCATATATGCGTTTATACATTACAATATAGTAGCAGACCAAAGATCTAATAGAGTTTAATTAAACTTAATATAAATGCTTCTCTGTGTTTCAAACTGAACTTGCACTGAAAAAGAAATGTCACAGTCCAGGTTGAAGGTGTGTGAAGTGATTCCAGATTTACCTGCAGGACAATCTCATGCTTTTCAGCAGCGATCAGTGTCAGGCAATAAGCAAGGCTTGATTGGAGCTTGAATGATGCAATTTGGAAGATTTTTGGTGACTGTCTATTTTAAATTTTTGGTGAAAAAATGTTTTCCCGATGCTTTTTCTCAAATATAAACCCTAAAAAAAAATCTCACCTGACTTCAGATGTCTGCAAAGTGGGTGTTGGTATCACAGTTTGCCACTATTTTCTGTGGTAGTGAATTGAGAGGAACGATCACAGCTTATCTATCTGACTTACAAGAGATCTCCTACCTGAGGAGGACAAGAATCAAATCCTAGCTGTGCCTTTTTCTATCTCCTGACTGTGAAGGGAGTCTAGATGAGTTGGGCAAATGCAAACATTTACTCTTTTGACTTCTTGATTTAGTCAGATGAATCCCAATGCCAAATGTACAGACAACAATAGCACTGGCCTGGGACTTCTTAGCCTGATAAGCAGAATGAATTTTACAGCCCCAAGCTGAGAATAAAACAATGCATTGCCCCGCTTTCCAGCTTGCCCACCTTGGGTACACACAAAGCATCTGCTCTCTGTTTCCTCCAGCACAAAGTAGGCAGCAAAGCAACAGTTTCCAGCATCGCTATATATACTGCTGAAGTTCATTCTCCGAAAAAAATTATTCTAGTATAAGATAAACACTTAACTCTAAAGTCCATGGGCAAAACACTGCATTTTGGTAAGGTGACACTGATAGGGAATGAAGGGTTAACAGCAAGCTAGTTTTCAGCTAACCAAGTCCTAGATAATGAGTCCTAGAGCAGTGGTGTGCCACTAGGTACCACAGACTATCCTGATAGTCCCACTTTCTTAGAGAGTCTTGTGCCATAATCCAGATACAAGATAGAGCTAAGTATTTGTAATTTTTTAATCTTTTTTTCTTTGCTTCCTTTTCGATTTAGTGACCTCTTTTCTTTCCTCTTACTCTCATTCTTCTTTGTCCCCTACCGCTGCTGCACTCCTGCCTCCTCTTGGCTCTCCCAGACACCAGAAGGATGTCCAGACCTGACTTTTACTAACATTTCCTCTGCCACCTTATATTTTCCAGCCAGTATCTAAATTGCAACTCTATTCTATCTGAGGTCCTGTTTCCCCAGCAGGGATCCACACGTTAGCTGGCAAAACCTAATGGAAAACCTTCCACCTGGAGTCTTGCCAGTGAAAAGAACTCCAGACTTTATATGCAAGCGTTATATTTTTGAAGAGCAGTATGATGCGCATTGCGTAGTAATATGGCTGAGCAATACATTACACAGAAGCAGAGGTTATTGGTAGATTAACAGAGAATGACTCTAGGATAGTGTGGCACAGAAGGGAAGTTCAGTCAGGAGTCTCCTGGATGTTCAGTTGTATTGTTTAGCTCCTGCCCTATATGTTTCTATAGGCATTGAAGGAAACTTAAAGCAGTGACTAAAAAAAAAAAAAAAGCTTATAAAAAAAAGGCCATTTTGATTAATGCTCCTGTAAAAAAATGAAAATAATCCGTTGCTATATTTTTCCTGCATTTTTTTTGCTATTGTTTCTGAAGGTGACCTTGAAATTGGAAATGTGCCTATGTTGCTTCCTTACAATGAAGAGACAAAAAAGACAAAATTCTGTCTTTTGTAATGAGAACTCAAGGCCTCTCTGTATTGTTTTTTTTCTGCAATACATTTGGTAGGAGAAATCTGTGTGACAACAACCCTTAAAGGTGAGGTGTCCAGAAAGGGGACCTAACCAAGGCAGGATACCATACACCAGCACATTTGGATCCATCAGCCCTTAGCACCACGCAGCAGAAACGTATCTCACAACAAAAAAACCTGATTGAGGAGACATTTAATTTTTTTCACACTAACATCAATACTCTGAGGTGTATTTATTTTAGAAAAGAGAAGGACTAGCTAAGGTTTGCTTTTCATTATCCTCTAGCTACATTTCAAAGCTGTAGGCAGGCAGCAGACTGTCCCCAATGTGATTGCCGGGGGAAAGAAGAGTAAATCTTTCAGAAAGAAACCTGCTGGTTTTCGTATTCCTACCTAAACGACCACCTTTAGGAGAGAGAAAGCTTTGTTCATGTGAAAAAGAAGAAACTATACATTAAATATTTTTATGTAAAGTGTAGTAATGACTGCTGCCTGTAACATTATTAAAAGCTCAAAAATCTTTCCACTTCTCAGGAACTAGGAGAGTAAAGAGTGCCATCCTGGTAGCCTATATGAAAAAGATTCCTTTTAAATGATGTCAACAATCTCATTATTTCTTGATATCCTCCATAGCCTAAAGGAGATATTTATACCCACTTTGTCAGTGTACACCTCAGAAGGCAATTTGTGCATATCAGTTCAGTGGTTAGGGAACTGCATCCAATACCTTTTATTATAATCAGACTTTAATATTGTTAGAATCAAATTGCTCAGTTTACCTGAGATATACTATCATTTTCATTTAGCCTATCACATCATGCAAAACAGCGTTGTCAGGAGATAATTGCTGGAGAAGACAAGCTCTTGTCTGACTAAAACACAGAAGCACAAACTAATTGGCTGCAAATTAAAACAGATGGAAAATTGCTGTTACTTTTAATACAGTTGCACAAAAAATGAGCTTTGTGAGTATGCTGAAAGTAATTGCAGCAAATGCAATACTGCAGCTTACAATGTATGTCCTAAACAAAATATTTCATGCATTCCAATTAAAGTAAATGACTTTATTCCTAAGAAGGAGTTGAAACTCTCCATAAAAGACATTGGATGCCTGTGGACAGCACCAGGAAAAAAGTAAAACTTGAACAAAGATTTTAGTAAAATAACTCAGAGAAAAGTTGTAAATACTGAAACAACAAATAAAGAACTTTTATTCTATAAACACACATATGCATGATCACACGCATGTGAATCATCACACTAAATGTAAGGAGGCTATTTACCTCCTTAAAAATAAAGATGCTAGTCTGTAGATTTAAATATTTAATTTATAGACTTTATGTTCTAATTCTACAGGGTAATCTGCTGTACCCTGGGGTCTATTCCTATCCCCTACGATGAAGTAAAACATCATCTGGGATATATTTATATATTTATATAATTTTATATATTTATGTATTTATACACTTATAACCAGATGGTAGTTCAGGAGCAGCCTGACTGAGAGGTACAGATACTTCTTTCCCCCGGCCTCAACCTTTTTCTCTCATGCTTGTTGTTACGTTACAGAGGTATCATACTTGCAGTACGGTTTTAACCACAAAAACTACAGGTTCTGCTCTGCTGCACACATGTTTACTAGGCACTCAGCATTGCTCTATGTTGAACATCTTTCAACACCAGCCGAGAGCGCAGAGTTCAGTGTTGGGAAGGGAAGTGAAAATTGAAGGGACACAGTCTGCATGAAAGACATTCAGTTTAAAGAAAGAGTGAAAAGCATTCACAGGTATTTCACCTCTTCCGGAATTACTGTTTAGGTGAGTTTATATCACCCTTCCCTTAAAAAAAAGTAAGTAAAACAAAAAATTCCTCCTCTGCTAGATAAAAGACCCCCCTGCAGTTCAAGAGGGACTAACTAACTGACGGACAGCATCACGGACTCTACACAAAGTGCTTTGAGAGGACAAGCAAATCATTTTACAGGGTCATAATGCTGCTTAGGGGGAATTCTGGGGGTTCATCCAGTCCAGCCTCCCAGCTAAGGCAGGATGATGCCTAGCCCTAGAGCAGGTCAGCCTTGGCTTTGTTGAGCTGAGGTTTGGAGATCTCCACGGATGAGGATTCCTCTGCCTCTTTAGGAAGCTGTTTCCCGGACTGTGCTACCCTCCTGGTGAGCACTTTTTCCCTGTTGTCCAGTCTGAATGCTCAGCTTGGTGACATTGCCCCTTTCTGTGACGAATGAAAAGAGTTTTGCTCTGATGTCATCGTAGCTCCTCTTTAAGTAGTCATTGGCTGTTGTTCAATTGCCTTTGGCCTTCATCAGATTAAACAACCCAGCTCTTCAGCCTCTCCTCACAGGCTATGTGTACTAGACCCCTGACCGTCCCGGTAGCTAGCATCACTGAGCTCTCTTCAGTTTCCTGACAACCTTCTTGAACTTAGGGGCTGAAACTGGACAGAATGTTGCATATTCTATTTGACTCCAACCTATGAAATAAAAACATTAGAAACTGTTCTCTTTCACTCTGAGCAATTTTGAAGATCACTTTGAGCTGATGATGTTCCTTTGAAGATAACTTTAGTTGAAGATGTTCCTCTAAGACTGCTGACTTTGACTATAAGCAGCTGGAAACAAAGAAGGCATGAAAAGAGAAGATTAAGTAAAATGCAGGGAACAAACTAAGGAAAAAAAGATCACTCCAAGGAAGAGTGGAAAAGATGGAAAGAAGATAGAGGAAAAACAAAACTGAAAAAGGAGGGGAAGGAGCAATATAGAAAATTATGCACTATCAATATTGTTACACTCTGATCCAAGACCAGTATAGACAAAGGTGATCTACTTAGCAATTGGAGATGAGCTATGTTTAAAATCAACTAATCTAGCAAGTTTCATCCACCAGAGAGGGGAAAGCCAACGGCAAAAAGAGTCCTCCAAACAATTGGCCCACTCTACCTCTCACTAAATATCCTACTCAGGAGCTTTATCATGACAGCCATTGAAATGTGTCTTTCATTTGTTTCAATTAAGTTTTTATAACCATGTAAGAATATTACATTTTGGTTATGGAGGAGGAGGTCCAAAATATCCTTATATCAGAGATTTTCTGCCAGTATTCTGTGCTGCCAACTCACCCTAGTGCATCCAGGTTTGCCTCCATCTTCCAACTGATTAAGGAATGACTGAACAAGGAGAAAGAAATCAGAAATTTGAATTTGTCCTCCTAGAAATGCTATTTACAATCTTCCAAAATGATGAGTAGATTGTCCATACAAGGACTTCCTCTAAAAGTGACTTCATTGCATTGAGGACATGACACTACCTTCCTCACAACTCCGCAAAGATCTTACTAACAACAACTTGCTCAAGACCTAATGCCTAAGCAGAACTCTGCTTACACAAGAAAAACTGTCATATTTTTGGACTTAACTTCTGCAAAAGAAGAAATTAGTCATGTGATAAAACCAGAGGAGCATGCAGCCCTGACATCACAGCTCTTGGGAGCATACTCCCTACCAACCAACACTTATGTAAAGACGGGGGAGAAATTTCCCTCCTGTTAAATCTGTGCGTGGTAAAGCAGTATTTTGAAAGATAGGGTCAAAAAGTGCTTTCATCATGTTAGCACCTTGCCGTTTTCATAGTGCCCATGGGACTGTGTCACGGATTTTTTGGAGGCAAAGGAGAATCAATTCCTGTCAGAAAAGGCAGTCTGAAAAATAGCTTTATCTTTTTTATAGAATTCAGAGTATTTGTTTATGATTCTTACAGTTCAGAATAATGTTACAATCATCACCAGTTTTAGTAGGGTATTGTGTTTTGCATGACCTGTCGTCAGCTGTTGTGCAGTGTTGCTATGCGCTAATGCTAACAGCTGTTGTGTTTCACTCCAAATTAGTGCCTTCCTTTCACTCATGAGTGAAGTAATACCTATACACAGGGCCAAATTCCACTTCACTATGGAAATGCCCCCAACACAAGTGAAAATACTACCAAAACAGATGCTTTGCACCCATTTCCTGATCAGTCACAGGATACTTCCTATTTCTATATGGAGTTCTCCACTTACTCCCACACAAGTTCCTTTCTTCTAGTAGTCTAAATATTTTGTGCGGTGAAAAGGATTTAGAATCTCACTTGTTCCACATTTGGATAACTCAGCCCTATAGAACTGTCAGGATGCTGAGACATGCTTGTAAATGATGGCATATAGCCTGGAAGACTGTTTTTCTTCCTGTAAAGACAATTCAAAGTAAAACATGAATTCGAAATCTATTTAAAGATCTTCTGGGAAAATGATAGCAAGCGATGAAAGACGATAATTCACAAGTCAATAGCTGCGATATAGTGATAAAACTGGAAAAATAAAATATTTTTATTAGTTCAGTGTTCTTAAATTACTATAAGAACATACGAATTGCCACTTTGATACAATCACTGGTACAGCTGGCCCAGGATCTCATCTCTAGTAATGATCAGTGTCAGATACCACACAGAGAAATTTCTTAGCCTGGAGTCTGTGAAGTACTGGTAGCCTATTGAACATCGGATGGTGGGATGGAAAACTTATCACAATTTTTCTCTAAGTAATCATCACAGGAAATGAAGAAATAAAAGTAACGATATTGAAACATTCTTGAAAAAGGCAAGTGAGTGAACATTAAAAGCTTAGACTAATTTTAGTTGGTTAGGAATTAAAACTTTATAGAGGTATTGTACAAGGTGCTCCATGGGTAACTTTTTTTCAGAAAAACTAAGTAATCCCTGCACTGACAGAAGTTGAGCAATACTGCTAAAGGGGAAGGTACAAGAAACTCAGAAAAAGTCAGAGAAGTTGTTTTTCCTGTCCTGTAAGGCAAAAATAGGTTTATGCAGCAAAATGAGATCTGAGGTCTCAGTCTCACAAGATTCTTCTATATTTAAAAAAAAACACATCATCCGAGAATAAAAACGTGGATAAAGAAACAAAACCTCATTATATCAATGGATTAATGTTGGTTCTCACAGTTTCTGACATCATAACATCTTCTCCCCAAGAGCAAATAATATTTCCTTGTTAAGCTGTCTTTTACAAATGTGTCCACTAATTCATTAGGCAGTATTGTACATATAGGTATGTTTCAGCGAACACCGAAGTGCATAAATAGAAGTCTTTTTATATTATTCTATGACTCATGTCACATGGCCAAAGAAACACGAAAGTTTACTAGTTGTGATTGCAGCACCTAAAGAAAAATACTTGAAATAACCAGGGTGAATGCTCTGAGGACTGTATGATTACAGATCTCTCATCAGGGTGACCTCACATTAGATGAAAGAGTTAGAAGTTCTGTATATAGCATTCAAACTAGGAAAGTTCAAGAAGCTGCAACAAATATATATTAAATGAAAGACATGACCACAGCCATAAATATATACACACACATAAAAATGAAGATGAGAAGAATGGGTTCTGTAAAAAACACTTGAGTGTTACCCTGAGCATAATTTATAACTGTATATTATCCATTTGCAAGCAGATCAAGTGAAATCAAAAGAAGGATTATGTAGATACAGTTACTACTCAGCTGCATTTTGTACATGTGGTTCTTTGTATATCTTATTCTTTCATATATCAAACATCGACAGAAACAGATTTTCTTCCTTTCTGAAAAATTTCCTTCCTCTCTCTGCTCTTTCCTTGTTTGCCTCTATGGCAGTTTGTGAAAAGAATTAAGAATCTCAAAGTTAGAGAATAGGTCAAAACTAGAGCATGATTTGAAAACCTCGTAGAAACTGGGAGAAGAGGCCATTTGACTGATTCAGGGTCCAGTAGTTGAGATTCAGCTGCTCTTTTGAGTCAGTCAATCTGGGACAGTCACTAAATGAGCAAAACTATTTTCATGCTAGTTCAGTGCCGTGTAGGAGGTGGGTTGTAGGTCTAATGAACCGAGCATGGGATTAAAAGTCACAAGCCCCACAAAACGTTTGCTCTATTTCAGGCTCATCATATGACAACGACCCAAGACTTTTAACTTCCTCATGTCCTCATTCTTTAAAATGTCACTGTTCATATTGGCCTGCATGAGGACTTTAAGATCTTTGGATAAAAGCATGCAAAAGTGAAAATCATTACTAAGTGAAGATCATTACTAATAGCACTAGTAACAAAATTCCATATAACCGCAAAGAAGATCTCAGTGCTATGCTTTGCAAGTAACTCAAGCTGCCTTTGATAGCTACACTATGCATAGTCTTTCCGTAATTAACATATGTATTTGCTTTCACTGATTAATCTGGTTACACAAGTGGTATAATACCAAATGCCAAGTCTGCTTTTCAGTCCTCCATTTCACCGACTGTACTTTGCTTAACCTCTTTATGTTTTAATTTCGTCATCTGTAACCTCACCTATATTTCTAAAGAACTTTGATATCAACAAAATAGGAAATGCTAGATAATATTTCCAATATTGCAGCATACTGAAACGTGTTTGGGAGGTACTATAGTTCCAGGAGTTAATTTTTCCAATGTCCTATTAAGAATGCATGGTGATGGTTGATTCTCTTTCTTCTGTTCTTTTTTTTTTCTTTCTTAACAGAATATTCTCCAGTATTATTAAACCTGCCTTGTAGGTTTAATAATGCTGATCTTCTGGTCAATGCACGATATTCAGCTAAGCAGAGCAGAAAGGTGTTCTGTTCATCTCACATCAGGTATCAGGTATAGAGATTAGTGTTATGCTGAAAATTAGGCACTCGCACACCGCATCCGGCAGTATTGCAGTATGCTAGACCTGCTCTGCCCCATTCCTCTATGCAAATATTTCCTGAAAAAATAGTGTTATAAGGTGGGATAGAAACTGATGGGAACTGTTACAGAAGTATCAGCACCTATTTGGAACTTGGCATGCTTCCAGATCTGTATGCCTTTTCATGAACTTAAAATGACAGGGCAGCCCATGTACGTAAGGTTAGTGGTACTATCCTTATTGTTTGCCTCACACACTAAGTAGGCTCGGCTGTGTATCTGCATCCAGCTTGAGCTGTGTCAGATGAAGAGGCTGTACCCAGCTGCTCGTCAGCTGGCTGACTAAAGGGAGTCGGTGGGAGCTCCCATGTGGAGGTCCACCAGCCGGTCCAAAGGGGTGGCAATAGCCAGCATGTGGGGGAGGATGAGCAGCTGCAGGCGCACTGGGTGGAGGAAACTCTTCAGCTGGCCTCGCTGAGGCTGAGGAGGTCATCTACTCATTGCATGATTATGCGTGGGTGTCTGTGCTTGTCAAAATCTCCTGACTCCTTGAATCAGATGAAAATTTTGAGATAGTCAAGCCAGAGTTAAGTGAAAAATGCCAAGAAACCTCAGAGGTGGAGTTGCTGGACTTGGTATATGTAGCAGCAAGTAAAAGCCTGTGCTGTGCGGATGCCCAGGCTGGATGTTTTAGTAGCTCCTTTTGGTCCTGCAGCTTAGAAAACCTGTGGCCAAAATGTTCAAGCTTGGCTGCCCAGAGTTAAGCTCTTCTTTGTGGAATCACGTAGAGCATTTACAGTAAAGTAAAGGCAGCTTCTATCGCAGTGAATGAAACTCGTATCAAAGGTTTACAATTTACATTAGGGTGTAAGGTGTTAAGAATCTTGAGCTAACTGATATATTACTTTCACAGTGTAGGGAATGACTGAACAGGTTTGAAAACAGCATCTGAAAGTGAAAAGAAGAAATTCATGGTGCAGACATTTGTGGCTGTTTCTTTCTGTGTGTGCCTGTGAAATAGCTAAGGGACTTTTTGTTTTACAGTACTATCCTTTGTGGTGATCTTGTGTTGTGGGAAAAGCAGTTTCCTGGCATTACTGGCATGCTGAATGACAACAGGTGATGCTACGAGTTATCAGCTGAATTAGGACACAGTTACACTTCTTTCCCTTCCCCACAGTTGTGGATTCAGGTCCTTTCTTGAATCACAAGAACTATTTTTAGGTTTCTGTGTTTCTAACTCCCACATATTTCAATGTGATTGGTACCTCCTGCTCAGAAGTGAGCTACGGTTGTAGTAATAGTGGGTAACTAGATAGGATTTCACCAAAGTAGAGAAGATGCCTGCAGTGTGTGCTTTCACTGAAACCAATCTTGCTATCCTAAACATTATATTTGCTTGCAATGCATGTAGCTGCACAAATGAGGTTGGCAGATATGAAATATATACTGCTGAACAGAAATCTTTATCCAGTTATTGGAATGGGAGAATGTTAACTTTGCATTTAATTCTTGGTTCTGCCACAGACTTCCCTGAATGAGTCACATTGTTTACCTTACAGTTTAATTCCCACTTATATGAAACAGAACTAATACTTCCATACCTCACAGAGCTGTTACAAGAGCAAGGCAACACTGTGTAGAGATACATCAATTAATTCCAAGAAAGCTGGCATGTTGTGTCTATCCAGCACAATAAAACACCATGTCGAGTTACTAGATTGAAGCCAAGCTGTATCATTAATCCTTGAGGAGCACTTTGGGGCATTGTACTGATGTTACAAGTCTTTTTGCAGGCTCACAGCTAGACCGGACAGAACCAGGTAAGGGATCTCTGAATATTGGGTGTGGTATTTAAACTTGCCCTAAGATTTTATCTTTTTGTATAAATAGATATAAATTTAAAAAAAAAAGTCAGAGTCTCAGCTCTGCTGGGATATGCTGGCAATATGACTCTCTAAAATAATTCCATATTCTTTATGGGTGACGCTTAAGCAATACCAAAAAGTCATCCATGATTCAAAATAATTGCTATCTGTCCGAGGGGCTTAGGCACAGATTCTTTCAACTGAACACTAGACACTGTCTAATTCAGGCCACCGGTGGGCTAGTTGCCTCTGGGGTGCTTATTTCTCTCTTCTACCATTGGTGACTATACTACTTCAAATACCAACATTTAAGAAGACGAAATATATAAATGAATGAATTCATATATAACATACATACTTTGACTCCATTTTGGACCATTTGCTTAGGGTAGAATTAACACTTCTTCCCTTTCCCTCTAGTTTAGACTCATTATTCCACTCTCAGAAGTAACCCCACTGAAAGTAATGGACCTAGGTAGCTAAAAGGTAAATGTGGCCAAAATAGATAGATCACTACAAATACATATCCATAAATAAAGCCTTGTTTTGTATGCATGCTGTGCATTCTTCTGCCCAGGAAGCCTCCTACACTTCCTGAAAGAAAATCTAGAAATACTGAGGCATATTAAAGCAGTTGGCATAATGGCAAGGGACATGGTAGTGTCACCAAGAGGAAAAGCATCAAGATCTGATGTAAGCCTGTTTTTAGTATGCTTCTGTTTTCATACCCAGCTTGTCAAAAATCCAAGTTGCTGTCTTGAGTTAGCAGCTAACTGAACCTATCTCTAGCAAAAAATTCCTCTCTTTGACTAATTTGCTTACTATTTATGGCATTTGGTGCCTTAACTCCAAGGCTGCTGGAGGGCTTACAGGATTAAAGAGATCTTTCTTTTAAGATAATGGAATACAATGGCGATGATGGGGCTTTTGTATATACATAAAAGGCACTGAGATATCATGGTTGCAAACATCCCATGAAGTGCTAGATGAAGAGATAAGGGAAAGACAGATGAACAGATAACTAGTTTAGATCAGTTATCATGAGTATTTTAGCATATGTGTATCAAGTGAGAGGTACGGGGAAACATCTTTAAGCCATAACCTCAGCAGAAAATGCCTAAATCCATCTCTGCTGTTATTCCTCAAAAGCTACAGTTTTCAAAAGAAAACCTGAGTGCTGGAATCATCAGATAGCACATGCTTCACTGGGAACTGCATACCAGCTACTCACATTAGGTTGCCTTGTGACTAAAGGAGACAAGCCAGGAGAATTCGTAACAGGTTCATTAAGAACCTTCATTTTTCTCACAAGCCTCTTTTTATCACCTCTCCACCTCTCTGCTGTTCGTCTCCTTTGCCATGCTAGTGTTATTCAGTTCTGATAAGACCAAACTCTCTTCAGCCACAGCGTATTATAAGTTCATAACAACAATAATGAATTCAAGTATATGTCATTCAACCTGTATGCCCTTTATGAGGACTCAAAACTAGAGAAGCTACACAATAGTGCAATTAATTATATTAATCTTGGCAGGGGGCAACTCCGAGGAGGGCATACACTTGTGCTTCTTGAAAAGCCACCCCTGTCTAATTCTTACTGGCTGAAACACCAGAAGCATTTGCTCATAACAATCGTAGTGACAACAACTAGGTTAGCCTCGAATCAGTGTGCTAGAATTAAAAAGGAATTTAGTGGCATCATTTATCAGCTATTTTAACTCTAGGTCAGTGCAGCTAAAGGATGCTGTAATTTTCCACTGCTTTCTACAAGGAAAGGAATTACTTTTTCTTTACTACAGCCCTGCATCACTCTGTGATCCTGTGAGCATAATCCCTTGGCACTAAAGCCTCTTATTGACAATGCAGTAAACCTGCTCCATAAGCATCTGAAAAGTGAAATAAAAGATGTTCCAAATTTACGTTTGGCAAAAAAATAACACTGAAATCAATTAGATGGTTCCAGACCAATAGGGGTTTCAGTCAATGACCCTCCTGTCAGAACAATGTCTAGCAGATCTGTTGACAGCATTCTGAATTTTAAATTGCTGTTGGGGTTATTATTAAAGCTGTTACTTAGTTCCCATCTATTTGCTGCAACTTGTAGACATCATTTGTGGGGGCAGCCGGAAGGTCTTAACTGAAAGTTTTGGCTGTTGCATGTGAAACTTAATTACAAGGTCAGAGACAAGAACTTGTTTGTTGGGGATTTGTAGGGGGGAAAATTAAAGCTTTTGAGGTTTTACTTCAGAACATAGATGATGTTAGGCATGCAATCTCCTCTTGCATTTGGGGGCAGGGTCATTCCTGCAGTCCAGTGTTTAAATTACATCTTTGTGTAATTAACCCAAATACTGCTGAAAATATTTGCAGAATTTTGGGAAGCTTCTCTCCAGGGTCAGCCAAGTAATTCTAGGAACAGGTCAGCCTGCTGCCTACAAACTATATCCTAAAGACTAGATTCAGAAAGGTAAGTAAGCAGGTATTCGTTTGTTTAGCATTGAATTCATGGCTGAACTGAAGTCCAGGAACTATCTGAGAATCTAAGGATGGAAGCACTGAATTGCACCTAGAAATCTTGCTCTACCAATGAGTACTGGGACAAATACAGAGGAGGAGAGTTCACATCCTCACGGAGAGAGAAATTATCAGATGGGGCTGTCGAAGCCTTTGGCCTTCCTGAAGGGCAAGAGGGAAAAGCTTCGTTGTGGCTAGTAAACGCTATCAGACAGGACTAACAACCACCCCAGATGAAGAAATCCTTCACATAGTGTGAATCCTCCAGGGAGATGAATTTGCACAGGCCAGTGACTGCTGAAGATGCCTTGAACTGCACAGGCCAACAGGCCCGTACTGGTGATGTGTGTGGCCATTCTGTTAGATAAATCGAATCACATCCCTACAGGCTTTAAATTGGGCATGTCCTAATCTCCGTATCAGCGGCATCCTATGGTCACCCATACCTACCTCGTATTGCTAAGCCTGCATGGTGTGCCTGCTCTGCCCTTATGCCCCAGTTGCCAGTGGTTCCAACAGAGCCTGTGTCTTGCTTCATTTTTTCGCAGAACCCAACAGTTTGGGGCGCCAGCCTTGACCCTGGTGCAATGAATACCTGGTCCTACTTTTACATGAAATGTAGTCATTTGACAGTTATGTTTTACGGCATATTTATAGCGTTAGGTTATTAATGAGTTCTCTTCTTGCCAGTAATGAGCAATTTCTGGGGTTCTGTGAGCTGGTTGAATTCTGTAAGTACAAAACCACTCACACACCACTTAGAAATACAATATAATAATCTCAGAATGGAAGTATGGGGTCAGACCCAAGGCCCGTGTACCTCAGTATGGTGTTATCGGCACCAGCTATCAGTGGACGCTAAAGGAAAGAACAGCCAACAGTTCAGTGACGTGTCCCCAGACAATTTGTGGCCCCCAGGAATTTGTGGTTCGGGAATCTCTCAAGTCAGATCTGCTGCCTTTGTAGTCAATAGCCCTCAACTGATTTTTGTCTATTACTTTGTCTAGCCATTCTTGAAGCCATCCAGTCTTTTTGGCCCCCACAGATCTTGCAGCAAGGAGTCCTATAACTTAAATATTTCTAGTGTACAGCTTCCCTTTCCTTTCCTTTTTTTTTTAACTTCCAACTTCTATTTTTTTATTTGTACTACTTTCCAAAATAAATAATTTACAAGTTCAGGACTCTTAATTTGTCAAGAATGTTAAGACTGAGGGAGGAGTGCAATGTAAGAGTGCGAAATATTAGAGTAATTATTCAATTCTTCTGTTGTACTTGCTTTTTAGCAGTACACTCCTAACCCTCAGTAGTAGCAGTGACTATACAAATTCTTGATGCAAATCCTCGCAATGTCTCGAAAAGTTCACGAGGTGTAATGATACTTTTCTAGAAAACTGATGCTTTTCTAGAAGACTCAGCTCTTGGAGTAATGGGATCGCTAGGCACCTTTTGCGCACTTGCACTCCATCTTCTCAGTTGTAAGGTTTTCGCTGCCTTCATTATAGGGAAAAGTTTGAAAAGGTAACCTAAGGGAACTGAGGTTTTTAAGTCAAAGCAATGACTTCCGAGAACCCTACTCAGGACTTTGCAACGCTGCCTGTATTATAAATAATAACAATTCGTCCCTCGGGAGGAATTCCCCCCTTTCGCATTACAAAAAAAAGCGTTCGCGATGTGAAAGAGCGCGTCGACGGGACGGCCGATGAGCGAGACCCCGAGACGGAGGAAGGACGCTGGCGGCGGGCGCGGGGGGGCTGGCGGCGAGCCCGGCTCCCGGCCCGCAGGCTGCGGCAGCGGCCGGACCGGGGCCGGGGTTAGGGGCCGGGGCCGGGGGCAGCGGCTGCGCGCGGCGGGAGCGGAGCCCGGCGGGCGGGCCGCGCCGTCGGGGCTGTGCGCGCCGCCTTCCCGAGCGGAAGGCGCTGGGTGCCAGGTCGGAGCGGGGCGCCGGTCCCAGCCCGGCGCTATCCGGCCGGCAGGGAAGCCCCGCCGGGCGCCGCGCCGGGGGCAGAGCCGCCCCGCCGGCAGCAGGCAGGGCCGGCAGCCCCCTGCCCCCGCCTCGGGGCGTTTTGGCACTGAGCCTCGGGGGGAGTGGAAGACCCCCGCCCCACCCCCTGCCCCCCCTCCCCTTGCAAGGCCACTCGCGCTGCCGTGTCGCGTCCTCTCCTCCGTGGGGAAGGGTTATCCGCTGCCGGCAGGTCAATTAGGGCCGGACCGGCCCCCCGCTCCGCTCCTCCCCCCCGTTGCCGGGTGTGTGTGTGTGTGTGTGCGCGCAACAAACTCCCGCTGATTACAGTAATTTTCTGGGCGATGTTGCAATGGGGCAGAGTGTGCGGGGCGGCCCGTGCTGAACTTTATAACGCTCCTGCATGTAAATCGCCCTCGACACTGCGCTCATAAACGGGGCAGCAGGGACGCAGCTGGCCTCTCCTCACTCACCGCCTCCCTCCAGCCTCCGGGCCGGCCAGGAAGGGGAGTTATTTGGGATTACAGCAACGGCCGGGAGCCCAGTCACAGCTTCAGTGCACGGCTCAGTGCTGCCGTGCTTGGGATCTTAACAGGGAGCGCCATGAGAGGCAAAGAGGAGAAATCTTCGCTGAAAGGTGAGTTCGCCTGTGTGACGCCGGTGCTACCGGCGGGGACACCTTCCCCGGGCAGGGCAGCGCCTGAGAGGGTTTTTAAACTCTTGCTCTCGGCGGGAGAACGAAAGACATCCAGCACCGCCCAGTGTAGCTAGCGCTGGGTGAGGAGGGGGTGCTGGCGGAGGAGTGGGGCACGGGGAGGCAGAGGGTGTGCGGGGGGGAGAGGGGTGGTACAGCCTGGGCAGTTTTGGGCACGGACATGGGGCAAAGGGGCCAGGAGATTTGGCAACAGCAACGGAGCCCTTGCAAAAGGCTGCTGCAAGGCGGGGGCAGAGGCTGTGGTGCAAGCGGCGGGCGAGGGCAGCAGCGGGGGCTGTGGAAGGGGAAGGCGCCGGCAGCGGACGGGGCCGCGGGGCATCTGCCGGCGGCGGGGTCCGGCCCGCTGCAGGGGGTCTGTGGCAGGTTGTCCGAAAGGCCGGGGGAGGCTGTGCCGCGTTGAGAAACGCTTGCCCCTACGCACAGCTGGCATGTGGGTACGTTTAAGCCAGCGCCGCCGGCGCAGGGGTTGCGGAGCGCCACGTTGTTGTTCAGCCAGGAGGGAGATGACAGGGGAACGGCGAGTAGGAAAAAAGCACTGGGAGGACTGAAACTCTGGGTACACGGAAAACTGCGAGGCTCAAGTATTTTTGACAGCAGCAGCCTGAAAGCGCGGGGGGGGGGGGCAGAAGAAACTGACTGCTCCTATTCCTATCTGCTAGGCTTTTTCTTTGTATCTGCTTCTGTTAACGAGAGTGGCAGTTTTTGCAACAAAGTGAAGGAAGTAACAAGTGGGAGAAGCTAGCGCTCCGCCAGCTACAGCCAGCTTTGCCATGCTTCTCCCGGCCCCCTTCCCTGGGCTCCTGTTCCCTTGCAGTGCCCCGCGCTGCGGCCGCAGGGCAGCTCCCCCATCGGCGTGGGGAAGCACACGGGCAGCTCTTCCCAGAGAGGAGTGGAGCCGGCAAATTCGCGTTTTCCCTCGCTTTGAAGCAGCGCTTTTTAAAGGCTTGCGCCCACCTCCCAGGGGCATCTTTCCACTCCTGGTCATCTCTGTTACTGTGCGGCGCCGTGCTCAGGATGCGCTGTAGCCTTTGATGATTGCTGTGCTCGGGTGCTGTTCGTGTGTGCCTGTGTGCGTGCCGGAAAAGACGATACAGACAGCTGCCAAGTTATGCCGCCCAGCGGCCGTCTTGTAGTTGCGGGGGGAGGCAGCAGCAGCGGTGCAGAGAAAAAAAAAGAAGGAAAAAAAAAAAAAAAGGGCTCCAGGCGGGGGGAGGACGGGGGCACGTTGCAGCTGGAGCTGCTAACCGCAGCCCAGTGCTCTTCGCTCAGATTGCAGGGCGAAACAAATGCAGAAATAACTCCCCGTCGCGTGGAAAGTTCCACTCGCCCGTGGCCCCCCCCCCGGGCCACCAGCCCGGCTGCGAGGGCTGGGAGCGGGGACGGGCACGACGCGGCAGCGCTGGGGTCCCCCACCGCCGCCCGTCGCGGCACCGCTGCCCCTCGCGCTTTGTGCGCGCACCGGCGCCTCACGCGTCCTGCGCGTCCGTAAGGAAGTGAGTTAGCAATTAACTCCTGGGTACATGGTGTACCCAAATGACCGTGTAAAGTGGAAACAAAAATTGCGGAAAGTTTTTTTTTTTTCCTCCGCTTTCTTCACTTGTGCAGTCCTCGATCAGCTTCTCATCTTTTCTAGAAGTAGAACTCTGTCCTCCCCTGTCACCCCCCTCCAAGTTCAGGGGACTGCATTTTTCGTCCCTTGTTTCCCTTTTCGGCGTTAAAAAGGGACTTTTCTTTTTTCTTTTTCTTTTTTTTTTTCCTTTTCCCCTTCTGTAATGTCCCAGCCAGGATCAGGGCAGTGCACTGAAGGGACATTCGTTTATGGTCATTATTGAAAACCGGGCAGGAAATCTTGTTCTCCAGAGTCATTGCGGCTCCTTCAAGGAAACGTCAGCGGCCCTTATCGCTGCTCACCGGGGCGGCGGGCCGGCGGCTCCGCCAGCTGCGGCACCCGGCAGCGGGCGCAGCCCTAGCCGGGCTGCTGGGGGCACCCAGAAGAGGTGCTCGTCCAGGCCAGAGCAAGATAAGAACTTTATATAACCGCGTCTTTAGGCCGGAAAAAGAAGGGGGGGGGAGGAAGGCGAAGAGAGAGAGCTGAGCCCGCAGGAGTGTGCTGTGCCAAAGAGAGGGGGTTGGTGCTTCTCTCTGGACTTGGTAAGAAACTCTGGGGAGTTGTTGGCTTTGGTGCTTTTCCGTCCTGCTTGCGCCGCTGCCCGGGGTGGGGGCGGTGGAAGGGGGCTGGCGAGCCCCGCTTGTGCCCCAGGCCGCAGAGGTTCCCTTTGAAGCTGCGGGCTTTGAGCGACGGAGTGCCAGCATTTGCAAGCAATTAAAGGGGGGCACTCGATGGTCATTCTTTTGCCTCCTGCTATTGAAATGCACCGAGCTCCGGGCAAGAAAGCAGAGGCAGGTAGTGGGGGCCGCGGGAGGAGGGGGCGGCGGGGGGGGGGGCAGCCTCGCCGCGGGGGGCCGGAGGCACAGAAACAGAAAGCCGTGCCCCGTCCTGCCCGCGCCGGGGGCAGGAACACCCCCTTCCCCCCCGGGCAGAGCAAAGACGAAAATGCCCGCGGGAGACGCAGCCGCCCTGCCCAATGCAAAGCAGCCCGCCGGGGCCGGGCGGAGGGCGGCGGCGCCCCGCTCCGCTCCGCACAGCCCCCGGCGCCGGGGGGGCGCCGCGGGCGGGGCAGCGGCGGCGGCAGCGGGCGGCCGCCCCCGAGCGCGGCGGGGGGACGGCGCCGCCCCGCCCCGTCCCGTCCCGTCCCGTCGCGTCCCGCCCCGCCCCGCTCCGCGCCGCCGCCACTTAAGCGCCGCCGGGCTGGGCGCGGGGCACTGCGGCGCGGGCAGCCGAGCAGCGCCGAGCACCGCCGCTGTCCGCGATGACGGTGAAGGCCACCGCTGCCGCCGCCGCCGCCGCCGCCGCCGCCACCACGGGCCCCGCGCTGAGCTACGCGAAGATGAGGGGGATGGTGGCGATACTCATCGGTGAGCGGCGGGCAAGGGGCGACCGGCTTTTCGGAGGATGCTGGGGTTTCCGACAAGCAGCGGGGCGAGTGTGGTTTTTGACGGCGCAGCCTGACTCGAGTTGGTCTTAACGCTTACCGGTGGCTTAATGATTTTTTTCCCCTCCGTGTCTTTATTTTTAGCTTTCATGAAGCAAAGAAGAATGGGGTTGAACGACTTCATTCAGAAGATAGCCACCAACTCCTATGCATGCAAGCAGTAAGTATTAAAAATTTCGGCTGGATTTCACTAACAAATATCGCTATCTATTGTGAGACCTAGCAACAAAATGTTTGCTTACTGTAATACCTCCAGCATGACTATTACAGAAGAGGTAATTGCTCTTCCTCAGGTATTACTCATTTCATCACAGATCTTCATGGGCTCGGTTTGGGACCAGTCAGTTGAACTGGATTTCTAGAGCTCAGTCCCCTAATTTGAGCTATTCCTACAGTATATATACATTTTGCTGTATGGCGGAATTTACCTTCACCAGATTCATTTGACTTCTTAAGTCGAATAGGTTGTTTCAGCTGCCTTCTGTAATACACCAAACTGAAATTCATTTTTTGCAACTGAAATTCATTTTTTTTGCAAGTGCGATACTTGCTTGCCCTCTAGTGGAAAGATCTGCATGTCTGAAGCTTATGGTAACTGTTCTAATAATGGATGCTCTTATCCTTGCAGCCCTGAAGTTCAGTCTATCTTGAAAATCTCCCAGCCTCAAGAGCCTGAACTTATGAATGCTAATCCTTCTCCTCCAGTAAGTAGATTTTACTGTGTGAAGCATTTTTAGAACGAACCAGTAGTAGAAACATAGTTAAATTAGCATCACAAGGGTTACTTTAGTTCAGCTCCTAGTTCACTAATGCAATTAGAAAAAAGAAGTAATCAGGTTAGAATAAATATTTTTCCCCATACTGAGAGCAATATTTAAAAAATAAGTTTAATTGGTTGTAACTTCATTATGGAATGTCACTAAGAGCTCAATAAGATTTAAAAAAAAACTCTATTGCTGTTATACTCTTCTTAGGTAGTACAAAACAGTTTAATGCAACTGGCAGAGACCTAGATTACATTTTTAGTAGAACAGAGTTCTCATATTCACTTTCAAGATCACTTGATTTATATGTAAAAAAGAGACCTATGGTCAAGACTCTTATTACCGAGCTGTTTTAGTAAATGTTTGTCTCTTCGCTTTTCTAGCCTAGTCCTTCACAGCAGATCAATCTTGGCCCATCATCCAACCCACATGCCAAACCATCAGACTTTCATTTCTTAAAAGTAATTGGAAAAGGCAGCTTTGGGAAGGTAAACCAATTTTTTTTTTCCCCTGTAGTTTAATCACTCTTCAGCTCTTGTATGTCATGCTTGCGGGTTGGGCTTTTACGGGCTTTATTAAATGAAATTTAAAACATTTAAAATGGAGCCAAAGCATCCCCTACTCCCTAGTGCCTGGCTCCCTTCGTAGCTGTGAGGTGTTTGCCCTGGGGTGGTCAGAAGAGCAAGGTGCCTGCTTGGTCACAAAAGAGCAAGGGAGCATGAAGTCACTGGTACTTCAGCTTGGAAGAATATATGACTTGCTTTTGGAAGAGAAGGAAACAAGGCATATAAATCCCTGCTAGATTTATTCACAAGGGTGGTAATAGTGTCAGGCATTTACAGCAAAGTGTTTGCACGTTCAACCAGAGGACCCTAACGGTACTCAGCAGTTAACATCAAGGATTGTTTCCAGTTCTGTTTACAATTTGTCCTGTATTTCAGTGTTTTTCAGTTGTGGGATTTTAACTTCTTTCAGGTTCTCCTTGCACGGCATAAGGCAGAGGAACAATTCTATGCTGTTAAGGTCCTGCAGAAAAAAGCAATCCTGAAAAAGAAGGAGGTAAGTTGCTTCTGAGTGATGCTGTTGCAATGTCCGTGAAATAAATTTTTACTGCTGTTGGTAAGCAAATAGTGTCACTAAATACTGATTTCTTATGTTTTCAGGAGAAACACATTATGTCAGAGCGCAACGTTCTGCTGAAGAATGTGAAACACCCCTTCTTGGTCGGGCTTCACTTTTCCTTCCAAACAGCAGACAAGTTGTATTTTGTCCTAGACTACATCAATGGTGGAGAGGTAAGCATCAAGAAAATGAGGTAGTATTTCCTACAGTGTGCACATGATGGTAGCGTAGACTTTTCTCCCTTTCTTTTAAATAAAGAGTTCCCAGGGGAGAAGTCATGGGGGAAAAGTTATTAGAGTTACCGTCTCCAGCCTGCCAAGTTTTGAACTACCAAAGGATCATTAGGCCACTTCCTGCTATTGTTCTCTCTAGCTATATATGTTGAGTCTAATTAAATGCATTGTTAACAGGCTTTGGCGCCATTTACAGAACTTTGTTCTTTCTGTCTCCTGTAGTTGTTCTACCATCTCCAGAGGGAACGTTGCTTCCTGGAACCGAGAGCCCGTTTTTATGCTGCTGAAATAGCCAGTGCACTGGGCTACCTGCACTCCCTGAACATAGTTTATCGGTAAGCAACGTCATTCAATTTGTCAAACTAAAAAAGAAAAAAAATGCATACTTTGTTTAATATGCATTAAAAAGTTGATCTTAGTTTTAGCTCGCTTTTGAGTAACTTGCAACTTGATGAAGTTATGTCAACAGCTACACCTAAAATACTCTCGTGGTAGCTCTTCTAACACTTGTATTCTTTATCTGTTGCTACAGTGACTTGAAGCCAGAGAATATCCTGCTTGACTCTCAGGGGCACATTGTCTTGACTGACTTTGGACTCTGCAAGGAGAACATAGAGCACAATGGCACGACCTCCACCTTCTGTGGCACGCCGGAGGTAGGCTCAGCCCTAGGCGCACACAGCGGTAACGAGCCTTGCCCTTGTTAGCGAAAACTGCCATTTCTGATGTAGATTTACAGCAGACTAGACCAGGGGACGATATTATGGGTCTCAATGCCAGACTGCCGGTGAAGACGTGTAGAATGCATGCATAACAGGCAGAGTGGGAGAGAACAGCTTTCAAGCTGTCTCCCTGCATATGAAGAACATAAAACTTCCCAGTAGCTTAGATACTGCACTTATACAGTTAGCGTCCCCTTTAGTGCAAGAACATAGTGGCTTTCCTAATTACAAAGCCCCTTTTGGCTAAAAGGGCTCTCTTCCTTCTTTTATACAGTATCTTGCTCCTGAAGTTCTTCATAAGCAGCCCTATGACAGGACTGTCGACTGGTGGTGCCTTGGAGCAGTTTTATATGAGATGCTTTATGGCCTGGTAAGTAATGAACAGCCCTAGTGGCAGATCACACTACCTTCCTCTCGGTTATTGTGCTGTCAGGAAACGTGTGCCCACATGTCAGCTTTATTAACTTCAGTCTCTCCTCTGTCTTTCCCACAGCCACCTTTCTACAGCAGGAACACAGCAGAAATGTACGATAACATCTTGAACAAGCCGTTGCAGTTGAAGCCAAATATCACCAACTCTGCTAGGCATCTCCTGGAAGGCCTTTTACAAAAGGATAGGACAAAGCGGCTTGGTGCCAAGGAGGACTTTGTAAGTGCACACTGTCCAGTTCCTGTATGTAGCGCATGAAGATGACATATTACTTAAAGTGCTTTGGTTGAATTAATCTATTTTTCTGTCTATAACAGATGGAGATTAAGAATCACATCTTCTTCTCCCCAATTAACTGGGATGATCTCATTAATAAGAAGATTACACCCCCTTTTAACCCAAATGTGGTATGTATCACTTCTAATTATGGAATGTATAAAGAGTGTCTTTTCTGTTGTCTTTGTGAGGTGCCTAGGAGCCAAAGGGAACTGGCCGTATTGCTGTGTTAAAGGAATACAGTTTTTTCTTTCCTTGTTGCTGTCCAGACAAGGTTAAAATAAGCGGTAGCTGACTCTTTGTTGATGGCTAGTCTAAATTTAGCTGTTCTTTTGGCCTCACACAAATGCTTCATTTGCATGGCTATTTTAAAATAATCCTGGCCACCCCCATTTTACCAATGTGGGGAAGATAAGGTGTAGAAACTAAGTGGCTTCCCAACCATAGAGTTACATTTGGCTTGTCAAATCTAACATGCAAGAACAGGGATCTGTTGCAGAGGTTACTCTCTTCTATTTTCTGAGCGCTTTTAAAACTACATATAACAACTTGCCCAGAGATCAAAGTCCTGCCCTGTAAACTGCTGCATGGGAGAGTGGCATGTTTGCATTTGGCTTTTGTTGCATGAGCTTAGATGGAGGGTAGTGTATTAAATTGAATCATCTTGTTTTTAGTGAGACAATATGCAGCAGGATACAAAAAAGGTCAAACTATAACGGGCAAAGGCTGTAAAACAGTGAGCCTGAGGTGATAACACTGTGAGTCTCCATACAAGGATTTTTGTCCCCATTTTGAATTGAACTGTGAACTCATGCAAGATAGGCAGGTTTGGTCTAAACATTTTGTCTTTCCTTCTCTGCTCGTTCCACAGAGTGGCCCCAGTGACCTGCGACACTTTGATCCTGAGTTTACGGATGAGCCAGTCCCCAACTCCATTGGCCAGTCTCCAGACAGCATCCTCATTACTGCCAGCGTCAAAGAAGCTGCTGAGGCTTTTTTGGGCTTCTCGTATGCCCCACCTGTGGACTCATTCTTGTGAACACTTTGTGTGGTTTTTTTCTTTTTTGAATAATAATAACTATTATTTTTTATTTTTGTTTGGCCTTCTGGTTGAACTGCCAGTTGACCAGTCATCTTGAAACAGAATTTGCACATTTCTACCATGGCAGCTTTGCAGCCTTAATTTCAACTACACTGTTTGCTGGAAGCTTTTTTGAAGAGCACATCTCTCTCTAAATGAGCTTTACAGGCTTTTCATTTCCATTTGTTCTTCCCCCAAAGTGGTGCTTTCTCCTTGGGAAAGAAAAACAAACAGAAGTGACTGCTGCCATAGACTGCTATGGCAGATTGTAGGAGTAAGAACAAGCCGTTTTGAAATCATGTTCTGAAAAGCCTTGCCTGAAGATCTATCCAAACGTGATAAGGATTTATGAAATGTGCCTTTTTCTGATGAGATCTTGTTAGCTCCAAAGCTTTCCCTGTTGCAGAGTGTGTTTCTCAGTTCATTTATGTGGGTTTACTATGTGAACAAATGGTATGTGTGTGGTCTGCGTACTACAGATGGACTTAGTTTAAAGCATCAATGTGACACTTGCAGGATACCACAATGTGGGGCATTGTTTGTTTCTTCCATATTTGGAAGATAAATTAAGTGTAATTTTGAAATTTTTTTGTAATTCTATACAGTCAACTAAAATTATTGAAATGGGCTCACAATTACTTGTATCCAAATGCTTGAAGAAAGCATTGCTGCTATGAAAAAAGATTTCTATTTTTAGAAAGGGTTTTTATGGACCAAAATGCCCCAGCTGCAGTCGGTCAAAGCTGTTGGTCTCTTTTTTTTTTTCTTTTTTTTTTCTTTTTAAAGTTTAAAAGATGTCATCTGTAAAATGGGCATTATTTATGGTTTTGGGGGTTTTTCATTCCTGATTGTATGTACTGTAAAAAAAAAATATATATATATATATATCTGTACATTCAGTTGTAACTCTAGATGTATATTTAAACTTACAGACTTACTTGTAATGTATACCATCATTGTAATGTAATATAATTAACATGGTTATATGTATCATATTTTTTGTGACCAAACCCATTGGTTTGCAGTAAAATCTTGAAAAATATTGCCATAAACTGTGTCATTTTTTTTCATTTTAAAACATTTTTCACTTAGCCTTTTTTCCATGAAGAGTTTCAAGTAGTGTTTTCAAAAAGTTTTAAGAACAAATCTGAGCTGCCAATCAGATAAAATGCCTGTGTAATTTTACTTAGGTAGGTAAAAGTTATTGTATTGAGGTACACCTATACAAATCGTAACACAGATGCGCCTTGCCAGAGTCCTTGGTCTTCCAGACGTGGATATCAGTGTGGGTATATGCTTTTCTATGCAGTAGAATAGTGTTCCCACTTATTATTGTGGGTTTCTCTACCTCTAACAAAACAATAGTACTGCTCTTTGGTGTAGACAAAACATAATTACAGTTGTGGAATCAAGTCCTTAAGTTAGCTATTGTATAACAGACTTGTTATACAATATAATTTTACTGTTATGCTGCAGACATGATAAAAGCAGGTTTTCATAAGGCTGACAGAAACCCTTTGTCCCTGTCCCTCCTGGAGCACAGGCCATTGCTATAGCTGTTGCAGCAGGAGTAATGCGCTGCATCCTGAATTTCTAATGGTAACAAAATTTGTATTGGGATAGCAGATTTGACCAATAATAATATACTTACTTGGATAGGGTACACACTCGTTTTAAAATCGAGCTGTTAACCCTAAGTTTTTATTACTGAGTCCTGGTGAGTGGTTTGTAAGAGGGACTTGGGATCAGCTTTTGGCCAGGAATTAAAATTATCACTTCTTTTGGGTGAGCCCACTCAATTTCCTTTTCTGCATGCTGATGAATGGTTTCTTTCTTTGCGGGACTGAGCATCTTATTTACAGCTCCCACCATCCACTGGTTAGTGCAGTTGGTGGTATCGGCAATTTGGAGAATCAAAATGATGATTTATTCAGAAAAACCTGGACAGAGAATCAACTGCAACTCAGGCTACTGCAATACTGTGTGTAAGCCAAGCTCTTGTACGGATGATTTTTGTTCATTGTATTTCTGAGACAGGAGCTTACAGCAACTTCCCATCTTTTATTATCTGTTGCAGATATGAACAAAAACACTGTATGCCTTCAGCTATAAATCATGTCTCTGGAAGACTACATTTTTAGCTGAAAATACTAATCTATAGCAGCTAAGAAACTCCTCTGCTTTCCAGTCATGTTAGTATAATTAAAGAGAGGTAGCCACCTCATCCTCAAACAGCTCCAAATTCATGAGTTAATAAACCTTTTAATTCTGTACTGACAAGACATGCAAGATCTTCCAGTGCTTTAATGTGCCTGAAACATCTTTTGTCATGATGATTTCTAGGCCGGAGTTGTTAAAATTCAAAGTACTAATTTGCACCTACAGAAAATGAAACTGTACTTGCTAAGTGACTAAATTTTGTGATATCCATTATCTTTGCCCTACAGCATTTCCCAGGCATTAGCAAGGTGCTAGGTGTAGATATGCAAGTTGAGAACTGCAGCCCCAATGTAGCAAAAAATTAAATACTTTCTAACGTTTTTTAAGAAAAAAAACACGGGCAGCATTAATGATAAAGTAGCGTGGAACTTCAGCGACTCAGAGGTCGACCTTCATGAATTTCATGAATGACAAGTAAATGGTATAATTTTAATGAGTTACTTTTAAAAGCAATCACTCCATTTGTAATTTTAACTTTTTTACCATGCCTTAACTAATTGTACGGTTGCTGTTTTGTGCACAAGTTTGCACTATTAGCAATGAATATTCAGCACATGACAGCGCCATGTTTCAGTGTGTTCACGGAAAGGTGAGTGATCTGTCAACATTTTAAATCTCTGAATCTAACGCAGTACAGCCACACAGAAAGGGAGATGCTGAGTTTATGGTAGTCCATGGTTTGTTGTTGTTGTGGAGGGGGGAGGGGGGTTGTGTGTTTTTGGATGCGTATGTGTGTGTGTGTGTTTGTTTTAACAGCATGCCCGGCGGGAAGGTCTAGGTTTCCTTTGGAGAAGAGTCTCTGGACTCAAAAGCAAAGGTCTAGGATTCTTGAAACCCTACCTGTCATAGGCTTTATGTGTTTTTGACTAAGTGCTGCATCTCAGGTTCAATTTCACCCTTTTGTAAGATGGAAGCAATGATCTAAATTTTCTGCGGGTGGCAGTGTTGTAACAGAGCTTGGGTAGTTTTAGTCAGCAGAACAGCTGACCCCATGAAACTGAAACTAACATTGTGCTGTGTATTGTATGGTGGACGACCATGGGCCCTAATATATACCTTTGAAAGAGTATATTGATACACACACATAAACATTTAAATGCACAAATTCAGGCATTTCATGTTGTTTAGTCTGTACGACTTAGCTCTGCCTACTACAAGCCACATTCATTTCATGATCGGTAAGAAGTTAAGTGAAGCTTCTAAGTGAGGACTGCATCTTTCTCCTGTTCCCTCTAAAATCAACAGAGCAGCATAAGGCAGTCCGGCTCTTAAGCAGGCATAAGTGGGAGGTGCCTGTTTCTCCACCAAAAGATTTTCAAACCTTAGTCTGTGCCCTTCTTCCGTACACTTCTCATAAGAAGCCTATTAAAATTAAATAAGAAAAGCAGAACTCTTGTACAGCTTTACATCTCTAGTGAAAAATATCTCAAATGAAGGACACTGCTCAGAAAAGAGCTCTGGATGATGGTCCTAATTAGGCATCTCACCTGAGGTACCAACAGTTAGGTGAGATGAATCCTGGCCCATCTGCACTAAGCTACAAAGTGAATTAAAATATTCCACAGCATTACGCTCCTATTTTACTCTAGCACAAGCTCTATGGATGTTTATGTGCTATCACATGGCTATAGCTATCCCTTGCAGAGCTAATAAAAATGGTTTAAAGAGGGTTCCTGACACATCCCACATTTATAGTTTCTGGTACCAAGACCAACATATAAAAACTAGGATAAAATTTTCCATGCTGGCTGGAACTGTCTGTGGAAAGTTTCTGCAAAATGCTTCCAAAATGAGAGCAGACCAAGAAAAAAAAAAAAAGTTGTTTTGCCATTTGAAAGAGAAAACTTTAAACAGTGCAGAAGATGCATTGCATTTATGTTTTGATTCAGAGATAATCTGGCCAGTGAAATACTTTATTGTCAGGTAAGGCACCAAATGAAAATTTTTTTCCAGTAACTAAATTTTAATAGCTGGTGGCTTTTCTGTAAAGATATAGGTACTACAGTAATGTTACATAATCATTACATATTTCCATTTGGTCACCTGTAGTTTTGTGAAGTAAGCTTTCCAACTTTTGATATTTACAAGCCCTGAAGAGACCAGAGGTCTTTTGTTTATTCAGGAGTTTCCTCCTGCTCCTACGTGGCCAAATAAAATGAAATAGAAAAAAAAAAAAAGAGTGGATCTCTCCACTTGTCTGCAGGATAGGTACAGTACAGATGGCCTGAGTGCAAAACTTGCGTTTCACTGCCTTGCCAGAGGGCCTTTGCTCTGCTCTTGAAGGCCTGCAGCAAGGGATAAAGAAGGTAATCAGCCTCCATGTCCTTTCAGTCCCTAGTCATTCTACTGGGTACCGCTGCCCAAAAGTTGTGTTGGTGGCACTTGTATGTGTGACATTTGATCTGGAACTGAAAACCCTTTGAGCTCTCACTAGTAGTGGCAATATTTGCTAGTTACTATCTTCAAACTATAGCTACCTACAGGTGAAAGACTCCCTCCTGCTGCACTGCCCAGCTCAGAGTCCTCTGATCACCCAGGGTTCATTCCCCTTGAAGGCATCCAGAGATTCAGTGCAGGAAGGTGGCATGTGCTCGTGAAATTCAGTTTAGACCAAGAGTGACATCGTGTGGTCACAGCAGTGCAGAGTTCAGCTTCCTTCTGGAGGAGGAAGACAGAGTGACTGAGTACTTGGTGACATGAAGGTCTGGTAGCTCATATATCTGGGAAATGATGCCCTTCTGCATCTACAATATGGATTGCTCTAAACTGCTATTAATTATGAGACAAGAATGATGTCATAACTCAAATTCCTCTTCCACTCAGACTTTACTTCCCAGGGAGAGACAGTTTTCTTTCCTTAAGCTGTGCGAGCCTTCATCAACCCTTCATCAACCCATCAAGGGGTCATAAACCCTTCCTTCTGTCAAATGCATTCTCCTCTGTAACATCCCTCGCTGGATCCACCGACCTTTCAGATGCACCCAGCTGACACAACAGTTTCCAGTAGTTTACGCTAGTACTGCTTATTCACTGTGTAGATTGCCTCACTGTTTACTTACTGCCTCCCTCTAGCAGGTGGGGAGAGCCATCTCAAAGCTGTAGCAAATGAGCACCGATAGGCAAGAACAACATGAACACCTCCCCTCTCCCCCATCCATGGCCATCCATGGCCATCCATGGCCTCCATGATCAAGGCCATAGCCTTGATCAATCGGTTCACTAAAGACCTGTTCACTGGGAGGATCTGAGAAACTCGATGTACGGTTAATGGTCTCTCACACATTTACAAAGAGGAGATATCCCAACCAACAAACTACCCCTTATGAATGTAATATATGAAGCACACAAATAAGTGGTTTATAGGATAAAGCCTAAGCCTTCTTAGACTTCATCCTTCTCTTTCAGCACTCGTAAACATCCTTCCTTCTGCTCTTTAGAGTCTATATTTGTGACTGTTTTCTGGTGATATCCTCAGATTTTCTATACTCGTCTTCCGTAGGCTAGAAAACTTAATATTCCTTATAGTGTATTTCAATAGAGATATAGTACATAGTCATATATTGTTTAAAAAATATATGGCAGGTCAGTTACCATTTTTGCTTTTCCCAGGTAAGCCAACTCATTAGTTCAAGTAAATGCACACATGGCTCTGAAGATAGCTCTGCAGCTAATCTCTCTCCAGTTAAAACATATATGGCATATAGAGCAGTCTTCTGCTGAGACCTGTGCTGTATCAGTTCAGTTACACATGCTAAAAATAGCCTTTGTGTAGATTTGCACAGTTAATGATTGACTGTGCTGAGCTACACTGAAATAAGAAATAGAGATGATATGTGGATATAACTACCTTTTCTGAAGAGACAAATAACCCACTTGCTTCTTTTAAGTGATGGCAGCCCCACAAGTTATGGGACATGCTTCATTTAGTAGTGGTAAAGAGGGTCTCAGATGTGACTTTTGTTTCCAGATCTGGGTCTGAAGTTTCTCGTTACTCTAGAACTAGAAAGCATCAGCTTCAGGGGTCTCGTCATACTGCATAGCCTGGGCGAGAGGTCATCCTTAAATTGAAGAATCAGAGGTTGGTGGAGGTGTGGGTAAAAGCAATTTTATCCATCAAGCACAGCTGATAGGTGAGTTATAAGGTTATAATTTGTGGATATATTTTAAAAATAAATTTGTAGACTTAGGTTAAACCTTATAAGAGACACTCCTGCCCAATAAATAAGTGATTATCCAGCCACTACTATATTCAACCCTGATTATGGAATATCATCTCACTGAGACACATCAAGCCACACTTCAGGTAACAGTCTATGGCTAACTTAATTAAATCATATCACTTTCTAAATATGGGTCAGACATGGGCTAGTCAGCCGGCCTCCCTTTTCAGTCAATAGAAAGAAATAGGTACCACTGGGGGGCAACTGATCTCATCTGCATTACACAGAGACAATGTGACTTCTGGAGGGGATGGTTTCTTCCTATTGACTCTCAAGGGAGTTTTAACCAACTAGTAAAGGCTGAAGTTGAAGCAGACTTATCGCTCCTAAGAGATCACTTACCATGCACGTATTTTGCTCAACATAGATGTATATTTAGCAGGTAACATCATAGGCACATGGAATTGATACCAAAGTGTGCAGAACCAATTGAAAATCACACAGCTAACTAGATAGTTGAAGTATTTAACCTCTGCAGATGCTGATAAGTCTTGCAAGCAACTAAAAAAAATCAGCAAAGAAAAAAATATATTTGTTTAAAACACCACTGCAAGCCAGTTGAAGGCTTATTGGATATAACTATTAACAAATTTTCAAAGCACAGATTTTTAAATTACGGTTTACAGATGACTAATGATATATTGCTCCTTATTTTGTGGTCACTAAAATGAAATATTTCAGCAGCTCAGAACAAAGACAGAAGAAGAGCAAGCAGTTTATAGAATGAAAAATGCTGGAGAATGAAGTGTACGGAAAGCAAAGGAAAAAAAAATTGTATTTATAAAGCACCTATCACCTTGACTGTCTGTCCTGAAATATACACAATACATTAAAAATGATTGCCATAACATTGTATCTCTTGGCATGTTACCATCATGCAAAATACAGTGACAGATAATGTCAGAGTGCTGGAAATAGATAAGATATCGGGACACTCCATTAGATAATTATTTGCAGAACGTCTAATGGAGGAGTAGTTCTTGCGTGAAATAAGGCCAAAATCTACAGAGAGTTGTATTAAATCATGTAAACCTGTAAAACTCTTCCTGGCATTTTTTTCATACAACATGAAAGCACAGTTAGTGGAGCTATTCAGCTAACATGGGTCAAGCCAAACATTTGATGAAGGTATGTTACCACCTGGGTTAAAAAATAATTCATGAAATGTTCATACTAAAATACATTTGTATTCATTCTAAGCCAGGTTACAGAGGTTTCCAGCACATTGTGGGCACATATTCCCTCCAGTTCTCCCTTTCTTTTCAGTGGGACTATTTATATGCATAAGAGTTAATTTGAATGCATACCTGCTCTGCCACTGAGTCTACTACAGACATTGCCAAAGCATTCAGATGAGCTTTTTTTCATGCCGTTTATTGTTGTCTTCAGTCCATTTCAGCTATGCACCTTTTGTTACATTTGGTTGTCCAGAAGTATAATTTCTGTTGATTTCTACATCATCTTGATCAGAGCTGAAGAAGAAAAAGTGACCGCAAAACTTACAAGTTACCTCACCTTAATGAGTTACTACCCATCAGCAGAGTAGTGGTAATGAACTGCATGCATACCATGCATCCTTGCCAAGGCTGCCAAGTAAAACTTTCAGGTTCAAGCTACCTACACGGAGGTTTACTCCACAGCTGGACCAGGCCAATAGTGATGATGTGTTTTCAGAGGCAACTGAGCCCAAGTAGAAGTTCATTTAACCAAAATGGGAGGGTGTCCCCCTTCTGCCCCTTTCTGTCCTGCCCTGGGATTGGCACTGAGCAAATGGCCAGCAGGGACCCGGAGAAGGGAAGATGTGAGAGTGGCAGGACCCCAGTTTGGGCAAAAGTGAGACTTAATTCAGCTCACTGTATCTTATAGATATGGCAGGGCCAGCAATGGTCACTCACTTGGGCTATGGTAAACTGATCATTTTTGAGTTGTATGACCATAACTGCAGATTACAGGTGGTGACTAGAAGATGCACGTGGGCTGCTAGCTATGGGCAAAAGGGTCTTTCTTGTTATTTTGCCTGTACATAACCCTGCATGTCATGGCCCAGGACTACAGACCATGACAGCAATGTTCCAGCACATACTTACAATGTTTGTGAGCTGTGCGACATTTTGAAGAGGTCTTATGTTTGAGCCATAGTGTTCATACAAAGGCTCTGAGAGAAAATACTCAATCTTTCAAATAAGCCTAAACTGAATCTAGGTAATCTTCCCTTACGTATATTCATACTTCTTTTTTTCTTCCCATTATGTAGTCAAGTCTCAAGTCACTTACTTAAGAAATCTGGGAATGCTCAAATTAAAGGGCCTGAATGCAGTTCATACATTTTAATTTGAAAAATTTAATTTGATAAAATTATTTTGGAAAGATCACTGATTGTGAAGTAAGAAAAAAAAAAGAAAACAGACTGTGCCCGTTCTCACCTTTTTCTGACAGTTCGATTCTGACACATCAAGTCTGATTCCATTACAATTAGTCTGGGCTTATGCTGTTTAATTAAAAGAAAATTAAGCCCGTAACAGTTTTAAAGATACACACAGGTTGTTATAGTGAAGAACAATTTTTGCCAATAAGTACCTAATTTTTACTTCTGAGGGACTGTTTTAAAGCACAGGTAATTGTCATATATAACGCAAACCCTAAGTATTTATGAAGTGTGAGGAAGCACAAACAGACTATTTGCGTCTATTTCCCAGCATTTTATAAGTGCACATGAACAAAGCAGTGGATATTTTTCCCATGTGTAGCCAAGCATATAGTTTCTATTCAGTGCTTCCATTTCAGTTAAGCTCTTCTGTCTGCTGCAGCAGACTTTTATACTAATATAAAATATACTTTTATATTATCGTGTCATCCTGTAAGCTCTCTTCAAGTGAAAAAATAGAAAGGCTGCATAGGTCCCAGAATTGCCTTTTTGAAGAGACCATTTACAAATAGAAATCAATGCACTTCCCTGGATGAGAATTCAGGAACCCAATTTTCAGTGCTCTCGTACTTCTGACACAGTGTTTGTTGCAGATGGATGACACTTACGTATACCATATTAGTCATGCATGCACATGGAGTACCCAAGCCCATTACATGTGGAGATAAAATGTAAGCTGCTTATAGTTTAATATTTAACATTTATCTGTGTAACTGTATATTAAGAATAGGATCTATCATACTTCTCTATTTATCCATCAGCGAGTAGCAAATTGTAATTGTAATTCAGTTCCGCAAGGATGACAATTGAAAACTTGTCGACCCAGCTATCCATGACGCTATTTGTTTGCCCTTTACCACATGCCTGTCTCTGTGCAGATTCAGACCAGGGTATTTCCTCTGCAGCCAGGAAATTTCATGCCTTCTGTTTTCCCATCATAAGCAGTGCCTTAGTTTCCTCTACAAGGTACTAAAATATACAGTATACAGCTTGCTTTCTGAATCTTCTGATTCAGATCCTGTACTGCTCTTGGCATAGCAGGCCCCAACAGCCTGACCTCAAATTTTTATCAGTGCAAACAAATGCTCTAACAATATGCTTTCAGAGGTAAAAAGTGGGGAACATCATCCACTTTTTATTTATGGGAACGCTTTTATCCTATCTGAGATTTTGAATTCACAGAATCAAAAGATACTTGCTGCAGAATCATTAGGTTACATGTTAGTCCTGGATGCTCTAAACCCTGTCCTATTTGAAAGGCTGCAAACTTTGTTTCAGTCCTTTTAATCCCGGCCAGTTTTTAAAAAAGAGGGAAAAAATACAAAAAATAGGGCAAAATCTGCTCTTGTTTATGTCAACATAAATTACCTTAATGAGTCATCAGAGCTTACTTGGTTTTACGTAGGTAAAACTGAAAGCAAGATTTGACCACCGTATTTATTACTAGCTAGTAGGCAAGCTCTGCTAAAGAACCAGATAGCCTAACACTAACCTGTTCCTACAGTGCTACCTACTTTCATTTTTAGCTCTAAGTACAATGCTTTTCATTATCCTTCCTAAATTTAGAGTGTCTGTCTTTACAGGCTTAGATTCTCCACTTAGGTTCTCCATAAATTTGAAGTCTTTTGCAGGTGAGGCACTAATGCTAAATTACTTTGTGGCTAAGGACAAAGAATACAATGATTACATGATCGGGGTATAAAAAGGATGTAAAGAATCTTGTGAGTGCAAATGTGGTGTTTCCAGGAAGCCTAATTCTCCATAGAGTGCCTTCTTTTGGATTTATTATTGAAATCCGCACTCTGAAAAAAACAGCTGGAAAAGCACGTTTACTAAAATGAAGAGTCACTTCAGAAGCTAATTCATGACAGCAAATGCAAATCATACTCCCTTCCTCTCCTTTGAATATAGCATCAGCTTGCCAATATATTCCGGAACTATGATTATAGATCTTTCATGCTATACATTCTTTAGTAGAAAAACATTTTAATTCCATTTGTTTTAAATATTCTGATTTCCTCAAATTAAGCCAATTAATGACAGCTCCTTAACGACTTGAGTCACAAGTGCACTTACGATCCAAGTATAACAAAAGTGAATTTACAGACACACAAAACCAAACATTAATAGCAGGTGCATCTTGAAATTTGCAGAGATATACTCTGATATTTTCTCATTCTAAGCATACTCCTTCTATCTTCAACCTTTGTTGCATTCAGAACTCTATAGGATAGGTTCTCCTTACTCCAGGTAACTGAGATAATATATTCTTCCCTTCTGGATTCAGCCAAAACGAAATGACCAAACCACCAGTTCTTCGTTTAGGAGGAGGCACGTATCTACACCCTGCAATCAGCCTGCAACTGCACAGGTAGCCTCTGACGAGGTATAAAGTATTTGCACGCTGCTCTCACCAAAGGCCCTCACGTAGACCTCCCACATCCTATGCCGGGGACTGCTAGCAGGGCAGTTACCTGGTCAAATGCCTTTTCTGCTTTTTAGGGGATGGCAGCCTGCGTTAAATTCTGCTGCAGGGCCGCTGCCAGCTTGATCAATGCTTGGTCTAGTTAACTCTGACAGTGACAGCAAGCAAGACGTGACAGCCCAGCGCTCGGGTCAGGCTCCACAAATCTGTTGGGGATATAAGGTGTTTGCTTCGGTATTAAGCCTATGCAGAAACCACATGTGCTGTGTTCTTCACTACCCTGATATTCATGCTAGCTAGATTAAGTGTAGTCCAGGTGCATTTCCCTGTCCTGTCATCACACCTTCTGCTGGCAGCAGACTTCTCACTTTCTTTTCTGATATGTGAGAAAAAATGGTGTGAAGTCATACACCACAGGTCACACCTGGCCTGTCAGTTTCTGTCATAGGAGGACAGCAGTGGTGACTGTGCCAACGTTTGACTAGCTCTTCTTCCACATTTCCCGTTTCTCTCTCTTCTCCTTGATGTCCTAGAATTATTAATGTATTTCAGGGGACAGTGAACAATCAGTCCCTATTCACCTTCTCCATGCTACTTGTGATTTTTAAACAGGCAGCTAGAGCTGAGCAAAAGCAAATTACCAAAGGGCTGGAAATCTGGAATTTTGGGAAAGGTCTACCCTAGCATCTCACTTAAGCCATGCTCATTGTTTTTGTCTCTAAACAGCAAAGGGCAAAAAAAATGCTGGCAACAACTGAGAGGAGAATTGGAGGATGCCATGTTCTTTGGCAGGTTCTTCCTTAAGTATATAGGCTTCTTTGCAGATGATAATACTGCTGAGAGGTGCTAGCTGCCATGGATCAAAAGTAATTGATTCCTGTCAAGTGCTGTGAAGAATAAAATTATTCACACATACAGTGGCTCAGCTGTTCCTTCTAAAAGCATGGTGCACATGGAGCCCTGCAAAGAGATTGGCTGTAATTCCTGCTTCAGCCATTCCAGACATTAGTGACCCTGCTAAACAGGTGTGGGATTTCACTGTCTCCGACACCACTGCAATGCAATTTGCTCCCAGAAACATTTGAAAGTTTCGCAGCCACCTTCTCTAGCTCTCTGCCATGTGCCCCTCACAGCTGAAGACTGCAAGGAGTGACACTTGTTACATTTTGGCAAATGCTCCATTTACCCATGCAATATATTCAACACACTTGGTGCCTTGTCATGAATCGCTTGCTGCCTGACATGTCCTGCTCTCTGGCAGACAGAAGCCAAATTGCTCCATAGCTGATGGGGACTGTGGTGGCACCTAGTTTCAGGCAGGTGCAGATGGCCCCTCATCTCCTGAAGTCCCTTGGTGGAGCATAGTGAGCATGGTGCCCACGGAGAGGGCGCTGTTAATGGGTTGGGTAGATCCAAAAATGAAAAATTGACGGAACAACAAGGAGATAACTGGGGGAGGACCTTGCAACGAGTTGGATGCAGAACATGGAAGAGGGAAATGTTTGCAAATATGCATATGAACTTATTAAATGGTTTACATAAGACTTCTCATGGAGCTATACAGTGGCAGTTCCATTTGCCTTTGATATCAGGTGACTCATGAGCAATGTATGACTTTCTGGGAAAAGACTCATTTTGTTTCCCGTTCACTGGCCCCTGACCTGGTCCGGCAGCAAAGGTCCATTCCCTGTCATGTGCGAGGGGCTGTGCACTGCCAGCTCCGGGCTATTGTTGTGTTCCCTTATCTCATGGAGCAGCAGGATGTGTGATGGCCCTACTCCCCTCTGGAAAAGCACACTCAAGCCTGAAATTTCATTATTCATGGAAAAATACAACCTGCTAGCAACTGAACCAACATACATAGCCTGTGGTTCTGTGCGACGAACTGATCCTTTTATAGAATGAAGTGTCAAGGAGAGGCCATGTAAAGACCTAGGGATAATGGATTAAGTAAAGTTTAACATGGAGAGATAACTGCATGGGGCAGCTCTGGAAGATGAAAAACAGGCTGCAATTTTGCTGCAGGGAAATGTGAAGGGTTGCTATGAGGAGGCCTCAGATTGCTGCTGGTGAAAGGCAGGTGAGATGCTGTCTTTAGAATACTCCTGTCACTAGAGATGGTGTAGAGACTGGGACAATGTAACCACCGCTGCTGCCATGCCTGATTCTGAACATCTGTATGTTACACAGTATATCACAGTGAATTTGATAGTAGCAGCTGAGGTACCACTGGTAATGGGGATGTGATGACAAATAGCTGAGCCTCCAAAACCTACTGAAGAAGCAGGGAACAGAGGGCACAGCACTATATCAAAACTGAGGACCAACTGAGTTTGTCCCTAGTGAATTGAACTTATTGCTGCAATAACAGGCTAGATACCCACACTGCAGTGAGGACGGTAGCGGAAGTGCCTGGAGACAGTGGTATCCAGCCAGGGTACTAGGAAGTCTTACAGTGGGTCCAGTCTTGTTCAACGTATTCATCCATGACCTGAATGAAGGGACGGAGTGCACCCTCAGCAAGCTTGCTGATGATACTAAACTGGGAGGAGTGGCTGATTGATACAGCAGAAGACTGTGCTGCCATTCAGAGGGACCTCGAAGGGCTGGGGAGATGGGCACAGAGGAACCTCCTGAAGTTCAACCAAGGGAAGTGCAGGGTCCTGCACCTGGGGAGGAATAACCCCATGCACCAGGACAGGCTAGGGGTCTGACCTGCTAGAAAGCAGCTCTGCAGAGAAGGATCTGGGGTCCTGGGAGGGTCCTGGTACATAACAAGTTGAGCATGAGCCAGCAATGTGCCCTTGTGGTCAAGAAGGCCAATGGGATCCTGGGCTGCATGAGGCAGACTGTCACCAGCAGGTCGAGGGAGGTGATCCTCCCCCTCTGCTCAGCCCTGGTGAGGAGGCCTCACCTGGAGTGCTGTGTCCAGTTCTGGGCTCCCCACTACAAGAGACACATGGCACTCCTGGAGCGAGACCAGTGGAGGGCTACTAAGATGATTAGGGGACTGGCTGGATGAAGGCTGCGAGAGCTGGACCTGTTCAGCCTGGAGAAGAGAAGGCTCAGGGGAGAGCTTATTAATGTGTATAAATATCTGAAGGGAAAGTGTCAAGAGGATGGGGCCAGACTCTTCTCAGCGGTGCCCAGCAACAGGACAAGAGGCATCGGGCATAAACTGAAACACAGGAAGTTCCATCTGAACATGAGGAAGAACTTCTTCACTGTGAGGGTGACAGAGCACTGGAATGGGTGGCCAGAGAGGTTGTGGAGTCTCCTTCCCTGGAGATATTCAAAACCCGTCTGGACACAATCCTGGGCAATCCTGTCGCAAAACATCCTCTCTGGTCCTTTACTGTGCTGACAGCAGGAAAGAAGGAGCATAGAATATAAATTTAAAATCTCATTTTAACACTCGTTCTTAGAAAGTGCTTTTTTTTTCTCAGAAGAACACTCAGCTTCCAAAGCAGAAATCCATGTGAGAAGTTTCTCTGAAGTAGCTTTCAATAAATAGTTATTCCAGAATGACTAGTCGGCCAGATTCACCAAAAATAATGTGCTGGTGACATCTAGTGGAAGAAAAAGACATATTTTATTCTCTATTCTTTCAAGGCACCTCCAAATATGGGTCAAAAATCCCCATCGAAAGCAGCGGAATTTTGTTCCAATTGTGCCAATCTGAACCACCATAAAATGGAAACTTATTTTGCTTATCTATGCTTAAGAACCCAGAAACAACAATACAAAACCTTTGTCTCTGAGCTCATAGTTCTGATGTATTTATGTTATCATTAAGATTAGGATATCATTATTAACATAAAGGAGGTTTTTACAATTTATATAATACATCTAATCATGGAATCTGAGCAAAAGAGCTTGGAAAGGAAAATAAGTGCAAAGACTCTTTGGAATTCTAATGTTTGCTGCTGCTCTTCAATCTGACCAGAGGGTGGAGCACTTAAGGACAGTTTGTCTCTCAAGGACACACTCTGAATTGGTACACAATAAATGGCAGTATGTATTAAGTCCAGTGCTTTATGATAGCTACCTTATTTCTGACTGCTTGTAGTCTTACCAAATGTTAACAGCTTTGGTTGAAATTAAAAAAAAAAAAAGTAAAAAAGACTTCTCCTGAGGTGAATTGTCAATATCTGCTTTGAGGAGCCATGCTGCAGCTGGCGATAGGCTTTTGATGACTAAGTACATAACAACCTGACTAACATACTTAACAGAAGATTTGGGGACTGGCTATTTTTCCTCCCGTTCTTAAATATATGAGGCAATCTCAGTAGTTGCCCACAGCTGTAACAAATGCCATTTGGTTGTAGCTGAACTATATTACATCTTGCTTTTACGACCCTTTGAGCACTGACTTCTTGCTTCTGTCATCCTTCCTTCTGTCTGACCATCCTGTCCTGGACTCTCTGGTTTCCTGTCCTGGCTTTTTAATATTTTCAGGGTAGACGGTAGACCGTCAGCCTCATACAACACCTGCATACGCCTATCCCTAACCTCTGTTTGCCCTGGCTTTGAAAAACCCGGTCCAGCCGCAGCCATTGGGATCAGTAGGTGCACTACATTTAAGACCCGCTTGCAGCAAATGTCAGTGTAAACAGTGCTCTTTGCACAAACAACGGTAGGAAAAATATCACATTTTGCCAGTGCTAAAAAATATATTCACTTTCTAAAATATTGCTGCAGCATCCTCCTCCCCTATTTTGCCTCATACCAATTGCTTGAAATCTAGCAAGGGTAACCTTTGTGTTAAGAATGTTTTCCTGTATGTTTTCCTGTTCTTTTAAAAACCTGTCTAGGTTTGGTTAAATCAGGAGTTAGGGCATGTAGAGGCATGCTATAGCTTAAAAGCTGAAGTCCCTAAAGGCGCTATCCTCAACAAATGCAGTCCTTCCCTTCCCAGTGCCAGGTGCCGACCTGGCTGCAACTTGCCCTTCTCTCTCCTCAGGGAGAGAAAGCCTCCCCTATCCAAAGGCCCCAGGAGGTAGTGAACTAAAAGAAGTGACATAAGTCATCACAGAGCTGGATGAAAGCCAAGGTCCAACCCCAATGTGTGACTCAGAGTTGCTGCGTGATTCTAGGCAAGTTACTTAAACTAGACTTTCCCCAGGAATTGGTTCATTTGCATGTGCCTCATTTCTTAGACGTGTGACAAATAATTATAGTAGGCAATCTACTTAAAGAATTACTAACAATGCATTGTCAAAATGGAAGAACATACGCTGTCACTTCCACAATGATCTGTCCTGGGGCTACTTCTCTTCCACATGTTTGACTCCATTGCTTCCGTCATAATGGATATGCATCTTAAATTTGTGTGGGATACCACAGCAACACCCAGCTGGGAGGGAAGGTGCAGGCACACAGAAGGGCAGGAGAGTAACAAATTTGTGTAGTAAGCTGAAAAAAAGTGAGAAATAATTCAGTTAGGAAGACCACTAAGGTCTATATTGAAGTAAGAGTAATCAATTACAAAACTGCAAAATGGGGCCTGTCATCCTGCATAACAGTTCTGCAGGTAAGGATGTAGGCTTACAGCAGACCCTCAGTTAATCATGAGCAAAAACGTGAAAAAATGTGAGAATCACATCTGGGACACATATGCAGAAAAATAACACATAAGACGCATGAGGAAATTTTCCTCCCTCACTGAGCATCCCTGAGATTTCAGCACGACCATTGCATCCAGTTCTGGGCACCGGTCCCTAAAGAGAGGTGTGAGCCAGCAAGGGAGTCCATCAGCGAGCAGCAGACATTCACACGTCTTCAAAATAATGTATTTTAGAAAAGACTGAGGGAATTGGGAATAATTCTGTAGTAGAATTTCTCACTAATCTGTATTAGCAAGAAAGCTTTAGAAAAGAAACTTTGGTAAGAAATAACAGTGGTCATCATTTATTTTAACAGCAGGTCCAAAGAGGAAAGGTATATACAGTTCTCCATGTCTACTGTTGACAGAGCAAGAAAAGATGGACTAGTAGCACTACTGATTGTAGATAAAACTGTAGATTTTGTCTAAACTTTACAGAACCACACAATCTCAGAGTGGCCAAGGTTGGAAGGGACCTCTGGAGATCATCTAGTCCAATCCCCCTGCTCAAGCAAGGTCCTCTAGAGCATATTGCACAGGATCGCATCCAGGAGAGTTTTGAGTATCTCCAGAGAAGGAGACTCCACTACTTCTCTGGGCAACCTGTTCCAATGCTCAGACCCTCACAGGAAAGAAGTTCTTCCTCATGTTCAGATGGAACTTCCTGTGTTTCAGTTTATGCCCGATGCCTCTTGTCCTGTTGCTGGGCACCGCTGAGAAGAGTCTGGCCCCATCCTCTTGACACTTTCCCTTCAGATATTTATACACATTGATGAGATCCTCTCTCAGTCTTCTCTTCTCCAGGCTAAACAGGCCCAGCTCTCGCAGCCTTTCTTCACAGGAGAGATGCTCCAGTCCCCTAATCATCTTAGTAGCCCTCCACTGGTCTCGCTCCAGGAGTGCCATGTGTCTCTTGTAGTGGGGAGCCCAGAACTGGACACAGCACTCCAGGTGAGGCCTCCTCACCAGGGCTGAGCAGAGGGGGAGGATCACCTCCCTCGACCTGCTGGTGACAGTCTGCCTCATGCAGCCCAGGATCCCATTGGCCTTCTTGACCACAAGGGCACATTGCTGGCTCATGCTCAACTTGTTATGTACCAGGACCCTCCCAGGACCCCAGATCCTTCTCTGCAGAGCTGCTTTCTAGCAGGTCAGACCCCTAGCCTGTCCTGGTGCATGGGGTTATTCCTCCCCAGGTGCAGGACCCTGCACTTCCCTTGGTTGAACTTCAGGAGGTTCCTCTGTGCCCATCTCCCCAGCCCTTCGAGGTCCCTCTGAATGGCAGCACAGTCTTCTGCTGTATCAATCAGCCACTCCTCCCAGTTTAGTATCATCAGCAAGCTTGCTGAGGGTGCACTCCGTCCCTTCATTCAGGTCATGGATGAATACGTTGAACAAGACTGGACCCAGGACTGACCCCTGGGGGACACCACTAGCCACAGGCCTCCAACTAGATTTAGCGCCACTGACCACAGTCCTCTGAGCTCTGCCATCTAGCCAGTTCTCAGTCCACCTCACCGTCCACTCATCTAGCCCACACTTCCTGAGCTTACCTAGGTGGATGTGATGGGAGACAGTGTCCAAAGCCTTGCTGAAGTCCAGGTCAACAACATCCACTGCTCTGCCCTCATCTACCCAGCCAGTCATTCCATCAGAGAGGGCTATCAGATTGGTCAAGCATGATTTCCCTTGGGTGAATCCATGCTGACTCCTCCTGATCCCTTTCTGGTCCTCCACATGCTTAGTGATGACCTCCAGGAGGAGCTGTTCCATCACCTTTCCAGGGATGGAGGTGAGGCTGACAGGCCTGGAGTTTCCTGGCTCCTCCTTCTTGCCTTTTCTGAAGACTGGGGTAACATTGGCTTTCTTCCAGTCCTCAGGCACCTCTCCTGATCTCCAAGACCTTTCAAAGATGATGGAGAGTGGCCTAGCAATAACATCCGCCAGCTCCCTCAGCACTCGTGGGTGCATCCCATCGGGGCCCATGGATTTATGGATGTCAAGTTTGGACAAAAGATCTCTAACCTGATCTTCCTCCACCAAGGGAGAGTCTTCCTTTCTCCAGCCTTCCTCTCTTGTCTCCAGGGTCTGGAATTCCTCAGGACTGGCCTTAGCAGTAAAGACCGAAGCAAAGGCAGCATTCAATAACTCTGCCTTCTCTGTATCCTTCGTTACCAGGGCACCCGCCCCACTCAGCAGCGGGCCCACGTTTTCCCTAGTCTTCCTTTTGCTATTGATGTATTTGAAGAACCCCTTCTTGTTGTCCTTGACGTCCCTTGCCAGATTTAATTCCAAATGGGCCTTGGCCTTCCTTGTCGCATCCCTGCATACTCTGACTCTCCCTGTATTCCTCCCAAGTGGCCTGTCCCCTTTTCCACATTCTGTAGACTTCCTCCTTCTGTTGGAGTTTTGCCAGGAGTTCCTTGCTCATCCACGCAGGTCTCCTGCCCACTTTGCTGGACTTCTTACTCAGAGGGATGCACCCGTCTTGAGCCTGGAGGAAGTGATGCTTGAATATTAACCAGCTCTCCTGGATCCCACTTCCTTCTAGGGCCCTACCCCATGAGATTCCCCTAAGTAGGTCCCTGAAGAGGCCAAAGTTAGCTCTCCTGAAGTCCAGCGTTGCAATCCTACTTATTGCCCTGCTCCCTCCTCGTAGGATCCTGAACTCACCACCTCATGGTCACTGCAGCCAAGGCTGCCCCCAACCTTCACATCTCCAAGCACACCTTCTTTGTCTGTTAGTACAAGGTCTAGCAGCACAGCTCTCCTCGTGGGCTTCTCCAGCACCTGCGTCAAGAAGTTATCATCAATGCCCTGCAGGAACCTCTTTGACTGTTTGTGCCTAGCTGTGCTCTCTTCCCAGCAGATGTCAGGGTGGTTGAAGTCTCCCATGAGAACCAGGGCCTGTGATCGTGAGGCTTCTTCCAGCTGTCTGTAGAAGGCCTCATCGATGACTTCCTCCTGATCAGGTGGCCTGTAGTAAACCCCCACAGCAGTGTCACCCATGTTAGCCTGCCCTTTAATCCTTACCCATAGGCTCTCAACTTGCTCTTTATCCACCCCTAAGTAGAGCTCCATATATTCTAGCTGCTCCCTCACATAAAGAGCAACTCCACCACCTCGCCTTCCTGGCCTGTCTTGCCTAAAAAGCACGTAGCCATCCACGACAGCATCCCAGTCATGTGAGTTATCCCACCATGTCTTCTGTAACTGCAATGAGATCATGGCCCTGTGACCACACACAGATCCCTAACTCTTCCTGCTTATTCCCCGTGCTGCGTGCATTGGTGTACAAGAATTACAGAGAGCCAATCGAGCATGCAGGCTTCTCAGGAGAGGTGCAAGAGGATCCTCCATAGCCATGTTGCATGCTGTCTCCCCTGGCTGCATGCACCTGCTGGAGGCATCCTGACTTGAGCGGTGTTTTACTGACTACCCTGTTTCTATAACACTCCTTCCCCCATCTTTCCTAGTTTAAAGCCCTCCTTACCAGGCTGGCCAACCTGTTGGCAAAGACACGTGTGCCCCGCTTGGTGAGGTGGATCCCTTCTCTCCCCATCAGCTGTTGATCTTCAAACAGGGTTCCATGTTCATAGAAACCAAAACCCTGCTGCCAGCTCCAGCAGTGCAGCCAGTTGTTAACTTGGAAAATCTGTCTACTCCTCCTCCCATCCTTTCCCCTCACTGGCAGGACTGAGGAGAAAATGGCCTGGGCTCCCAGACCTTTCACCACCATCCCCAGAGCTCTGAAATCCTGTTTGATGGTATCCAATTTGCCCTTGCTGTCGTTAGTGCCCACATGGAAGAGCAGCAAGTCCAACGCATGGACAAGCCTTGGCAGTCTTTCCAGGACATCTCTTATTCGAGCCCCTGGCAGCCAGCAAACCTCTCTAGACAAGAGGTCAGGTTGGCAGATAGGTGCCTCTGTCCCCTGCAGCAGGGAGTCACCCACAACAATCACTCGCTGCTTCTTCCGGGGGGTTCCTGCACGGCACAGGGTCTGCCAGGCCAGTTGCTTCCCTTGAAGCCATGCCCAGCTCCTCCTCAGCTTGGAGGGCACTAAACTTGTTCCGCAAAGGCAAGTCTTCAGGAGGAGCAAGAGCCTTTCTCCTTCTATGAGAAGTAACCAGTTTCTAGCCTTCTTTAACAGTGTTACGATGTACCGTTTCACACAGTACAAAGCCCTCCAGCAACTCCAATGCTGTGTGGGGTGGGGACTCCTGGAGCTGCAGGGTCTCTGAGAGTACCCTAACTCTTGCTCATCTTCTCGGATGCTACACAGCCTACTGACTCCTCCCATAACAGATTTCTAAGAACTGGTTTGACAAGGTATGATTTAGTTGTAGGGATATCCGGGGGAAACTAATAAAGCTGACCATTTTTTCAGGCAAGAAGATGGACTAGGTGGCCTACAGAGGATGCTGTCAGACCTATTTTTTCTCTTTGCATAATCTCAGATCCTGAAGCTTTATTTTCAGATGTGTTGAAGACAACAGCAAAAAATAAAGTCAATGGAAACTGCCTTTGAATGTATTAGGACGTGTATATTGTTAAATGACAAGTATAAATTCTAGGTTTCTCAGACAGAGCACCTGAAATTTAGGGATGTTTTTGGATATAAAACTATATATTTCTCTGTTTCCCAACCTCAATGTGGAGATAATGTTATCCACTCATCTTACTAGCATGATGTGAAGATACATTAATTGAGGCTTGTGAAACTTTTATATTTTACAGTACCATCTAGCATTTTATAAGGAAAATGTTAGTCCTCTCTCCATGGCAGATTAGCTCCATTTCTAGGCTTAGGAGCACATATTGGGACAAAACAAAATCAAAACACTGAATAGAACCGTAGGTTATAAAGGCAGCAGTGACTGCTGTGGTTTTGCCGTCTGAGCTATAATGTAACAGAGACTATGAAATGATTATTAACTAAACCCTCTCTCTTCTGTGTACTGAACAAGGTGAGGGCATGCAAAAAAGACTGTGTGAAATACTGATATTAAACAATATATTGTGTGTATGCACAAAAGGCCTGTATTACAGAGCTACGAATAACCTTTATTTTTGGGATTTCCCAACTTCTGCATAATTGCTTTTATAATAGTCTTACTAGGTATCTTTGTGCATGAAATAAAGCTATGCAGTATTCAAACAATATATATAAAATTCACTGAGAGAGACCTGTCTCACCATTAAGAGACTCAGCCTAAACAAGAAAAGCTATTTGCTTCCTTTTCCTGTTCTGTTTAAAGGGGCCGAAGAAGGGGGAGTTATACAACTGTTGCCGAGACAACTACGAGGTTGCTCTCCAAGTTCGTCTTTTCCCATGGCAGCAGCCCAGTTGTGTAGCGGTGGCGTAGCCAGGGCGGGCGTCACAGGCACACAGAGGCAGCGATGGCCTCTGGGACCAATGCGGCCGCGCCACTCGCCCCGGGGGGCCTGAGACCATCCAGCAATCTCACCTCTCTGGAACTCATGGCAATCAGGATCGCCATGATTTGACCCACCAGTCTCTCAGGAATAAAGCTGGAGTGACGGCACAGGAGGTTTCTGAAAGCAGCTAGCTCAAATCTAGAACTAAAATACTGTCGTACTGCTGTAATTGCAGCCTGTGTAGGTATAATAAACTCTAGATGCTCATAGATGGTTGATTCTTACCTGCAAGCTATACGCTGCACCTAGCCATCTGAGGAGTTACCATGCAGTGCAACACAGCGCAGCATGGCCCAACTACTTTTTCTCCAAGAAAATTCCTCCATATCCCACTTGCTCCATATCACCCTTTTTCTAGGAGGAAGCAGGATTTGACAAAGGTGCTCGGACAGTCATGAGGAGGGTGGCCTCCCTCCTTGCCCTTGGCTCCTCATGCCTCCAGGCAGTGTGAGAGGGCTGCAGGCAGGAGACCAGCTCTGAGGGAGGAGGGCATGCACCCAGGGCTCATCGCTGTGGCTGTGTCCTCCAGCCCTCACTGCTCAGCTTGCCACCACGGCCGGTGGCAGCTGGGGGAGAGGATTTCAGCTGGAGGAAGTGTTTTCCAGCTGCTCTCAGGCCCTCCTCCTCACAGTAAATGGACTGTCAGGGGGTGCTGCAAATGCAGTGCACACTTGAGTGCTGTCCCTGGGATGCATGCCTAGCTCCGGCCTGTCCGTGCCAACGGGTCAGGGGCTGATCTGGCTGAACTACCCTGCTGTTCCCAGCAGCCAGTCAGAAACATGAAGGACTAAATCTCTTCTGTTTATTAGCTTGCGTCTTCTCCTCAATTTTAAAATAACATATGTTCAAGCTGAGGGTGAAATGTTAAACTGTTCATGTGTCTTTCTGAGCAACCGCAAGTTTAGAGTTATTGAGACCTTTATAAAAAACAACTTTTTTTTTTTAATTGCCACCTGCAGCGAACCTTCTGGGTTCAGAAATCATGAGCCAGGACCCTCAAAATTAAAAGATTGGCTTAGAAAATGTGGCTTTCAAAATTAAATAATGTGAAGTTCTTTAGATTCACCTTCTCATATTTGAGGTTTTACGAATGAGGCTCAACTAACTCAAGCTTTCCAGTTTTTATAACTGTGAGAGGGTTGGTTGTGCAGATGTGATAATCACAATGCCCCAATAGTTTGCCCCTGATTGCAGTGGCATGTGTCCAACAGTTTGATAGCTGGCTGAAGTGTGTTCGCTTTTAGAATTTGCAAGGCAGTCAGATGCTATAATAACTACAGATATGCATGTCTAAACACGCTAGTCACAGAGAACCCTAAACGATGAGGGAAACCACGTAAATGTCAGATGCCTTCCAGTTAAACGGGACTTTCTTTAGAAGGAAACAGAAGGTTTCCCTTCAGTAAGTTTCCTTTCTTACTGCTGTAGCTGCTCTGCTCTCTTGCACGAGCTGAGGGAGCCATGAAGACAGCAGGGAAAAGAGTCAGACAACTAGGAGTAAAAAAGCGTGAATTTGTGTGTGTATGACGTTGGGCATGTGTATGTGAGGATGTGTTCCCTGGAGCACAATGAAAATACATTTCAGAGCTGTACATCATGAGAGGGCAGAGACCCACGGCAATAAGATAACAAGGTGCAATCTCAGGAGAGTCACAAACACGGAAAAAGATTTTTCATTTGAGTGGTGGAATGCATATTGTTCATTATCTAGGAAAGAGTAAGATTTGGAGGAGAGGAAGGTGGAGCATGAGGGAAATGTTCAGTTCCTTGTCTAGCAGGAAGAATTTGAGGGGAGTGCTAAAGTTCCTCAGCAACTTCTTGAAAAGCCAGTGAAATTGTATGATCTCTCTGTGATGAGGTCAGAGAAGAAAAATAGGTCTATCGCTTTCCCGGAGAAGCCAGGAAGAGGCTAGCGAGTTCCCTTGCTCTCACAGAGGCAGGTGCAAGTCAGCAGCTGCCCTAGTGTTGCTCTGGAGTTTCTGGTTACTTTCTGTGGTAAGAAAATAACCTTCAGTCAAGATAGACAACTCCAGCTTGTAGACTTCATCTGTACATAAGTTTTCTCATTTGTTATGTCCATGGTAGGAAAGTTTGCAAGAGCTAACTAAACTTTATGACAGATAACTACAAAACGGTGCTTTGCCCACATTTCTTTGGAAAGTCTTGCTGAAGTTAGAAGCTATAGTTAGAAGGCTAAAGCACTATGTGCACCCTTTTTGCTCTGAAGTTCATCTCAGACCTCACTTCTTGGAGAAGAAAAGCAGAGTATTCCTACTAAGATAGGACATCGTGGCTCTTCAAGGCACCGTGTGTCTCCTGCAGAGCAAGCAGCGTACCATTGACAGTACCTTGGCCTTTGCTACTGTGTATTTCTTCAATATGTATTTAAACAATTAATGCGTCCGTGCTTAATCTGAAATAGGGAGCTTTAAGCCAAGTTTAGCAGCATAGAGTCTGAATTTGAATGAGAAGGGAGGAAGAAGGGTGTATTTTGAACAAAGTTGCTCATAGGCTGGAAGGCCAAGACAGCAAGAAGCCAAATGAGTTTACCAGGAGTTTTATAATGCTAGGAGAGGACCAAGCCCTGAAGCTGATGTCTCTTGTTCCACAGAAATAATGCCGCCAAGCAGCCGTGCTCAGCAGCTGGTGATCACTGTGAGGGGTGGCGGCTGCCTCCTCAGGAGGTGCAGACCGTAGACTAAGTCTGCCTGTGTTAATGACAGGGAGAGGGGCTACATCAGCTTCCAGACCGGCACGCTCAGCAGCTCAGGGAAATCACTTGTAAAAATCATGCGAGCAAACTAAATAGAAAATTACACTAATATTCCCTGAAGACAGTTTGCTTCTTCCCTGAAGATCACTAAATCAGCTTTGCCAGAGGTGATAAGCACCTTGGGCTTTTGAAAAGCAAATAAAAATGCAAACTACTGAACAGCAAATGTCAGCTCTTGAACTGCAGCAGATTGTGAGTGGTGCCAAGTGTTTTCAGAGGGCGTGTAGTGGGGATCCGGTTTGACGCCACGGTGTTGCCAAAGTTTCCTTCCCAATATGCCCCACGGGCACACACCCAACCAATTCATGTCGAATAACAAAGCAGATACTACTCATACACACAACCTGCCTTCAGGAACTAAGTCAGAAAAGCTGAAGGATACTTTCCTTAATTGAAATCTCTGGTTGCCAAATGGCTCTCCTTATAGTTACTGAGAGAAAACTTCTTGCTTAAATTGGGAAGCGAGAAACCGTTTCCCAGCTCCTCCCCTTGCCTCTCTGCCAGCAAAGTGCATAGCTGGCACATGGGGCTGATGCGGTCAGAAAAGGAAACTTTTCTGGGGCCTGGTGTGAGATTGCTGCCAGTGCAGTATTTTCCCTCCTGGTATTTCAAATGGTGGGATTTCTGCAGTGAGTGCAGAAACCAAGAAGTGATTTTGGGCCAGAAAGCCTCTACTTCTTTGGAGGTCCCTCTCGTACACTGTGCTAGGTAGCATCAGACACATCTCTCCAACCCGTGAGCTTTCAGTTTCACCTATTGCAAAATGGGAATGATCATATCAAGATCCTTCCTAATCTATTTTGACAAGTCTGGATGAATAAGAGCTACTTTCCTTTTTCCGTTGGCGAGGAGGATGCCCCTAACACTTGCCTCCCTTGAGATTAACCAGTAACTGGCCTGGCCCCAGCTGGAACTGGCACTGCCAGCTCCTGCAAAGCATGGGCAGAGAGGGGCGGAGGGAGAGGGGGCTTCTCTTGGCATTTTAAAAGTGAGACGAATGCACTCGCATCTCTGCCACCTCAGCGCAGAGCAGGGCTTTTCCCTCTGCCTCTTTTGCCCTGCTCTATTTCTTCTCCTCAGAGTGCTGGTAACTGCTCTTCAAAACTGCGGCTGTAAATGTTCAGAGGTGGCTAGTGATTTCAGGTGAACTAAGTTTCTGAGTGCCCAGCTTGAGACCTTGAAGGAGACTGAACTTCCCCTGGGAAAAACCAAACCTATATTATCTTTGCTACCTATTAACAAGCCATGGTAAGAAGCATTCTGAAAAATGGATGATTTTAAACATCCATTGCACAACATGATTGCATACTGCTTATTTTTTCACACGCACTGACTGAACATGGAATGACCTGTGCATTTGAAGCTGGTTTCATTTCCTGTTTGCCTGTAATGATTTGAAAATTTTGTGGACTTTGGAAACCTTTATCCAGACATTTGGTATTAATGAAGGCATGGAGAATTCCTTTCAGGCTGCCAATTGTGGTCAAAAAACAAGAAGCCGAAACACCACATTAATGACATGTAATCGTTTATTTCTACAACAACAAGATTTTCAGGAGAAAACAAAACACTTTCTCAGTGGAAATAATTAAAATGACTGCATTTCCTGTGTGACTGACATACTCCATGCGGGAGTAAATGTTCCCCAGCAACAAAAAATACATTTTAGCAGTTATACTTTTCTTAGCAATATACACCCCTTTTTTTAACAGGAATGGACAAAGCGAATTACAGCTTAGACATTTGTAACAATTCATCACATGAGGGCATAGCAGAAACCTTTTCCCAGTGAGCAGTGATCTAAAGGACTTCCATTTTTGGCACCTTGTTTTGAAATTTCTAATAACTGCCTAATTCCAGACAGTGGATGACATTACTAATTCACCCATCCAGGCCCAGACCTTGCAAAGCGGCTATGATCAGAGCGCACTTAACCTTTGCAAGGAACCAAAGGAAAAAATAAGGACCGTGTGCCCACTGTGCCTCTCCTACTAGCTCTTTGAAGTGCTTCCTCTCTGAGCTCAGGCTCGAGTATCTGCCTCTACCAGTGAAACAGCTGGCTGAAAATACTCTGATCATATAAAGCAGAATATTAGCTAATAATAAAGATATTTGGAATATGACTCTGATATACCTCTTATTGTTTTGTACTAGTCTTTCTCTGCCGCTTCCAGAAAGTTGTATTAAAGGTAGCTAAGAAAAAAATCAAGCCCATAATAATTTCAGTTTGAGGAGAGAAACTGTTTTGCCATTTTTCATCAAGAATAATTGGATAAAAAATTTGGACAGAATAAAATTTGGTTAGTCATTTTTACTAAACTTTTTGACATTTGGTTATCACTGGCTCCTGCTTCTATTTCAAATGGACAGCTTTCTTTTAGATGTATGGAACTGCTGTTTCTGTGGTTTATTAAAAAAAAAAAAAGAAGTAAAATATCTGAAGCAAATAGGAAAGAACAACGCGTGTTGGCAAACCACAGACATGTTATTCAGTAACTATGATATGTGGCACTTCAGGTTACCCAGAAGCTAGACGACCTTTCCTTTGTCTTGATGGAAAGGCTACACTGCTATGAAAGTAAAAACATGAAGTAAATTTCAGTTTTTATTGCCTTTTCTCAGCTCAATTCTTTGTGTATTATACTTTCCAATCTCCCCATTCTTAACTTCTTTTTGGTTTTAAGTTTTTGCCAAAACAGAATTCTTAAAGTTACTGACTCCGGCCACATTTTTTAAAGAGTACTTTTAAAGAGGATGTTAACAGTAGAGCAGTAGGAAAAAGCAGTTGTGCAGCAAGTCAGTAGGTGTTTTTCAGGCACTGAAGGGAGTTGTGAAGTGTGATGAACTCTGGATTGTGTCTACTATTTGTTCTATTGAAAGAGGCTAAGAACTTTTCTAAAAGACTTTTTTACAGTCAGATAAAAATACGTGGGTATAACTCACTGCCTCTCAAAAAGAGAGGCAAGGCACAAAGCACATGACTTCGTAAGTAAACCATAGGACTCAGAATGAAGAAATTTGGGTTCTCAGCTGCGACATAAATTTGGTATTCAACATCAGACTTTTTTATATTTATTTATTTAGTATTGCGCATTTGTTTACGTATTTACAGTTTGTTTTGAAAAATGAGGAAAACGACATAGCCTAAATATTGGGTTTATGAAATTTATCTTACATCTTTACATTTTTAAAAGCTTCTGTGTATAGCTGACTCCAGAATTAAAATTAATTAAGTGCATAACAGTAATAAAAATTATCTTCTCTATATTCATGGTTTCTCAAGGATGGATTACTTCATTTTCTTGAGACAGTTCTCTCTGTATTTTTAATCTATTTTTCATGTCTCTGCGATTAGAATTTTGGCACATTTTCCCTGTTGTGTGTGGGTGTGAATGCGTCAGCACTGATGGGAAAGGCTACTCATGCTTTTTTAGATCGGTACTTGTTTTCTGAAAGAGAAGGTATGTTTTTATTTGTTTTGTTGCTCTGTTTCTTTCTTTTCTCTCCTTGCCTTTTTCTTTCTTTCCTCATTTCAGCTTCCCTCATTGTCTGTGCAGGCTGTCTCATGAACCTCACCTGCAAACAGCAAACTATTACTTTAACGAGCAAAGATCAGCAATCACAGGTGCAGGAAACAAATTCAGCTGATATGTCAAGCATATTCCCTTCAGAGTTTTGCTGCAAAAACTTATTTCTGTATTTTAGAATAAATGAATTGCATGAGTTTTATTCTCTTCTTTTCGTTAGTCACAAAATCTATGGGGAAATAGAGAACCTTCTTTATTCTACCTTTTATAAAAACGGCCTAAGAAAACTAATTCAGAAAGCCTTTCAGCTCTTGATGCGTTCCCACCGGGTTCCCATTAACTTTCCTGTCTCTACACAATCCCAAATTTGAGTTATTAAATCACTGGAAACGCAGACAAATACAAATCAGGACTAGAGAGTTTAGAAGAGATGCTGGCCCCAGCCTCACAGATTCTCTGGGCAGATTATTCAGCAATTTAATATGGATACTTTATCCTCTTTTTCCAGACTAATTGTGCTTCTAATTATAAACCGTTTAGTCAGTTTTGAAAACAAGGAATTGAGAACAAGGAATTGATTTCTTGCCAGCCGCACTTGAATATAACAAACGGGAATCTCATGATACTGTTGTACGCATACTACTGGCTTGTCTCCTAACCATCTCCTTTTTATTGGCTCTTTTATCTTTTCCGCTCTTCCTTCTCCTAAACTGCATCATGACCTTCTGCTCAGCCTTAAATTGCACAGTTGTGCAACTAGTACTTCTCCTGATACTGTCTGGAGTGTCTTGAAGTTGCTTGTCTATCCTGTGCTGGATTTTTTGGGTTTTCTGGAACATCCCTCCCAGATTTCAGCGGGACCCCTTTCCTAGGCAGCAGTGAGAGGGGCAGAGAGTGTCTCCCGTCTCCCCATCCCTCCTGTTTCAGTCCTCCTCCAGTACCAACACCCCCACTTACCTGTCCCAGAAGCCTTAATTCTCCCACCACACAGCTCCTCGCAGTCCCTTCTTGGGACAGTTTTCCACCTGTATTTAGTGCCTGAAGTTTCTTGACCTGGAGTCTGTGTAACGCCACTGCTGCTTGCCCGGCCCTTGGCACCCTGCCGCTGCCACCGCCGCAGCTCACCCCGGCACCCAAGCCTGTCCTCCCCAGCTTGCCCTGCACACACAGTTTCCTTGGGCTACGCTTACCAAATCTGCTCTGAGCCTTTGGTCTCTCTCAGATCATGCAGTTATCTCAAGGCTGTAGGCCTTGTGGCAAAGCCTCCAATTTATTCTTATGAGGGAGACACATCTTAATATCGCACAGATATCGACATACTTAGGTATGTCTTAGGTATGGTCCTCTCTTTCTCTGTGATAACTGACACATTCTCTTCTCTAGTTCGTGGCTGGACAACATGAGCCAAGCAACTGCTTTAATAGCATGCATAGGCATAGCAGTATCAGGGAAATAATGGAAGATAATTCAGAATTAGTGAAGCACATTCCCTGCTTTTCCTCCTTATCTCTTTTTGTATCTGCTCTGCTGGATTTTTTTTGCTTGTTTGCTTGTTTATTTCTGCTAGAAGTAAGGAGGAGGATACAGGGTGCTGTGACCAGGACCCTGCAGGCTACCAGCCAGAGTTTCCCAGTTGCTCTGTTTTATGAGATCCCTTTATGATCACCCTGGCTATAGTATACAATACAAACTGTTTTGCTTTTCCTCCCCCAATTGCTTTTACTGACTAGAACCAGCCTTTTTCCAGTTCCTTCCTATTCCAGGATGCCGGTTAACACTGGCATCGATGCCTCAGCTTTTCAGCCACAACTGTGAAAACAGATTCTTCCAACTGCTGAGCTGTGGCTTTTCACTATCAGCTGGCTACTGATGACTCCACAAAAAACCCATACATCAATTCCATGCTAAGCAGATCTCGAGCTAAAATATTTCACATTTCCACTTAATACATTTTTCCCCAAGACCTGATGTAGAGAAACGTTTATCATTCAGATATAGTACCAGTCTCTGGTACGTCCACAGTAACTGTTGCTCAGTATGGCAAGCATGCACTACTCCCTGGGCGGTCCAAACTCAGGTTGCCCACAGAGGCCCCTGCCCTTTCCGCACCACAGAACCCCTCTAATGAAGGTCCTGTCTGCCCAGGATGGCTCACATCAAGCTCATGAAAACGTTATTGCTTGTATCAGGATACTGCCATGGTAGCTGGTACATGTATGAAAGGATCAACTGAGTGGTGTGCCTCACCCACCTTTATTTCAGTTAAGTCACACTTGGGCCTGCCCAAAAGATTTAGTGTGTGCTTGAGGTTTACCATGTCCTGGAGCAAGCCTAAAGCTTGTGACTGCATGTGGCACTGCAACTAGTCAGCATGGATGTAATACGAGTTGGAGTTTGGTTAAGGGCATGGACCACTGCTTGACGTGCTATGCTGGCACCCTTTAAGAGCCCAACGGGTTCTGCAGACCCACAGTGTTTAGCCAAGTTAGTCCCCTACCCACTGCATGAGCCAATCTTTCTGATTAAATAACACTATGTCCTCTATAAATGATGACGCATTAGCAAAATGAATTTTCAGACGCAAAACAGCCAGAATAATGATGTCTTCCTTCATTTTTGACTGACCTTTAGGGTTTGTGCTGTGTACTGGCTGCTTTACCATGCTTGAAAGGTAAGTAAGTATCTCATGAGGTTACTACAAGAGGCAAAATTAAGCAATTGCTGCATTGCAGCTGGCATATCTACCACGACATAAGGGTAGAGCTAGGCTGAAAAATGGGGTATGTAGACTTAATTTGCAAGAAAAGTTTAGCCCATTGGATTTCTGAGTAAACATGTAGATAAACATTTCTGTATCAGTCTAGGCTCTGGTTTCTGAAGGGAATGTTGACAGCACTCTAACTTCAGGCATATAGGCAGGTGAAATAAATCACATTGTTTGTCTAAAGCATCTTTCTTTTTTTTTTTTTGTTAAAAACAATGGAATGGAATTCACTTGTGTATTTACTGACCATTCATCACTTAAAATCTGCTCATCATGAGACTTTGAAACTTGATGAAAAACAACTTTATCATTTTATTACCACTCCTGGAAGTAGAATGCTTCTTGTTCAGGGGAAGGATGCAGTTCCTAAGAGGTTTTTAATTTCTCCAATATATATAGGTGCCAGCAGCTATACATAACTAGTACATGTAGCTGGAGGACTACATGTAGAGGGGAGGTTATGAAGAGAAAGGGCCACATCTATCACTTCTAGTCAAAATTAAATAATATCTTATAACTCATGAAGCTGGTTCAATTCACAGCTGAAGAAGGGCTCTCTACAAATGTGACAGGAATGGAAACACCTGCCCAGGCTGCCTTCATAAAGATTTGCAGAATCCATTTTGAGTGGAACTAGGGGAGCGAGGAGGACAAGGAGAGACTGTAGTTCTTCACAACTGTGGGAAGGGGTAATATCCATCACCTCTTTTTACTTTTAGTCCTGCCTATGCAGTGCTGTAAGCTAGATAATTTCACACAGCAGTCTCTAGTTCCAGTAAAGCAGTGTCCCCTCAGTCAGATAGTAAAAGCTAATAATAAAACAAAATTAAGTAGTCAGTTCTTGCATATCTGGTTGCCGAGGGATGGGACATCCCTTCTTTCTGTGAGACCTCACTGAGAGCCCCAAGAGCCTCTCATCAGTTCTTTGTGAAGCTGAACCTGCTGTTAAACAGTCTCTTTTCCTCTTGACTCTTCAGCAGCCAGTGGGAATCACTGACTCAGGAGCTTCAGGGAAGGGTCTGCCCTCCCCAGATGCTAGCTATGGGCAGGAGAAGCAAACCACTGAGCTCCCTTCGAAGGCAAATGTCTGGGAGGAATGTTTAGCTCCCCAACAACATAACATAGGAAACAAGAAAGTTCTCTGAATTCTCCAGGATCATTATATAGAAAGATATTCAGGAGCTGGGAACAAGCGTGTAGATGCAGAGTTAACTGAAACAATATGAGTTTCCAGAGAGCTCCTTTTTAAGCAAAGTTGTGAGCTATATGAGGTGTGAGCGGTTAGAGAAGGTTGGTTATGGCAGAGGAATCTTGTCACAGTTGAGTTTAATCTTTGAAAAAATTTCCTCTCCTTCTCCAGTAGAAATAGCCTCTCTTTTTTTTTCTTCAAGCATAAGAAAAATTTCTTTAAAAGCTGACATTCTTTGTTTGCATGTTTCACATGAGAAAACAGCATTTCTCTGGAAATGACAAGAAATTGGTAATAGCCCTGGTAGTGTCCCATACTGTCTGACAGATAGACATTTTACATGGGAAATACAATAAACATGAGCAAAGAGTCAGTCTGACTCCCTTAACTCCCTACCAAACGTACTGCCAAAAACAAATTCCCTGCTGGAATCTCTACTCATGTAGTGTCCCAAGTGCTCCAGCTCCTGAAGCTGACAGTGACATACCTGTCAGATGGGGCAGTTACACAGTGCCTTTTGTCAAATTTTCTTGTCAAGCAAAGACTGATAAAGAGTGTATCTTGTCTGCTCTAATTTAGGAAAGAAATGTTTAGGAATTCTCCTTCCTGGAAATATTACAGAAGCTACCAGTTTTCCACCTCTGCCTTTCCTCCCATGCTATCTGCATACATTAATATATGCGAACAAAAACAGCCAAAACGAAACAGCAAGTTATGGAAGAAGGAAAGAGAACAAACAAGAAGGCTGCAGCAATGCCAGATGATACAACACTGGTTCCCTTTGGAGATAACCTGGACCCTTAGTGGGTCTACGCAGAGCGCTCAGCTCTTCCCTTGTTGCAACTGGGACTGTATAAACTGGCCCGTCCCGGTGGTTCATCTCTGCCCGCCTCAGCCCTTCCCCTCCTGCTCTGTCCACCCTCTGCCCGCTGCTTCTCCTGAAGCTGGTAGGGACTGCGTGACTCCTAGCAACTCTTAAAAACCAAGCCCTTTTTGACTCAGTACAACTGAAACTGTCTCAGTTTTCCCACAAATAATTGTCATGGCAGAGAGGGTGGACTGTCTTTTTATTTTCTTGTAAAACAGCATATGCATCTACAGCATGAAAAAATATATCGTCACAACTCCTACCTTTCCCAACCGCACAGGACTGACATCGCTCTTTTCTCCTCTCTGCTATTTCTCACCACAACTTGCTCACAATCTAAAAGAGTGAAGTAATGCCGTGTCTGTGTGTTCAGCATCCGAACTTCAGCTGACACAGCACACACCTCAAATCCTCCCCTTCCGTGCTCCTTTTCTGTTAAAAACTATGTATTTGAACACGAGAAAGAGAGAGAGAGATCCTTTAAGCAAATGGGCAAAGAATATGCACTGAGTTCTGTGTGAATGTCTCAGCGCTCCAACTATTTGTTAAAAGGCAAAAGCAATACTTCCGACAGACGGCCCTCCCCTCGCCTGCAATAGGCTCCCAAGAATAGCAACAGCCTGTGTCACTGGAAAGGGCAAAGCCTGCTGAAATAGCAGCAAAGTTGTTCACAAACCACTTTGCGGTTTGCATTCGGTTTCAGCCAGCTTCACTAACTTGCTGCCATGAGAAAAATAACCCGTGTGCCCCTCACCAGCTGGGGAAGGGCCGCTGCCTGGTGAAGCGCTCCGTGCCCAAGGTGCAACGGCAGCACTGGGGTGGCGATGGCACCTGGGCAGAGCACGGAGGACCTCAGCCAGCAGCACCAGGCAACGGGAGCAGGGGAGGATGAGGATGACAGCAGAGGCAACCACCACGGCAGCAGCAGCAGCAGCAGCAACCTCCGCAAGCCTTCTGCTCCGTCAGGTAAAGCGGCAGGACCTGAACGCCAGCTGTCAGTGAGTGTAGCTGCTGCTCGGGTTCGAAGAAAAATAGCGTGGCAAAGCTAAGGGAGTCTCAGTGCACGTTGGCTCAATTTCTAAAAGTGCAAGAGGGGGAAAATGTGAATAAAGAAGGAAATGCCAGCTTTGCTGTGAAAGAAGGTATATGTGATACTTTTCCCAAGAGGCCTCAGTCCTACTGTTCATGCATGCGTTGTCTGTTGTTTAAATCTTTTTTCTTTATGAAGTTTAGTCACCTGAAAAATCAGTCAACCCACTGCCATCTAAGATGACGATGCTGCTCCAATCCTTGCGTGCTTTGGATCAGTTCAGCCTATTACACTGAAATTCAGGGAAGCCACAGAGTACAAAGAGCATCACACCTGCTCATGCAGGGGGAAATTGCGGGGGTACTTCCTCCTGTCTTTTTTTCCCATAGCATTTCATAAAAGAAACAGGGTTTCTGTGTTTACACGCTGAAAAATCAACTGTAGATTTTTTTTCTGAACAAGATTTTTGAGTGCTGAAGCCAAATTTCATAGCTCTTCACCTCTGCTGCTCTTCATGCAGTGTTTTCTCTGAGTTACAGCATGTTTTTGCATCTCAAGTCTCTTTTACTGATGATGAGATCAAGGGCAAATGACCTACACTTGTGACATTTCTCACCCAGAAGACAGCTGTGCCCAAAGAGGAAAGCCTTGTTTTAAGCCAGAAGTGACTAGGTCCTGAGCGAGTTTTGTTCACTTAAAAATGAATGAACTGACTAACCCATGTATGTTCGGATACCACAGGCACAAATGCTTTGTTGGAGTATGATAGTGATCAGTCCAGCAACATCTACTGATACCTGGGAGCAGAGGAAGCAGAGGTTTATCAAAGCAGAAAGCGAGTTAGCATGCAGACGTACTTAACATTACCTTAGGATATAAGGGGAGCAGCCTAGATTATTACAGGATGGTGTTATCAAAGGGAAGCACAGCAGCTAAAATACACAGCAAAGTTACTGCAGCACAGGGGCTACAGTTAGAAGAGTACATGCAAAGTACACAGCTGGCCTTACCCTCAGAAATTAAAGCAGTAATCCAAGAAATAATTACCTACTTCGGTATTAAAGAACTTGTTGATTCTTACTGGAAAAAACAAAACTCATTTAATGTAACGAAGGACCGAGCTGCCTGTTGACATAGGGAAAATACATGGGAGAGCGCAAAGAGAGATGGACTAACTGGGTCTGTCCAGGACCTAGCTCTATCTAGCTCTATGTCCTGTCCATAGCTCTATCTTTCCAGCAGTTCCAGGATGCTTTTGTTCGTGAAATTTGAATATTACTCACACAGCACATTCATCTGGTTTACCGTGTACGAAGTACACAATTGCCACTATCTAGTTCCCACTGTCACAGAAATTTAGATGTGTGAAAACGTATCATACGTGAGCTTCCTTTGCCTTTTTTTTTAGTCCAGTTTATAGCCTTTCACACTTGGGTGGGAGGAGTCAAATTTAACAGTCAAGACACCACCTGGCCCTGACACCATTTTTGGGCAAACTTAATATTTTCTGATATTTTCCAGATCTGTTTGCAACATAATTTTGTCCCAATCCTGTAATTTGTTTCATCCTCTAAGTTCTTATTGGATAACTATTTTAGACTCCAGGCCAAACTTCTAGATTAAAAAAGTTAGTTCAGCAGTATCCTTGTTAATAAAAAATGAACCTGTTGATCGACCAGCTCTAAAGAAACCTTTCACATACAGAAGAATATATCAAACAGACAGATGACTAACGTTTTATCTCTTTGCACCACACAGCTGGAAGACACAGAAAAGATGATTATGACAACACGGCAAAGGCCATGATAGTGTGAAAATAGGATAATGCCCTTTCATACAAGAAGCAAAACCATGATTTAAGTATGCAGCCATATCCAACACAAACCATTATATATTTATCCTATGAAACCATGTGACCCACTTGCTATACATGTGTTAGCAAAACGCTGTCCTAGAAACAATTTAGGGAATTTTAAGCACTATTTCCCTGTAAAGGTAAACTTTTTGTATGTCAGTCAGCACTCAGATGGAGAAGAAATGAGCCCTTAAAATTGCTTCACATTTATTTTCAGATACAGGTGCTGTAGTTTTAAGATTTACCATGGACAAAAGTAGATGCCTTGATCTACTGAAGAGGAAGATCCCATGCTGTGGCTTCATATCTGTGCAAAGTACTCAGCCACCTCACGAATTCCCAAGTGCCTGACCCGTGCTTATTAAACAAGGACTACTAGAACTTGGTCTTGCGTTCCAAACATCTAAATAGACCAAATAAAGCCCAAGAATTAAACAGCCTAATTCAATCTCCCTGGAAAAATACTTTCCTTCTCTCCTAAACTGTGAAATTTCTCACTCCAAATTACACCTAAGGCAACAAAAGAAGGCACCGTGTTGGCAGAGACAGTTTATTCCTCTCCTATTAAAATAGACTGTATTTGCACATGTCGTATAAAGAGATAACCCCCCTGCCCTCACGCACACTCTGCCGCTAGACTTTTCTGTTTACACACTGAATGTTCTCTTGGGGGAAAGGAGGGATGGAGGAAAGAAAAACAGAACGCTTTCTGCACCAAAGAAACCTCCATACCTGGGCTAACGTGGCGTCTGAGGCTGCCACAGTGAGTGGAAAAGGACGCCGAGACACCTTTCACCGTAACTCCTGCGCAGGAAGGGAGGGAAGAGTGCTCTTTCCCAGCTCAGACTCCCTGTAAACCTTCCCTGGCAAAGATCATTTATCCATAATGCTCGTAAAATACATGCAGAGGCCAATATTTTGCCTTTGGAAGGATAGTATTTCCCCAAGTATGTGCTTGAAAATAAGTAGAAAGGGGCACACCCTTGCTAACATCTTTGCTTCCAACATCCAGTCCCAGAAGCAGAACATGGTGCTATACTATGACTGCAGTTGGTCTCCCTTTCAGGCACAAAGCATAAACATTTCCAGCAAACTTTCTTAAAGATAAGTTTGTTTGCCAAGTAGTGCTGCTTTTGACCTGAGTAACAGTGGTGAGAAACCATTTTGTTTACATGGAGAAACTAACAAATAGACTTTCCAATCACTTGTTACATACCAGCTACACACCCGTTAACTACGGTGTTTATTGCAGGCAAAAGGAGAAATTTCTCTGGAAGCCATCATTAAAATATTTTTTTTCCCTTGGGCTGCACACTGCCATGTATTTTTCAGGCATCTCATAAAAATAAGAGGAACATAAGTTTTGAGAAGCTTTTTTTTTTAAAGGAATGCCTAAGAACTGCCAGAAATATCATTTAAAATGACACTTAAAAGGATTGTGAGTACAACTACTGCAACGTGCTTTATCTTGAAATGTTAAAGCAAAACACATGCTGAAGTCAAAGGGAATTTTGTCTGGAGAAAGAGTGTGAAGGAAAACTGAGCAGAGATTTCGGCGTTTAAGTCACTAGGCAATTCTGAGCAGGCAGGTCTCAGGTACAGTGAATGAGATCACTCCCAGTTACAATAAAACCTCCTAGTGGTATAAGGCTGAAAACTCTACGGCCTTGAGTGCCTCACTAGCAACTTTCCAGGTTTCCAAGCTGCATCTCCCGCTTGTACAGTCTCTCTGATTAAAAATTAAATTATCACCACCATAGCACTGATCTGAGGACTACAGGCTGAGGAGAGGACAGTCTAGGTCATAAAGAACAGTGCTGATGACAGACTCCTTTCAGATATTTGACTTGTCACTGTATTTTTGACTAAGAAACTAGAACCATACAACACTGACATGTCACACATCAGAAGATTAAAACCAATGTAGGATACAGATTTTACAGTATAAACAGGAGAGGCACCCCACGCTGCTGTTTTTCTGCTGGAGATCCTTAAACACGGGTTTTGTCCCTCTGTTAATTGAGATTTTTATCAATTGCCTGGAAGAAGATAATCATGGATAATAATATTTGCAGGTGATGAAGGTGATGGGTGAGTAAAAAATGGTATATGTCACTGGCTGAATGAAATTTGGATGGCTTAGTCTGCTGACTACAAGTGAATGTGATGGCTGGAGTTCCTCTTGGCTAACTTTAGACATCTGCATCTGAGCAAACCATGCAGATTCCTCTTATAGTCAATGGAGAAAAATAAGCATTTGACCTATTTTAAACATCTAGAAGTGCCTATTTTTTGCGAGTGATTACAGAAGTCTAGACAAGCAATAGTTCTCTTATGGTTAGGTAAGTCGAACCCCTCCTTCCTATGTATTTTAACACAGCAAAATACAGAGCAATTTGCATTCCTAAGTAGGATACAAAAATGCAGGCCTTATTTAAAGCAAAGGGAGTGTCCTGAAAAGAACCCTGTCAGAAAAGAAACTGGTTGTCCTGAAGAGTAATCAGCTGCAGATGAGTTCCTGTCACTGCTGTGAGAATCCATAGACAAAGGAAAGCCTTGCACCGCAGGGAAATCTGCACCAGGAGTGGGACAAATAAGGAAACTTTGTATTTCACACTGAGCAGCTACTGCAGGAATACTGGGTCCAGTTCACAATTTATTAGAGAAACTGATAGTCTGGGGAGAGTTTAGAGAACAGGGCTTTGGATAGGTAAGAGACTGGTAAACTTGTGAAGACTCACAAACCAAGGAGGTATCTGTGGGATGACTTGGTGACAGGCAATCATGATGTACTTATGAACAAAGATAAGGGTAGGAAAATGGAGAACAGGATCTGATGGCTGGAAATCAAAGCTGCAGAAATTAAGTCTAGAAATACTTTAAAGATATTTTACAGTGAAAACAATTAACCAGTGGAACAACTTACAACTTAAGGACATTGATTTTCATTCACTAGCATTTTTTAAATCAAAACTGAATATTACATGGCCTAGTTGAATAAAAAGTCATTTAGATATGTCCAAAGTGTGGTACAGTGCTGTTCAGAAGTGTCAGACTCGATGATGACAATGGTCTCTCTTGATTTCATACTATATAAATCAAAGCAAAATCTTAGGTTAAATCTACATAGTTCAGTGAAGTGAAATACAGGGATATCCGAGCAAGCACAAGTATCGGCCCTGAGCAGCAGTGTGGTTTATTCTGGACCGAGCCCTGGGATAAAACTAACAATATTGCTTCTGATACCCAAGCTCATTCATTAAGCACAACACTATGTTTTACCAGACCTGATTTGCAGCCAGGACTCCTTGGAAGGATGTATTTTCCAGATCTGGTAATACATAGCAAGCAGGCAAATTAAAAAGGCAAAAAGAGGGAGGGAGAAAGTAGTTTCTACAATGATAAAACGCATATTTGAGTGCATGTGTTGGAGAATGGAGCACGGGTAACTCAAAGCAGCTTCACTGAAGTCAAGAGTACTTCCACCAGAGGTCTAGCTCACAATGGAACCTTGTACTAAACCCAGTTTAAATTAAGTGCAATGGTCTTGGATATTGCACACATAAAAGAAGAAAAAGCTTTAGATATAATACAGCCACGGGCGACAGCAATAAAAAAGATTTTTACATCACCAGAGTATCTTGCAAATTCATTTTTCATAAAGTTATGTCCTGTAAGTCTTACAACTTGTCCCTTCTCTGTCACAGTAAATCTGCCCACCACCCCCCATCTTCTGAAAGACTTTTCACAATACTCCCGTATCCCCCATGTTTTTGTGGCCCATCACAGCAAAATCCTGTTTTACCTGTCTCTGGTGTTTCAGCCACCAGAGCACAGAAGAGGATTGCATGCAGGGAGTGATCCTGGGCTCACACCACTAGCCAAGTGGTATCTGGGAGTTGTTAGAAGAGTGCTAGGAGGCATGGAGCACAATGATGACAGTACCATGCTAACAGTTTCACAAGACAGGTCGTCCTGTTCTAGGGTCCAAGCCTGTGCTAGTTTAGTGGTACAGACATATCCCAAGGGTCTCTCTCTTTCTCTCCTAAAAATTTTATTTAGAAATGTAATAAACTCTCTCAAATGAGACTGATTCTCACCATTGTGCTCAAAAGTTATCAGCAAGAAGCATCCGGCAGTCAGCATGATCAAAGAGCCTTAATGCCTTAGAAAAACAAGCTAAAAATAAACAAAGCCTAGCATCGTAAGTTAGACCTTATACCACTTTCCAGCTAAGGAAGTACTCGTTTCAGGAGAATTAACTGAAATATGGACTTTGTTATGCTGCAAAAGTCACCTCTCCTCAGACACATGCTATCTCTCCAAATAACTAGAAAACCAGAAATCAGTTTATTCCTTTCCTAGTTGTGTGGCAGCCAGCTTCATAGTGAGAGGAAAATCATGCTGAGAGAAAGAACAAACCCAACAATAACAAACTGAAATATTTGCCTCAAAGTTTAGGGTGCAAAGGCTTCACAGTTAGTAGAGTATGATCAGTTAAATCTATCTTGCAATAATAAACAATGACTCGTAGTTGTATAAAATGAGTTTATTTTAAAGCGGACATTCAAAGGCATATAATCTCCACTTGGTTTATTATTTTCACCATCTATTTTTTTATTCCTGACATTATGGCCATTATAAACTATGCAGGATATCTGATCTTGATATTCCAAAGAATCTGAGATTAGTAATGAACAAAGTCCACAGAGTTCATGAATTTGTACCTCAAAGACTAGTTTCCCTAGAACATGCAGGCTATCTTGATCAGCCTAGAGGTCAGTGGATGAGCTTCCATATGGCAAAGAAACACCCCTGGCACCAGCAGCAACCATCGCATCCTCAGGTGAAGCAAAGGAATTAGCAAATGGTGAAGGAAAACTTACCTTATTGCTTATTCAAGTCAGGGTTGAGGCAGTTTGCCTGGAAATTAATGCTTTCCTTGCCCATGGTGCACTAGCTGGGTGAACACGACCTGATGGGCTACACAGTTTACTCTTTTCTGTGGCCCCTCAGTTGAGCACATGAAAAATACTGAGAATGTCTCAAGGCAAAAATTGCTTTCTTACCCAAAAGTTTGTATTGTCAATGTTGCCTGTTGCAATGATATTTTGAGGTAGAAGATTTACTTATTTAAAGCCTTACCAAAACCATATTGACTAGTTAGATCAGGAGCCGAAAAGCATTACCATTAAAGAGGAAATTATAAGAATTAGAAATTTTATATATATATATAGTTGCTTTCAAAACCAACACCTTTTATGTGGCCACTTCTCCTGGGTTCATATGCAATAAACTGCTTTGCCTAAAAGTTAAAATAAGCTTTTTAGGACTGGTATATAAAATAACCTTCATATTAGTTGTCAGAGAGTTTCAAAAATCACACCTTAGATTTTAAGTTTTTTTTTCTTTTTCTCTAATTTCAGGCTTTGGAACATTTACTTTCCTGTCATCTGTGATTGCTGCCGTAAGTGGACTTCTGATGGGTTATGAGCTGGGACTTATCTCTGGAGCTCTTCTTCAGATGAGCAACATACTATTGCTCTCTTGCAAAGAACAGGAAATAGTTGTAAGTTCCCTTCTTTTTGGGGCCTTATTTGCATCCCTTACTGGTGGATTCCTGATAGACCGATTTGGAAGGAGATTTGCTATTATTATTGCATCTTCTTTACTTGTTTTGGGGAGTCTGATCTTACTGCCCTATGAATCCTATGGAATACTTATTGTGGGACGGATTGCCATAGGTATTTCCATATCATTATCATCAATTGCTACATGTGTATATATTGCTGAGATCGCCCCACAGCACAGAAGAGGCCTTCTTGTGTCTTTAAATGAACTCATGATTGTGATAGGCATTCTTTTTGCCTATATTTCAAATTATGCATTTGCCAGTGTATCTCATGGCTGGAAATATATGTTTGGCCTTGTGATTCCATTAGGTGCCTTGCAAGCTATTGCCATGTATTTCCTTCCTCCAAGTCCCCGGTTTCTTGTTATGAAAAATAATGATGAAGCTGCAAGAAAAGTACTGGAGAGGCTACGGGAAACTTCAGATGCTACCAAAGAACTTACTGTGATCAAGTCTTCCTTGAAAGATGAACATCAGTATAGTTTCTTGGACCTATTTCGTTCAAAAAACAACATGAGGGCCCGAATGTTGGTAGGACTTACTCTAGTCTTTTTTGTGCAAACAACTGGACAACCTAACATTTTATTTTATGCATCTACTGTTTTGAAGTCAGTTGGGTTCCAAAGCAATGAAGCTGCTAGTTTGGCTTCTACTGGAGTTGGAGTGGTTAAAGTGGTGAGCACAGTCCCAGCCACAGTGTTTGTGGATCAACTTGGAAGTAAAACATTTCTCTGTATTGGCTCTTCTGTTATGGCAGTAGCATTGGTCACCATGGGGTTAGTGAACCGTAACATACATGTGAATTTCACCAATGTCTGTAAAAGCCAGTCTCTGGAGGATTCCTTTCTTCATAGCCCAGGAAACCTGAGCAGTCTCACCAATGACAGTCTCAAGGACCTCTTTGCTAGTATGGCTTCACAGGAAAGAATATCATTCAACATGCAGAGAAAGCCCGACATTGCCAGGATAGGAGAACAGAACAGGACTGCGCTGGCAGGGGGCAAAAGCACTACAGGATCTCACACGGAAAGCGGGGAAGTTCCTGTTGTTCTGAAATGGCTCTCACTGGCCAGCCTACTTGCTTATGTTGCTGCATTTTCCATAGGTCTTGGACCAAGTAAGTGTTTCATTTTTTTTCATATTTTCATAAATCTTTGTAATGATTTATTTGCAAGTGAATTATCTCCTGGTATGAGATGCCCAGATTGGCATCAGGTAATTCTCAATCCAGGCAAAGCAGCGTTTTCTGCTAATATGCACTCGTCTTGTTACAGAAAGGCCTGGCATGTACTGTTTAGGAGGAGGTCCTGCCCATTGAGGTCAATGACTTCATCTGCCTTGCAACCTTTCACCTTCAGTGAAATTAAGAACTAGTGTGAACTTTGTACAGCAAAATTATGGAACCTCAGGCTCTCTCTTCTATTCTATTGTGTCCTTACATTCGAAAGGTTAAGATGTAGGCCTTTGCTGTTGCTAGCTCATAAACCCAACATAATGATGAGCTATAGACCTCTCTATGGTATGGCCCCCTCAACTCCATGAAATGTCAGCATATCTGAGTTCAGCTGAGGATCCAGCCCTCTGAAAATATAATGGTCTTCAGGTATAGCTAAGAAATTCAAGGCATCACAGTTCATGAGGAAGCGTTAGTATCATTGCCACTACTGATACTGAACGCTACAAATGGCAGAGTGCAAACAGAGTCACTGTACAATCAACAAGGCGCTATTCTAGCTACCATCATTCTTCAGGATCCCCACTTCCCTCAGAGAACATTTCTGACATTCCCAGGCAGTAGGAATCAAATCTTTTCCTCCTTTTTTTTTTTTGAATAGTACTTGCATATTTTTTAACCTTCAAAGGGCTGATTTTTTAAGCCACGCTGCAAAAGAAATATGCACGGAGTCCATTATTTATTAACAGACTTTATGTACTTTTGTGCACTGGTTCAAACTTGCCTTGCAAACATACTGTACTCCTGCTGCTGTATTATGATAAAAAGCTTGCCACAAGAATGAAACCTAACAATCGCCCTAACAGCAACTCCCCAGCAGTATTTATTTATTTTAAACATTACTCACTGGGAGGGCTGTGCGAGACAAACATTCATTGCCAGGGCAGCAAGTCTGACAACGTTATTGCAGCATTATTCCCTTCTTTTCAGACCTTCTTGAGCTGGATTCTGCTCTCAGTGACATAGCTGCAAAACCAGGGGTGCATTCCTGAAAATAAAATGTTACTCGAGCTTTTACCTGGTGTTTAAGGGGCACATATTCAGACTTGGACTCCTGTTGAAAGCTGCTTTCCTGATGATGTGGCTATAAATAGGTTCCTTGTCATTTGGGGTAGCATGATATGTTGTTAACGATAATGACGTTCACTTCCTTGTGGGCTGCAGGAACTGAGGTGCCTTTGCCATATTAATCTGACATACTCCCGTGCTCACTTTCTGACCTCGTTCTTGACAGAGAGCACAGATGCTCTAGATATGCAAATAGGAGGGAACAGGTACCACCTCAGCTCCAGCATACTAAAATCGATGATACAGCCATGGTGAGGGAATAAAGTGGGTTTAAACTGAAGGATGCATCTGTGTAGCAAGTAAAGGCCAGGTTTTCCAAGAGAGAAACAGATGCCTCAAAATGCAGATAAGCACTTGCAAGATACTTCCATACCTTTAAAAATTCAGCGTTCAGTTAAAACTGACAACGTATAGAAAATGCAAAGATAAGAGAGTCAACAAATTGCTGGAATCTGCAAAGGATCTATTGTAATTGCATAGTCTGGGTTGGACAGGGAGGTTGTGGTTTTTGTTTCATATCTAGCCTTCAACATTTTCTGCTTGGAGTCCAAAGCCTTGAATGTATTTTAAGAGCCTAGATTTCTTATCTTTAAGTGTTCCTTTCTTATTGTAAAGAATAAACCGAACCCTTTGTGTTATATGAAATAAACAGTTTGAACATGTTTATGTTATTCATCTTCTAAAGCTGGTCTGTGGTCTGGAGCAGACCATTGGCCACTGTCTATTCTGCAGAGGGAATGAGGCTTCCAGGCTGCAGCGCAGCCAGCTCGTTCAGCCACACAATGCCCCGGGACCTCGGGCGCAGAGGCATTAAAATCTCACCAGCACCACTATATTTTCAACCCAAATGCCTCGGGCTCTGCATTATGTCGGCCTGCTCTGCTGGCTGAGGAGAAAGAGGTGCTGGGATGTTTCTGTTCATAATCTATAGACCAAAGCTGACTCTTTCAGACACAGAGCAGAAAGTTTCTTACTCTTTTCCCCACCTCACCAGGCCATTTCTGTGAGAAATTCTGCTGCTTTATTTTAAATGAATGCTACATTGCCGTAGGTGAGGATAAAGGAGAGCATATGTAAGCACCATTAGAAAATGGCACACTCTTCATAGGACAGATCATGCAACCTGAGCTCTATCATCTTTTAATTACTTTTTCTTTGTATTTTCCTTCCTTTTTTAGGATAGTTGAAGAGCTAGTTACAGGCCAGACTTGCACAGTAGACATTTGTAAATGTCAGTTTCTTCCATGGTTTTTCCTTTGTTCTCAAATTATTTGAAATAACTGGATTTTTTAATGGACTGAACATACACTAAATATATTTATTGTCATTTATCAAAGCACGCAGGCAGCACAGTGATGAGCCCTCAATGAAAATAGACAGTGACAGATAAAAGCCAATTTTGCATTATAAAAGAATTCACAGACTAGCGAGCATCTGCTTAATCTCTTTTTTGATTCTAGGGTACTCTATATTTATCTCAACCCTTAGGCAAGATAAGAGGACTATTTCTGCTGCTCTGTTTTGGATTAATTATGTTTGATGAAATGCATCCAACTGCTTGGTTCACACTCAGTTGCACACAATTATTAGGATGTTTTATAGGTGCAACAAGTCAATGTTGCATCACACTGCAGAACAGCACAGACTGTCTCCCCAGGAGTGTTTACAAAGGCATTTCAAGGTAGTTATTAGCTAAGAGGACTTACCTGACACCCATCTTTGCCTTGAGTTACCTTTGTCTTTGTATCAGAAAGGTCAAATGAGGATGAACTGCTCTTGTCAGGGAAAGATACTTGCAAAGCCCATAAGAAATATCAATCTGGCTGCAGCGTGGAGGGTGAGGAGTGTGAGGGGGACTGTTGATTGATTTCAGTGAATGTCTGCAAGGAGAGGCAGTCTCCTGCGGTCAGGCGTATGAACAGGCCATATGCAGAGGGAGGGACACGGGAAATCTGAGCCTCACAGGAATGATGTTACACCTTGCACAGGGTGCAGAGAGCACAGTCTAATAACGTGAATGCAGTGCAGAGGTAGATCACCAAAGCTAAAAGTTAAATATGACCCTGGAAATGAATTTAACATGAAGAAAACACAGAAATTATTTTAGTCACAGCCAGGACTACATATGACCACCTGCTAAATGACGCAGAATTCACTAAAATAGTTGCAGAACAGCTCATTTGTGAGATGTTAAGTTCAAAACATTGGGAGAGGCAAAATATGGTGGTCCTTTCTTATAAAGAAAGTGGTCACCACTGTTTGATGCAACATACAGAGAATTAGAAAACAGGACAGCCAGACTTCTGCAGTATCAGACTTATTTTCCAAAACAAGGCTCGTGGGTTTCTTTGAGCTGGATGTAGCATGTGCAAGAGAATTCTCCATATAAATAACTGTAGGGCACCTTCAGCCTGCCCGAAACAGTGTGGGTGCCCAAAACCCTGGTGCTTTCCTCACCCACCTGACAAATAAAATCCAGTTCTGGTATAGGATGGCACCTATTTACTGAAGACCTGATTATCTGTCTGTCCTGATCTGCTCGTTTTGCACCATTTAAGATCAATGTCTAAATTACACGTAGGTTTGGGCACCTTCCCTACATGTTTTTCTATATATCCTCTGAGTGAGGAGGTCTTTGAAAACACACAACTCACAGCTTTCACTCAGGGTTATCTCACCAAGGAGTCAATGAAAGAGAGACTGTAGCACCATGCACATCAATGCAGGAACACAGTGTGGTCTAAAGGTAATCCTCTCCATCTGACAAAAGTCAGAACGGCTCAAACAAGTCCTGTGCAGAGAAGCAAGTTATGCTCGCTCAGTGTGGACCCAACAGAGCACCTGTTTACTAAGTCTGAATTTGTTCCAACAAATATACAGCAACTGAGCCAAATAGGATGTAGGCATTACCTGGGGAGCTCTGCATGCAGTTCAGGGAAGGAGAAGATTCATGCATTTCACAGGGATGTTTTGCTGTGGAGTGGGAAATGCTTTTGTGGAGAGGCAGAAGCTGAATGTCTGCATTTGGGTTGCTCTGAAGAGCTCCTCCTCCTGTGTCAGTTCTTAACGGGTTTCTGTATAACTGCAAAGGCTTTTAAGCAGGTGGTCAATGCACTCAGGATAATCTTCTGCTGGTGCAAATTGCATCACTCCACTGACATCACTGCAGTTCATGCTAAGAATGTGGATCTAAATCAATGGAAGAATCTACAAGTGGGACTGGGGATTTTCAGGCACCCATGTGAGTCTTCCTCAAAACCTCCTAGGTGCATAAAGTCCATAGCTTTTTATGTTTTTGCCAACCCAGGGCATAAAATGCCCCCAGAACATGACCCAGAACAGCTGCCAGCTTTGTGCCACCCTCCTGAAGCGAGGGCTGAAATCTCAGGGCTCATCTCTTGAAGGCCATTGCAGGCTCCTCTTCCAGGGGAAGACCTGCAGGACTGCCCTGGGCCCCAAGCACTCGGAGCCACCCAGCACACACACAGCTGTGGCCACTGTGCACCCAGAGGGATTGGTGTCTGCGTGGGAGAAGACTGTCTTCCAGATCTTGACACTTGACAGGAAAACACCACATATACTCACCTAGAAAAATATAAAATACAGAAATATATTTTACATTTTTGTGGTGGACGAATAAATACAAAGCAGGATCCTGGAGGGGGGATTTAGAAATTACTGCAAACCCTTCTTTTCCAAATAGCCCTTCTAATTTCAGTCCCACTGAAGCGCAGCTCCTGTAAGGAGGTGCTTGTAGGACTGGCAGTACTTTGTTACTGATTACAATCTGTTAAATGGTGGAATACAGTGGAATAGTCAACCCATGGGAGTTGTCTCAGCTTGGAATATTGTGTCCTTTGTTGCCATCTGGTAGCCTCAGCCATCAGAGGATATTTCAGATGGGAAAACTATCCCATCTGAAAAAAAATTGCATGTTAATCACTACATTCACTGTAGTCTTTCCTATTAACTTCTGAAGTTGAGACCATTAGCCTATGTGCTGGGAGTACCATACTACTGTGAGATCACCTTGCCATGCTCGCAGAGCACAGGTGAGGAGGCTGGAGCTGTGGAATTCAGATCGGTAGTAGATGTAAAGCGTGTTTGGGAGCTGTGTATGGGGCAAGGAATCTTTCCAGTCTACGCAGGACACCACGCTTGGGTCTCATGCCAGATCCAGCAGGGTACATGCCCCTGTGAAGTGAGGGGGAGTTTTGTGAGCAGCGGCAGGAGGGCAGCATGCTTTACCTCCAGTGTGTCTCACCCCTGGATCCTCATCTGTTGACTCACAGTAACCTCAGATTGATGTTTCCCTTGTGTTTTGGAAGCCTTAACATGGCCCTACTGCTGTCTCTTGTGTGTCCAGATGCAGGGGCACATAAAACTATCTGGCTGAAGTTAGCAAGTGGTTTCAAAATTATTAGGGCGGGTACAAGACAAACGGATATATCCTCACCTACACTCACACAGTTAAACAAACAAGTGGGTTGTGATCACAGAAGTCACTTTCTTCACTTGGAAACCCAGTCTCACCTAGTAACCTCAAAGAGGTTACCAAAGGGGAATATCTTCCCTTCAGAATTACATTCTGTTGAGGACATTTTTTTATTCCCATGAGGTGTCTACTTTCCATTCAGTTTTCAACTGGATGTTTGAACCCTAGGTTTGAGAATCCGTATGATGCTAGGACAGGATGGATTGGCAGGCTACAAAGCTAGCCTTGGGTTACTCGTTTCACACTGACAAGGTTCCTCCCATGTGGGGGAACTGGGATTTTGGCTTGATGTCCCCAGACAAGGATGGTAGTGCCTTGGCCAGGGTCCCCCCATCATGACTTTGTAATGACATGAGTTACCATGCTTTCAGGCAAGCCCTGGTGCAGTGCACCATCTAACTGCAGTGGGAGCAATCTGTGTAGGATAGGAACCCTGTGAAGAGCAAAACCCAAATGGGAAAGTGAGCAAAGACAAGTCCCTACCTAGGGCAAATCTGAGTAAAGATATGCAAATTTTTACCAATGAAATACGAGTTTGGGATGATAGATGTCTATTTCTAGTTTAAACCTGGGCAGTTTTATCATATTGAGTATAGCTGAGTTAAATTTAGATCAGCTCAAATGGATGCTTTAGAACTGAGCTAATTTTTTATCTAAAATGGAATGGATGTTTCAGCATGTTTGGACATTTACCTGATGTGAAAGCCAGATTCCTTAGACACCAAAAAAGTGAAATCTTCCCCACCTAAATGGGCATTTAGACTTCTGCACTCTGACATGTCCTTTGGAGCAGCCTTCCTTTCGTCACTAGCCAATGAGGGAGTTTGGATGATCAGGCAGCTAAATTAGGTTGTGTTATGGCATTTCTGTGTGAAACCCACCTGTTTTGTCAAATTTTATTGTGAGTTATTGAGGTCATTTCAACATGAAGCTTTACAGCCATATATTGGGGACAGTAGGGAAGATGGAAGAAGGATTATGTTCAAAATGAAAGCTCAAGGGTTCTCATGGAAAGTGAAATCCATGAATGTGGTGAAGGAGATAAGTCCCTCATTTAATCCATCAGTCTCCTTCTTACGAAATCTCATGTCATCAGCACGTGTATGTATTTAAGTATTTTACTGCACTATGCAAGTCAAAACCTAGACTTCTAACGCTCTCCTAAAGTCCATAGAATTACACTAGAGACAAATTTAGTCCACTGGACTTCGCTTCTGTGATTCCTAGATGAATTGGCTACCTGAGTTAAAGCATGATTCATTAGATGGTTAAGTGGAAGTCTTTCTGTGCATTTAGAGGGTAAATTCTCCTCGGTCATTACATGCGTCTGTAACAAAAATCAGAACAGTTGCTTTCACATATGACACTGAACAGCCCAGGGATCACAGAGGTCATATCTCATGCCACCCTTATGATCCAGATTGCATAGAAGTGTTTTTTCTGTGCAACAAACTGCTCTTGGATGTATTCTTGGCCACCAAATGCCCAACCAGAAAGGGGAAAATATTGTGGAAAAAGAACTGTTAATATGGAAATTCTGCTTCAGAAAATGCCAATAACCCTCAGCAGATTTAGTTGGTTGTTCCTCTGTTTTGAAATATTGTAAGCCATTGTACTAACTTTGAAAACACTGGTAGAAGATAGGAGCCTCCAGAATTCACATCATCTTTGACTTTAGAGCAATATTTTAGGCTTTTACAAATCTTGTGGTTATTGTTTTAATTTATAGTGCATATAAATTTGATGTTAACAAGCATTCATGCTCAGCGTTGCCTTGTAGGATATTTGTTTGCAATGTTTTATTTTTGAGCTTCTACCTTTTGCAGAGCACCTATGGCCTGGTCTTAAATTCCACAGAAATGAGCAGCATCAATTTTACATTGTTTTGTGGTTTGTTTTGGACAAGGTGGTGGTGGTGGGGATTAAATCAAGTGATTAAAAATAAACAAGCGCTTAAATGCTTTGCTGGATCCGATCCAGAACAATAAAGCTGGAAAATGTGTACGTTTCACCAAGGATCAGCATGGAAAGTCCTATTTTAGATAATTTTAAAATGATCTTGAATTCTTTATTTTAAGACAAGATTCCTGGAACAGTTATTTTGTCCTGAATCATCTTTTAACACATGCATACATGCAGTTTGAATGTCACACTCCTAATGTTTATCTAGTGCATTATTCCTATGCTATTGAAATGGTGCCTCATGTGGCTTTATTTCACTTTCTATCTGTACCAAGCTATGACAAGGCATGCCAAAATGAAAAATAAAGCTTAGATTGTGAATTGCTCACTCTTCCTATTGCTTTCCCCCAGGCAATGTTTATCTGAAGCCTGTTGTTAACATGTAAGTACACCAGCAATCAGGTTGCATTTTCACACAATAATTGATAGAAGTGAAGTGAAAGCCAAGTTAAGATATTTTTGGACAGTCGGATGGTGAATTATAGGATTTCAGATTGTAGGAGGTGTTCTCTAAAGTACCAACAAGATAGGTTAATCTTATCTAACTTGACAGAACCTGCAAGTTTGGGAGGGCTTTTTTAAGTGTAAAAATTCTTGTAATAAGGAAAAAATATTCCTCAGTAATGAGACATGTCAATGTCATTAAGAGTTTAAACTTATTTAGTTTAGGGCTTCATTTTGCAAGGAGCAGAGCAACCTTGTTCAACCCAAAGACTGTGTATACTGAAGTGCACAATGAAATCTGGGAAGGGATTTCTGTGTTCCTGTTCATAAGTTTACTTTTAAGTCCATGAGTGATGAAATGTCTTGGTAGGTCAGGCCAAGTGCTTTGCTTTCTGAAAGGCAGAGCCCTCAGTATTTTGAAAAGAGGGAGTGTATAGTAGGAGGCACCCTCATGCCCCAGACTGTATTGCTATCTCACCCTGGTGCCAGCTGAGCACAAAACTTGGCCTTGAGAGAACTCACTTGAAACGGTAGAAGACTACCTGCCTTTTGGCATAGTATACTGGACTTAAACAGCAATTTAATTCAATATTTTGATCTTGGTGCTCTGAATTATATAAATAAGTCTCTACTAATGTTTGTATTTTAATAAACCTATTGACACAAAGATACTGCTTGACTTAAGAAGAATGACTCCTGTGCTTAAATTTGGGCATAGCTTTAAAGTAGCTGGTTGAATCCGGTTAGTTAATCGCTGTTGGCCAAAATGAGACACTTCAACTCCAGGCCTACCTTATAGAATCTACATAATGAGTATTGCTGTGATACTAACTGCTAATTGAGCCTAACAATTCGTTTTTGTTCCACGGGGACATTATCTTTGGTAAAGTGATGATGCACTGCCAAGTGAATCTAGCATACCATCTTGTGTAAACGTTCATACGATAATCAACTCTGGCTGTCATTCGGTTAGCTAAATTTGCCCTTCTTACATTGTAAGTCAAGTGTTACATTTAAGCATTCAGTAAATAGTGGTGTGCTTTGATAATCATATCAAAGATAAAGAAAGATTTTACATTGGTTTCCCTTGACCATGTTCTTACAGAGGAGATCATCATTGTGACAGTGAAATCTGTTTATAGGGTATATGTCAAGGGTATAAGTTTATAGTGCATGTGTCAAGCTTCACAAAATCCACTTCCCTCAGGGAGCAAGGGACGAATTCTTTTAGAGGCAGTCTGCTCTTGGGCCAGCTTTGTGAAAAAGCTAGATCTGTTCAGTAGGACCTCAAATGCAAAGGCAGTATTTTGTTTCATTTGTAAAGATCATCAAACCGAAATATGCATTATATAGTTTAAAAAAGAAGAGAGAGAGAGAGAGAGGGGGGAGAGAGAGAGAGAGAGAGAGAGATACCAGAATGGTAAACATGTGAAATCATGTGACTTATTGGCATTGCTGAGGAAGATGGAAACTGGCAGCCAAAGTGCAGAGAGGATGCTCTAATAGGTAAGCCATTGCATTTGAATTAGGAGACTACTTTTTCCCTAGGCCACTGAGTTTCTGTGTCACAAATCTATATTTTGCAAGAGCAAAGGCTTAAATTGCCTCTGGTTGTTGTGTCCCAACAGCACACTTCTCCATTGCAATGCTCCCTCAGGGCCTGACATTGCACCTTGGATACTGGAGGAGCAGGTTCATTTACCCCACCCAGCTGGGTAATTTCTCCTCTCCATACTTTTCAGGAGTGAAATATGTGGTAACCTGAACTAGTTCATGCACAGCTTCCTTGTGAATTAGAGCCTTTGGCTTCTGCAGCCATTCCTCCGCAGCCATTCCTCTGCAGCCATTCCTCTGCAGCCATTCCTCTGCAAATGCCTTAGAGGATTATTCTGGATTCAATATTCTGAACAAATAAACACCTACAAATAGGAATATACATTTCAGGTTTTAATTAGAAAAGCTTTTTTGGATGACAGTACGTGACTTGTTATAATTAAGCACGTCTTCCCTTGAAAGCTTGTTTTCATTTTTCTTTCCTTTTCTCTTTTTTTCTTTTTGCTTGCCCTGCAAACTGTTCTGTGTTGATGGGACACAATGGGAGCGTCTACATAACAAAGGATGAGAGGGAGACAGTGCCTGTGAAATCGAGTTGCAAACAGAATTGTCCTTTCATATATAAATGTAAAGCAACTTCTGTTAGGGGAGCTGAAAAGATGTGCAGATCATTACATATCTGCCTGTCGTAAAGCTTTGGTGCATCCTACTGAAATCTTTGCTGCTGATAACACTCAAGGTATTGGGCAAGATATGCCCAAAGTTGGATTAACTAACACAATTCTATCATTGCTAGATCCTTACAGATCAACCAGTTTTTGTCCAGCAATCATTTAGATGGGAACCACAGTTTATAAGAAAGCTATTCTTATTTGTGACAGTTCTTTTAAACTGAAAATAGAAGGAAGGTAATTGAAGATACCTGCAAATAGACTTAAGAATATGTTGAACTGCTTACATGAAACAGGAAAGCCCCTACCAGGCATTACAGTTTTTCAGGCTCATGGAGATGAAAGTTAGGATATTAAATAAAAATGCAAGTTAAAATGCAGGTTCAAATGCAGGGTCACAGCGGTAAGAACGAGGTTAGGAGAGGACGGATGCCTGGGGAAAATCAGAGGTGAAGTACATCCCACCACTCTCCTCCTCAAGTGGCCCAGACGACGGAAGAAGGAGCTGGTGGCCTGGTCTCACAGTCCCTTCCCCCAAACCCTCCTGCTGTTCTAACGTGAAGGGGAGGAGAGGCCAGAGAAGTGAGAATTCCATGTTCCACCGAAAGGTTCCTTAAAAAAGGTGCATGTGAGTATTCAGCCTGTCTTTTGGATAGTGATGGAAATAATTTGAACACTAGACAGCTATTTTTATCTACTGTAATATAGCCCCAGAGAGAAAAGAACTGTATCCCACTTGTTTTACATGTGTAATTTCAAGGATTTAGCCTAAAGGATTAATCATTAGATAAACAGAAATATAGTATACCAAAAGGAAGAGAAAAAAAAAAAGAATTTCAGATTAGCCATGCCAAATCAGTACTCATTGGTTCATCAGTTCCAGTATCTTGCAACTAGTAGTCATCAAAGCTGCACAGTCAGAGAGAAGCAGCAATCAAACTTTTTTCAGTCACCTAGAAAGTTTTAAAATGAGGTATGCACTGTTTTCACTTGCAGAGATCAGAATATAGCCAGAAGCATGAGATTATCTGAGGCCTCTCCTGACTCGCTTATCTGTTAGCATTGAAACTGTTCCATTCCTCCCTTCCATGCGCACACAGAGGGTTTGACTTGGTATTTGACAGACAGGCATTCTGCTGGCCAGTCGCACACTCTCCAAAACAACACATTCTTTCGCTGGCTCCATATTTTCTCGTTGTTAATTCTGAGCAGCCACTTCAGTCATATTATGGGACAGAGCCAGAAAGAAGAATGGTTTTCATTAAGCAGATTCATTGATTTGTAAGGCTAGTCACGATCGTCTGCTTTGGCCTCTTGCACAACACAAGTGGCCAAATTTCAGTCCATTATTCTTGCATCACACCTCTTTTACCTGGCCTGGAACAGGACAAACTCCCTCCAACCTTGTCTACTTTCCAGTCTAAACATTCCTCATTTTTGCAAGCCCCAGAAAACCTCTGGCCATCTTTGTTGTCCTTCACTAGAGCTGCTGTGAAAGCATTTGCAGGGATCACGCTCTGCAGGTGGCTATACTGTCAAAACATTATCGCATGCTTATCCACAAAATATTTTCTTGTCCCTTCTGAGAAGAGTTACAAAAATCATTCCTGGCAGGAGCTGAAGAAAATAAAGAAAGGCAAGGTACTAATAGAAATAATGCATGTTAATATGAGGCAGCAGCTAACTGATTCTGCTTCAGAGCTGAATTATAGGGAGGAGCCCTGTCTCTCACCCTGCAAAAGCAGTTTACATTACAGTGGGAAAAGGCACTCCTTCCTGAGTGAGGCTGCGGACATTCATCCTCCCTCAGCTTGCCGCGTGGCCCCTGGAGGAGCTGGGCCCAGCTCAGCCTCTCTCTGCTGCCCAAATTACCCCGACCTGCTGACTGCACCACTTGTGTGATCCCCCCAACCCATTTCAATCACGGTGACCTCCCTTAAAAACTTTTCACAATTTGCTAATTTGGATCGTTTTGACTGAAACAGGCCAAAGAGTGAGCACAGATCCCCTCCTCCAGCAGATACGGAGGGGAAGGAAACTGCAGTAGCGAGACAAAGATGAGCAACTGGACACAGCATGGGGGCAGCAGCCTCTTCACGTGGCACAATGCCATCCCAGTATCCACTGTCCGTGCTGGGAGCAGTGTGGGACAGTGCTGGTGTGCTACAGCAGAAAATCTCCGTTCAGTTCCAGCGCCGTGTGCACTCAAGGGCAGATATCTCATCCCCGTGCACACCGTGAGGGCCTGTGCTGATGACCTCTACAAGCACACCTGTTGAAATCTGCATGGCGAGGCAAACCACATCTGAAGTTGGCCTTTTCTGAGAAGCAGTTGGCCATCTGGCTGTTTGTGTTAATAGTCAGTAGAGCCAGAAAACTAGTAAATAAAAGTCCTATTCAGTTTCATAAACCTGGAAAAAAGTTTGCTCTTGGCAAACCTAGTCATTAACCATGTCCTTTGACTTTCTCCCTTGGCAGCTTCACAGTTGCTTGCCTGCATCCTTCCTTGACTTTGTTAATTTGTTACATGTTCTTGGATGTTCTGTCTGCATTACTTGTGGGATTATTCCTTTCCTTATCTTCCATTGTACCTCTTGTTGCTAACAACCCAGTCCGCTCCTTTCAAAGTCTTACATACTTCTGCCTACTTCTTACATACTTCTGCCTACTTCTCTCCTAAGCTGAAAATCCACTTAATCTCTTTCCATGGTTTATACCTCAGAAACTCTGAATTCTTTCAAGTGTTCCAACTGCTGCTCTCTAAATCTCACCATAAAGAACTTGATCTCACACAATACAGGTATAGGAAAGTAAAAAATGCTAAGCAGCAAATGAATACTAAAGGAATCTAATATTTCATTAATGAGAGCTGCTGTGCAGCTTCCAATTTGCTTCTGCCTCCTAGCAGGAATGAGGTCAAAATAAGGACATTTTTCATTCATGTACCTTACTTCAGTGTTGAGTACCCTCAAGCCCACAGTATTTCTCAGATGTTCCCATTTTCTGCTTCTCTAATCTAAGTCTGTAACTTTTTTTTTCTTTTCTTTTTTCCTTTTAACTGCATAGTTGAATTAAGGAAGAAGTCACACAAGGATTTGAGGCATCTCTTTACTTATGGCCTGAATATAAAACTCATTAAATTGTCCGCATTGGCTCATACAGAAGGGCCACACGATCAGTTTGTTATCCTGTCACTGAGAACAGCCAATAGCAGATGCTTAGGGAAAATACGTAAGAAAAGGCACACGCAGTTTGCACAGTATGTCCTTCTGGTTATCTGTTGTTTAGGGACTTCAAGAAAAACACTGGGGGTTTATCTCTGTTACTGTGTTTAATGGCCCTTGATGGATCTTTTTCCATGTGTATAGAGAAATAATATTTTAACATCCAGCACTTAATCATTTTTAACTGACTAACATTTTCCACATCTGAAACATGTTGTGAAAGTGAGCTCCATAGTTAAAGTATGCATTCCCTGACAAAGCACGTCCTCCTATTTCTCCTTAACGGTTGTGTCTGGTAACGTCAGCTGGCTTCTTTTTGTTCATATCCTGTAAAAAGTAATGAAAAATCCTTCTCTATTCACCTTCACAGTGTTACAGGCTTCAACTCCGTTTCCCCCGGCTGTACATCTTCTACGCTGAAGATCCCTAGTCTGTTCAATTGCCCTGTGCAGAGAACCCCTTCCATACCTTTTTCCATAGCTCATTCAGTTCAGAGAGGGGACGGCATCTGTGCATGACGCCATGCACAGGGGTGCAGGAACGCTTTTCTGTCTTCCTTCACGCTCCTTTCTCAGTAATTGCCAAGCATTTGTTTGCTCCATGACCTCTACCTCAAATGAGCTGATAGTCTCTAAACCACCCACAAAGACTTCATCGATGCCCTGAGTTGTGATGGTGTTCTGGCATGGCTGCTGGGCGTTGGTTTTCATGTGGTACTTTGCTTTTGTTGGTAATGAATTTTATGTGTCATCTTATCAAAGCGCTCCATACTTTGAGATCCTTTTGCAACTCTCAGATCCTTTTTCATTTTTATTACCTTGAATAATTTTGTATCATCAGTAAGTTTTGCGGTGCCTCCATTCATCTCCCTTTTCTGAATCAACTGGAAATATTCTGATCAAATCTAGTAATCTCTTTCCATTATGAAAACTGACCTTATCCTTTGTTTCCTTATACTGCAGTTAGAAATAGTCCTTCAGGATCTGTCTCCCATAAACACAGGCTCTGCTTTGGAAACCTCTTAAACTTACTCCGAGTGAACACCAAGGTAAATAGCATACCTAGATTTTTCTCCTGTGGCCTGCATTACTGAAGTACTGGCCCACACACACAGGATGGTAAAAGCTCCTGCTTCTGGCATGTTATGCTCTTAGCCAATACATTTTCAAAATATTTGGCTGCCTGGTTATGGTTTTACAAGTAACTTTGTAGGATTTATGCTGGATTTTCTTTGTTTGGACACAGCACACCTTTTTTGGAAGGCATTTTTCTGTTTCTAAAAGTTTGTTTCACTTAATTGTTTAACTGTGCTGAGCTATTTCTATTTATTTTATTTGGTTGTATATATACTTTAAGTCTCCAACTGGATAAGTTAAACATTCTCCATACCTCTCCATACCCCCTCTAGAGCAATTACCCTTAGAACAAGCATCCTTGTTTTAATGTTCTTCTCCTTTTGAAGCTGTATGTTACTATGGTAGAATCTTGGCTCTTCCATTAGCGCAAGAACATTGAATTAGCAATGTTATAACCAATATAACAGAGTATCTTTGTGACAGTTAGATTTTGAACTAGCTCTGCTCAGCATTAAATAAAGATTTTTTTTTCTCATGAATTATCAGGCAAATTTCAAAAGAAATGATCATTTAAAATATAGTTTCTGCCCTGTGCTCCATTATGAAACTTATTCAGTCTAAATGAGGGTAGCTAAAGTCTTCCACTATAACTGTCTTCTGCCTTTACAGCCCCTGTGATTTTGTTTAGAGGTCAGTGTCAGCATCCTGGTCAAGTGGTTGACTGTGTATCCGAACCGTCTGTTCTTCCTATTTGGGCAGGGAATTTCAGTACATCAGCGGAAGTAAGTACCACATAAACTGACTGTGCTACTTACTGAAACACTTAAGCATTCCGATCCAGTGCAATATTTAATTTAAATTAAATTCTACATCTGTATATGCAGTAGGTGTTTTTTTCTCTAGATTTTGCCATAATAAAATATTCAACTGTACATTCGTTCTTAACTATTGTCAATAGACTACTCATTACAGGTCAGCAAAGGTGAGAGTTACCTGCAGCCACTGCATGAACAAATCCAGTTGAGACACTCATGAGAGGCTTTTAGCCTCATTTCTTTCCCACGTTTGAAATGGAAAGCATCAGCTCTCTTCTCACCCATTCCACAAACACCAGCCAAGGATTGACAAAGTAGATACCAAAAAGTATTGAGTGTGCGCAATATGATTACTACTATAGCATCATCTGGAAATAAGGTTAGATTACATAGCAGATAGAGAGATGAGGGGGAGATTTTATTTGGACTTTATTTTCAAGGAAGGACTGCTTCCCACTTTGAAATGTTGTGGCTTAGCTTGGTGAAGGTAGAGCCCACAGGTTACTCAGCGGGGACATTAGGAGTGCGTAGGTTAAATTTCTGCTGTGCTGTGTGCACACGTAAAAGGTAGCAGCAATCATTATTATGAATGGGAGCGAGAGCCCAGTTACTGGCTCCCCAACAGAAAGCCACATCCTCGCTATACCTACAGCAGCTGCTGCTTTTTGGCAAAGGTACAGATAGTAAAAACAATCCCAGAGAGGTGCTAAAAGCAAAGAATTGATCATTATCACTGCTTCAGCTTGGGGAAAGGGATAAACGCTCTGTAGTAACTGTCAGATTTCTACAACTGTTATTTCTCTCAGGGGAAAAAATGTTTTTTTCCCCCACTCCTTGCCAACAAAGTAGAGGTCAGGCGTATGCCAGAGGAAGCAGCTACCATTACCAAACTTGAAGAACAGATCTGGTACATTGAAGGCATCTTTCTGAACTAAAATAACTGGTAGAAATACTAGTTAAGCACTGGTGTGGCTAATGCAGCTGCTCAAGTATTTTGGTTTCTGAACAGGAAAACAAAATGTCTTCTACTTCCAAACAAATTGTATTTAGCCTGAAAGAGCCTACCTGTCCTCAGAAAAGCCCATGGTACTGGAGCTGCTGCGGTATCACTCATTTTACATGTGGCATAAACAGTCTGCCAGTGCTCCTAATACTGCTGAAACTAATCCAGCTCAGGGCTTGCCCAGTGCGTTGGAGCTGCCGTGTCGGTGAACAGGACGTGATCCATCTAGTTCAGTGCCTCTGTGAGCAGCCGCTGCCAATTGCTTGAATGCAAGAAAAATCTCAGATAAGCAAATATAGAACAAAGTGCCGAGAGAGAAAGTGTGTTCCTAATCCTGTCCTCTGGAGGTTGGTTTATGCCCTGCAGAAAGAGGGTTTGAATTCTTTCAAACTTTATTTTAATCCTATCTAGTGTGGCTATGAATATTCTCTTTGCCAGTCTTAGCATATAATCATTTTTCCAGTCCCGCTCAGCTTCTGGCTGTAATGTTATCCTATGGTAATGAATTTCACAGGCTGTTTAGGGACTGCTCAAAAGAGTTTCTTTGCGTCTCACTTACTTTCGTTGCTTTACGTTTTGGCTATTGCTTCCTGTTGTGACATGTTATATCGGCTATGACTAACGATACGTGTTTCAACAGCCCTGATTTTGAAGAGGGACAAAATACAATAATGAGATTCCCATGCATTGCCAAGGCCTGGTTTAACTCAGGAGCAAGACTAGCTGGCCTAATGGTGAAAAATATCTGCTTTAGAAGCCACTAATCTTTTCTTTTTTTTTTTCCTTCTTTTTTTCCTGTATGTAGAGACCTCACAGAACATGTTGAAAGAGTTTATTTAGAACAAAGTTTGTCTTGTCAGCAGTGCATATATTAAACTTTGCTGTAATCCAGGTCAGCAAAAAAGAGGTCTCTCTACAGTTATTGTTAAATATGCTGGTTGTATTATGACTGTGTGCCATTTGAATATGTGCAACAGTATTAGGCTGTTATGCATTATGGTCTTGATTCTCTTTCCTTCTTCTGGAATAAAGTCACCACTTTGCCAGGTCACTCCCAGTGTGGAAGTAAGGCTCATTATATTTTTTCTTTTTCTTTTTTTTTTTTCTAAGGGAATGTCTGTGTCAGCTCCAAAATATCGCTGAATTTGAACCTGTGGTACAAAGAGATCTAGAGTAGACTTTGCTTGCATCTTCTCTGTTAACGCAAGGTTCAGTTGCTTTTTCACTTTTCAGTCGGTCGTCTATACTCTCCTTCCACAGCTTTTTTTCTTTTCTATCGTTATTAGTACTGTTAACCAGGAGTCCTAGAAATGTCTGCAAGGGTAATATAGCGTGATACACACTCAGACTTACAGTATTCTACTTTTAAAATGTAACTTTAAGACTGTCCAATGTAAGTGTCCTGAGAGAACTCCCATTTGTTATTTTGCAGAAACAACATCACACAGGACCAACTTTAGTATGGCCGTGCCCAAGGATCTGAAGACACAGTTCATCCACATGTAAACTCTCTGCTATCGTGTTGGTCATTTGCTAACCCATGACCGCTCCATAAGTTAGAGCAACTTTGTGCTAATGCCTCTTGCTTATGAACAAAAGGAGTTTTTTGTTTTTTGTTTTTTTTTAACAACAAGGAACTGACATGGCCGAGGAATGTGGAGTCTTTTTTTTGCTCTTGCTGTCCAGGTGGTAACCCAGCCAGGTCTACATGACTGAATTTGTCTTTGTGGGCTAGAACCACCAGTGTTTGGATCACTTGTACTGTGGTTTGGTATGAAGCAGCCAAAGATCAGGACCTCTGTCTTCATTTATACTTCAGCAATCTAATTATATGTAGCAGAGAGCTGGAATGGCAAACCTGCTTCAGTGTGGCAGGCTGATTTATAAGGTGGCATAAACACACAGAGCTGCTCTGAAACTGAAGATTACTTTGGTTTGCTGCCCCAATTCCATTAGCGTTATGTCACTTGAGAGTTCTTTAGTCAGTGGTCCCTTTTATACACAGATGTGCTGTCAAAGCTCACTTCCCCATGGCCTTTCATATTTCCATGGTTACACGTGCGCTGGAAAACCCAGCGTGAGGCTCTGCTCTGCGGTGCCACCCACACTTTCGCTAGCGGAGCAGCTAGCCGGGATATCCCAGCCTGCCACCAGCTGCGGCACACTCTGCTTTCAGGGTGCAGGCCAGCTTCCTGGGCTTGGGGCCACAGGTACCTCACATCCCTGAAAACCACCTTATTCTTTCAGATGGCTTCATCTGAGTGTATGGACTACCTGAATTTATGGCAAGGAAAGCTGTACTTTCAAAGATAACTTCTTTTTTTTCCTTTTCTTCCATTTCAGTGTCTTGGCTGGTACTGAGTGAAATTTTCCCTGGTGGGATCAGAGGACGGGCCATGGCTTTGACCTCTAGCATGAACTGGGGTATTAATCTCCTCATCTCCTTGACATTTTTGACTGTAACTGGTAAGCCTTCTCTGTGTCATTCCAAATTGATGTTCTCCTAGTGGGCATAACAAATCTTTCCAATACAAATAGTATTATTGCTAGAACTTCAGACACCATGCCCCAGGAGCCAAATTCGGAGGTCTGTTTAGGTGCTGTTTGTTTGTGTAACTTTAATGTTTCCTTCAGATCCTTCTTATGCTAGTAATTTCAGCTGACCTATGGACCCTACAACAACATGTCCATAAATGGCATACAGGAAGCATAGTGGAGGAGACTGAGGCTGTGGGCTCATAGTCACTTTATATGTGCCTTGCTGCTTAGGGCAGCAACTCCACTTCCCTGCACCAGTGGCTGGGAGTCTCTTCTCCCCTTTTGCATTGGCCTGGTGTCTTCAGCCAGATCAGGGAACGGCTCTGGCTGAAAACTACTCTGTGCACAAATTGTTTATTCAGCTCATCACGCAACTGTGTAAGTGCTCATGTTGCACCAGGGAGAAAGAAGAGAGTGTGTGGCTGGGGGTGAAACTACATCGTCACAGCACTGCTCTGTCAGAACACGTGGTGGATCAGCTCCACAGGCTCTGAACCTGCCTTTCAAAAATACCATTTCTTTAACGAGTTATAAATACGTAATATTTAAGATTTAGTCTCCCTCTGAAGTCAATGAAGTTCTGCTCTAGATCAGACGGCAGCTTTTCTGATCAACATTTTTTTCCTCAGAAAAATATCATCCCATTAAAATCATTCCATTGTACAGGAAGGTCCTGACTTTCAGAAAATTTCATTTAGAAAAAAGGTGTATTGGTAAGGTTAAAACTTGTCACGTTTTAATATGACAAAGTAGATTACCACATAACTAATTATAATGTAATGACAAACGAGAGAAAAAACTAAATGTCAACACTGCAATGCATTGATTGGAAACAGTTTTTTTCTAATTTTATGTCATAAGAAGTTTTGCAAATTTTAATTTTCAGTCTTATTTGGAAGAAAATAAGTACTGTAAATCAAAATGTAAGAGGGAACAGAAATTCCAGGTGTCTCTTAACTCTGCATCACTAAATGTGTTCTGAGATGGGTTATTTAAAATGAAGGTGACCTATGACTAAATGTGTTTCACACCAGTTTCTTTCTGTTTCTTTCTTTTTTCTTTTTCTTTTTCTTTTTTCTCTTTCTTTTTTTTTTTAAGAGAAAACATTGAATTCTTTCTTGATTAAAAGTAAGAAAAAGATATCAGGTCAAGTTCTAGCAATTGAGTTAGATCAAGGGTCCTCTTCAGAAACAAGTCTTCCAGTTGTCCTCACTCACTGCACTTGGGTTTACATCACAGAGCAGTCCTGAACTGCATAAACTTTTGGACAGAACCAATCCAGAAGATGCACTTCAGGTGCACAGTGAATGCTCACCAGCTGCCAACACTTGCTCAGGTCCTTGGACCAGACTAGAACTAGTCCTAAGGAAAGGTCTCCAAAAGCAGATAGTGTGGACATCAGGTTCTTAGCAACAACTGTTTCAGCTTGTAGATCCTCTCCTATTGTGCAGCATTGCTTTTTAATGCATACATAGCCGTTATTTTGCTCTTGGTTATAATGAATGCAAATCCACAGGAAATCTGTTGGCTTAGCTAGATCTAATCTGGATTTATGCAAGTTTAACTACAAGCAAATATGAGTTTCTAGTCTTCAGCAGAAAGGCTTAATTTGAAAATCTGTCTTCAAATAAATATACGCTAATCTCACTGAAGCCAGCAGGACCTGTACTTAGGTATCTGATGTAGAAGATACTGGCTGGAATAGCAGCTTCAGCTGCAATTTTTAGCTCATGACACAATGAGATGACACAGCCCCATGTCTGGCTCAGATTTAGCAGGGGAGAAGGCTATAGGATTGCAGTAGCGGGTCAGTTCTTTGCAGATCCCATCTTCAGGCACATGCTGTGGCTGCAGCATGTCTCCTTTCAGCCTGGGGACATCATCTGTCCCTGCACTGCAGTATCAGAAGAAAAATAATTCTTGGCTGGACCCATTAAGAGTTAACTCTTTGATCCCTTTCTGGCACAGGATCCATGGCTTGCAGTGGAAATGCGGGGAACTGACAGGCTGAAAGGATTAACTGGAGACAACTAGAACAGTGTGAAAAGTGTGGGTTTTTTTTTCTCTCCATGAAAGAATTTGCAACAAAGCCAGACACAGGTGGAATTTTTAGGATCTTTTGGCCCTCTTTGCCTTCACATAAACCAGTAACAATGGTTACTCATTGTTTTCATCCACAGTGACAGCAAACGTAATAAATCAATAGGCTTCTGCTAAATGGGCCAATATGGGCTCCTCAGTTTTTTTTCATAAGGACTACTAGAAAAAGCAAAAGCACTCTTCTTTTTCAAATTATAGCTAGGCACAGATAAGAGGGCCAAGAATAACAGCCTAACTTCCCTCTGATTCCTCCTATGCATTGGAGACTGCACCTATAAAATAGAGCTGTGTATTTTATACATAAAAATTCTTGCAATATTTGAAAATAATAAATATGCTTTCCTCTTTTGTAGACCTTATTGGCTTGTCCTGGGTGTGTTTCATTTACACAATAATGAGCCTAGCATCCCTGGCTTTTGTTATTGTGTTTATACCAGAGACAAAAGGATGCTCTTTGGAGCAAATATCCATGGAACTAGCTAAACAGTAAGTACTGAATGTGGTTGCATGCCATTAGTGCCAGAGACACAAAGCCTTTTAATGCCACATGCAAAAAAAAAAAAAAAAAAAAAAAAACCAGACTCCCCTGAGGCTTCAGCCTGCAAGTGCTGAGCTTGGTGGCCAAGCAAATATTAAGCTGGTAAGGATGGGATCCAAAAGAGACGATGGTTTTCTTTTATCAGGTTCACTGTGATGAATATCAGTGGTCAGGCCTGATTGCCCATGTACTCGGCTAATTTGTGATCCCAGAGAGGAGGCTGAGCATGCAAGTGACCTGGGCTGTCACATCTAGGGCCCTGTCTGCATTGGCCAGCTCGCAAGAAGAGGGCAAGAGAGAGGATCTATCTCAAATACTTCAGGCCTTCGTGTATATTTTGATAGTTCGTTTAGATGGGGATTTTTTGTCCGTTTCCTGAGCCTTGTGGCTCTGTAAGAGATCATACCCCAAAAAGGTTCTTCTAGCGTATGTTTTGTGTCCCCATTGCATCAAATAAATAGGGTGTAACAGCAGTGAGGGAGACAGACATATATGTTGGTTGAAATGGCCCCAGTCCCTGTTCCTTTAATATGGCCCGTTCTGACTGTTTTTGTGTGACTTGATTCCACCTGTCCTTTCCCACCCCGCAGAAGCAGAGCAGTCCTTGGAATTACGTAGCTTCAATAAAAGTAGCACATCAGTTTGGAGAATAAAATTAAGCAGTCCTCTGGTATATAGTACGTATGCAATGTACTCACAATCTCCAAATGCAGGTGTCATTGCCATAAATTAACTGGCAACTTTTATTAACAATGTGCTACTTCCCTCTTCGTTTTCAGCTGTTTCTGGCCATAAAAATACCGAAAAGACTAAGCAGGCCTGGTATGTAAAGCACGGGACTCTTCTGATGTGTTCAAAGAGCCACTCTGCACTAGCTGTTTGGTTTCTTGAATTGGACTCAGAAGTGTTCAGCATAATGAGTAATTTACAAGATGAAGAAATCACAGGGAAAATAATCTGGTGACCAAATTTTCCTGGGGCTTGGGGGGTGACAGCAGGGCTGCACTGCAGTGGGTGGGCATGCTGCTGCCAGCTACTGCCAAAGCAGCGTCCCCTGATTAATCAGCAAACCCTAACCTGAGCAGGCAGTGCAGCCTCTTTCACGCTGTCCCTACCTGGCAACAAGACAAACTGCACCTGGAGAAGCAGGCTTGAAGATACAGGGAGAAATACTCAGACTGAAAATAAGACACATACTTTTTGACATGAGGCTAATTAGCCTGGTAACAGTCTATCATGATGGGTCATCCTGTATTTGGATTTTTTAGATTATCAGAGATTTTTCTAAAGGGTATGCTGCAACTCAGCCAGGCTTGAAGGAGTTTATGGGGTAGGAAAGAGCAATTTTTTTCCACTGCAGAAAGCCTGGAGTTAATTCTGCTGCAGGAACAGAGAATTGCTGCACTTTCTGCCCTGGAGGTCTCTGATCTCCCTGGGAGAACAACGGGGTGATTACTGCTTAAAAGGCTGAGAAACACGCATTTCTGATGAAGCCTAAGGCTGGCTCTTCCTCTTCTCCCTCACCTTGCAAATAAATAAATAAATAAATAAATAATACACAAAGCCAAAGCACGGTTGCAGTGAACTGAAGAACCTGAAGCTGGGACGGTGCTGGGGGCAGGGAAAGCTGTGGGCAAATCTGCCATCTCGCGGGGAAAGAGGGAAGGCTGCAGGCAGGGGCTGGCGGGCACCTCAGGCCACCGTGGGAACGCATTGGGTCTTCACCTCACCGAACTGTGCAACTGCACTGCCAGGTCTGCATCTAGCGGGGAGAACACTCTGCCCAGCGTGTTAAATGGTAAACGTTTTCTTCTCCTTCAGGAAATATGTGAAGACCCCCTTGTGCTGGGTGAGTCAGCGCAGAGAGAAACTGGTGCCAGTGGAACCTCCCCTGAGGGAGAAGGAACAGCTCTACCAGAGCCAAGGGCGGCCAAGGCAGCCTTCACCAACAGACTGATGCAAAATATGTTCAGTGATGCTCACACTATAATGGGGCACTCACTACCTTTATTATACACATTCTTTAGTAGAGCTTCTTCCAGGGGCAGTTTACAGACAACATTAAACATTGCTGCAGTTTATAACTTATTAGAACCCTAGGCTCAGGCTATTTTAAGCCAGAATCTCTTACCTCCACTGAATTTGCTCACCTCTGAAAAACAGGAGGTGAATGGAAACTGGAATTCTGTGCACAATTCCAGTTTTCCATATTCAAGATAAGAGTTCTTACTGGAACAGGTGCAAAGAACTACTGGGAGGCCAAGGAGAATGAAAAGCCTGTCTCTTAGCATTCGCTGGAAAAGAGAGATCTGTTTAGTCTAGCAAAAAAGGAGCTGAAAGGGGTTAACAGCTCTCTGTTAAGACATTAGGGAAATCAACAGCATGGAGAAAAAATAGACAACTATGGAAGATACAGGTTGATGTTAGTATAGAACAACTGGGTAGGAACTGCTTATGAATTAATTTAGGCTTGAGCTTAACAAGACTTGAAAAAGAGTGTTATCCATCAGAACTAGAATAGTTTGTTCAGTTTATAAAAGGAAATTTTACATGAGGTTTAGATAGCAAGGGCCAGCTTTCAATAACCTTGGATATACTCCTAAGATACCAAACAGTCTAATATTTTAATGTGGGGACATTCACATTATCACCTATTTTAGACTGAGGGTAGCCCTACAGAAGAGGAGATAAGATTTATTTGGCTTCCCAGTTCAGTAAAGCTGGAAGCTGGAGCAACCAGAGTTGACTCCAAAATCATTTTATTTCTCAACATAGGCCACACTAGACTTCGACTTTTGGATTCAGAAAGTAAGAATTGTGTGGTACAGGACAGCACAAAGGGATTTCTGCAGTAATCACTGCAGGTCATAAGCTAAGTGACTCTAATACTTGGTTATTGCCTAACAAATGCATCCCGAACACTTAACAAGCGTCTGCAATGGATTATCTACACTTTTCCCTAAAAAGAACTTCATCTATTGTTGTCTAAAAGATGAACACATTTTGATAGTAGAGTGATCAATAGATAAGTATTTTCTAGAAGATAAATAAATGACCAAAGAAGCTACAAACATTTAAAAACTTGCTGACTGTCTCAGTAGCCACACAGAGGCATTTCTTCCAGCATTTAATCAAGGAAGCAAGATTGACACTGTCAGCTGGAGTGCAGATACTACTTTGAACTAGACATATGATTCCACTTTATTTGCTGTCTCATAGCATTAAAACCAGCTGACTGTGTCCTGCCCTAAAGGAACAGGAACTTACTCATGTCGGCCAAGTTTTCACCAGATCAGATCAATCCTAATCAGATTCTCAAATTGCCACGCTTCTAGATGCTGACATTGTAAAATTTTTTAAAAGAGAACATTATTCATAAGATGAGCTTATATTCAAAATCAGAAACGAACCTAGTGAGGCTAAAGACATGATTTCCCAGAAGTCACTGCAAATTTAGCTACCTCAGAATGAGATCCTGCTGATCACGTCTGTATCAACTTTCCTATACTTTTTCCTGAGCTTTTAGGCAACCAGTATCTAAAACCTGTTGGACTTCCTTATAAAGGTCAGATGAGTGGTCATCACAATGCAGGACTTTTCTGTGCAGATCCTGTGTCATCTAAGATAAGGGAAATTCTAGAAAAAATCTCTTCCAGAGCTTTTCTTGTTTTAGATGACATGGGGTTTGCGTCTTGCACCAAATTGCTAGGCAGCTGTCTAGGTGGTGAGTTTATAGCTGCCTTATTTCTTCTCTCTGGATCCTAGTGCCATCAGTCCGCAAAATAACCTCATGAGTGCCACAACCCTGGGCCAGTTTCAAGAATGCTTATGATGGTAAACATAAGGCTCAGCAGGATAACCTTTTTGGCATCCACAAAAAAGCAAGGATTAAGTAAAATCTATATATTTCTCTTCTGATAAGGGTACTTGTGAGGCCTTTCAACATATTGCAAAATAAGCAATGAGAGACCAAGCACACCCGGGACACACAGATGGCAGAGCTGTGCACCTGAGCTGTAGGCAACTCAGATTTAAGACCTCATCAGAAGTAGTAAGCACAGGAGTCTTTTGTTCTCATTCCCTGGAGGATTAATCAAGCTGCAGGGAATCAGCTGAATTGTCATTCCAAATTAAAATCCCACCCTGGCTCTGAGATGCTTTCCCCTTTTGAAAGATTTTTTTTCCCCCTCAAAACCTTCCATGTGTTTAGTCTTCATTAATTTGACATTTTCGATGAAAATTGAAGTCATGCTTAGAATTTTGTTTCAGCTCTACAGTTCTGATATCAACCACAAGAGGCTAGAAGAAAAGATTTCTTTGTCCACGTGTGGGACAGACCACCCTCCCTCCCCCATAGCATTCCTCCTAGCATTTCCCTGACCTCACTAGAAGCAGTTTACTCAATGCTGCAGCATCAGGACTTGTCAAGGAGTATTCCTGTAACTTCTAAAAACCACCAGAAAAAGGATGCAAAAAGCACTAGTGCTCAGCCATGGAAAACTCATGGCAGCAGGGAAGGGGGAAAGCTGGAGAAGAGGGTTTGGAGCAGGAGGAGAGAAGCAGCGGGTAAGGAAGGCACATGGAAAAATGGGTGCCCTTTTAGAAATGTAAGAGGAGGTGAGGTCACAAGTTGACTCTGGCAGTGGAGGGAAAAGGGGAGCTGTTTTTCAGTGTAGATCCTTTATACAAATAAGGCTGAATTTTTCAATTGAAAATTTCACATATATCTTGGAGGTGTCAGCAATTCAGAAAACAAAAGGTGGGCCAAAACCTACAAGATTTGCGGTTAATTTTTTTTTTTTAGTTTTGTAATGCTCAGTTCAGAATTCTGATTTTTGCACTCTTGGGATCAGTTCACTCTGTGGCATGCAGCCTGAATTTTAATTTTCTTTTTTTTTTTTAAAAAAAACTATATTAAGCCCAAGTGAAGAGTAGTTTTGCATAATATCAATGCCTTATTGCTAGAGAAAACAACACATTCTTTTATTGAAACCGAAAGAATAATAAAATATGGGACACACTGTCAGTGCCATGTTTTGCTTGGTGTGTGCCAAGCCTGCTAAACATTTGTTTAAGAAAAGCAAAGGATCCAATTCATTTTCTTCTTCTCAATCACCAGCAAAGGGCTGCAGATAAGGCCGGCAAATATTGTAAACTTTTTTTGGATCAATAGGGATTTTTTTTTTCAAAATGAACGTATTCCACTATCATTTCTAGACAACTTGTAAACCATTTTTCTGAGTTTGTGCATGTTAGTACTTTCCTCAGTTTTTTAGCGTTGCTGTCTACAGAAGCCTCTACATCCATTTCATATTTATACTGGAAGATGATTATCACAACTTCCAAAACAAATCTCTGTTGTTGAACAGTTAATAAATCCTGTACGTGTTCTCACAAAAATAAATTTGACTAAGAAAAATATCACAGAAATTATCTCCCAACCTTACGGACTTTGGATTCTATAGGGATCTCTTATAAACTTCCCCCATGATCAAATATTTTGTGCAGAAACAAGTAAAAATACCATCTTTCTGAAGAAGGCCTAGTTCCAACACTGTTTTAACTACAGAGGCCTTAATAGGTTCAGTTGCCTCCAAAAGGTGATGATGCTTTTTTTTTTACTCATTATAGTTCAGACTTAGTCCTAATTCTATTGGCCTCTTACAGCAAAGCCTACGCATCTGATGACACAGAGCTGGGACTAACAAACTCATTGACTATAAAAATACAGAGGGGAAAAAAGGGGACACGTGTCTTTAAAATCACATCCTAGGTCTCCAAAGCATTCCACAAAGATTTGTCCCAGATCTCACATTATTCAATATCTTCATTAGTAGACTGGATTACAGAACAGAACATACTTATTAAACTTGCAGGCAATTAAAATTGGGAGAAACTAGATTAAAATTCAGAGCTTAACACATTGGTGAGAAGGGCCTGAAAAAAGCAGGATACAATTCTGAAAGGGTACGTGCAAATTTATTTGGTTATGCTGCCTAATTACAAGTCAAAGAATGACAAAGTAGAGCTAGAAACAGTTATGCAGGAAAAGATCTAGTGGTTATGACACCTTGCAAGCTAGATATGAGTCACAGTTATCGTTCTACTATAGAAAGGAACCCTTAGAGGGATATATAAATAGAACCGTTCCCTCTAAAGGACGTGGAATAAACCTTTCATTGCACTGCTAGTGCCACAGCTAAGCACTGTGTAAAGTTTTGCATGTGATCCAACTAGAGAATCTAGAAACAAATGAACTTAACTGTAGAAAATGTGGCCAGTGAGAAGAAAGGCTGAGTGATAGGTGTGTTTAATCTAGGGCACTGGCCCTCACTCTGGAGGTGAAAGGCAGGGTACAGCGTGAGCTAGTAAGCTGGGGCATGCTGACTGGCTTGGGGGCCACACGACCACTGCAGATAGCAACCTAGCGCAAAGAGTCCTGGTAAGGGGGGCAGCAGAGCCCCATGCAAGGGAACGGAACAAAATATCTAGCTTACGAAGACAGGCAGCAGGGAAAGGAACAAGCAGCAGCACCAAGGTTTATTCCAGATACAAGTTGGCACCTACTGGTCTAGAGCAGCGATAAGAAACATATCGGTTTCACTGAGCGCACACTGCCAAATGATCCTAAAATTAGCAGATATTCTCTTGCTGCAGTATCTTCCAGCTTAGATCACTGAAAAGAAGGGGGGAGGGGGACTACAGAGGAGGGAGACGCTTCCCTATATTCAGCCACAGCTCTACTGAGCCTTTATTTGCATGATTTACTAGCACTGTGACACTTACAAAAAAAAAAAAATCATAGAATCACGCACATCAGAAGTAACCTCAGGAGGTCTGTAGTCCAACCTCCTGCTCGAAACAGGAGTTTACTCTAAATTCAGACTAGTTTGCTCAGGGTTTCATTCAGTCAGCTCTTGAAGAACCTCCAAGGACAGAAATTCAAGTGCTACTCAGGACAACCTGTTCCACTGCCTAGTTATGCTCACAGGGAAATCTTTTTTCCCTATAGGCTAAACATCAAAAAAAAAAAAAACCACTTCTGCTGAAACTGGCAATCAAGTACTGGGACCTAGTGCAGAAGGGCATAGATCCTTCATCAGAGGTTTTAAAGAATATTTATCACCAGCAGTTTGAGGCTCTGGTGGAGCTAGAGGCATAGGAAAGCACACATTTTAAGGAAACTTTTAACTTTATTTTCCATTATTCTCTTCCTCAATACTACCTTGTATGCAAGTTTAGTTCCGTGCTTTTGGCTCCTTTACAGACTGTTACAAAAGGCCTCAACCAGAACTAAAGATAGCATGGATCTAAGCAGCACTTCAACAGAAATGATTCTCACTACAATACATTGCAACTTGTTATTACCTTCCATTTTTGGTCTATCAGGCTGATTTCATACTAAGTGACAGTGCTAACAAAAAAACCCTTCTCTCTCTCTCTCCCTGGATAAATCTAGGGGACATATATGCTTCATAAAAGCTCCACAATTTCACTGGTACCACTCAAGTATTTTGCTTTTTTTTTTTTTTTTTTTTTTTCCCTCTTTTTGAACAAATTGCAAGCCTAATCTAAGACACCTGCTGTAGTTAAAATGGCCATTCATCAGTCTAGGTCTGTACTTTGTTCTTGGGAAAACTCATTACTTTTTTTTTAAAACTGTAACAGTAGTACATTAGCGTACCCTAATGCTGGTTTGTCCATTGCTCCCTATAACTTTTCATATAACTCTATAGTGTCAAGAGTGCCACAGTACCACAGTATCTTCTATACAAATTGAAACATTCGTTTATATCAAGTATTCCTTTACCAGTTCTATCATGAGTTCCATGACTGTGGAACTCAACCTAGTATTTCACTGTTATAAATCCTCTCTTTTCCTACCTTTGTTGATCTAAGGAGGACTTTTATGAGTTCATCATTTACAGCTCTTGGCAAGTTGTTGCTTTCTGTTGCTTCTGTCATTTGGTTCTGCAAGGTTTGATCAAACATTCCCTACATTATTCCTTCCTTTCAATTCCTGCATGTGAAGTCACAGCAGATGGCCCCAGCTTCTATACCATCCCCTCTGACAGATACATTATGCTGGTCTTTCACTTCTTCAGGATATTCCACCATTATTGACTTCCTGTATTATAACAGCTTATGTGTCACTATTTTCATGACCTCGTAAGACAGTATATTACCTGCAGCAATGAGAATATTGTTCATTTCTCTTCAGTCAGATAGGGAAAAAAGACATATATGCATTTATACATATTTATTGTATCTTTTTAAAAGTAGCATTTGCAGTTACTTTTAAGCATTCACCTCTTCCGCTTCAAATGTGCACGTTTTGAGAGAAACATCTACTGGCTTCCAAGTCCAAGATTAATACCAATACATGCCAGAATTAAGCTTCATTGCTCGTTGGCAGTTCCTGTCAAGATAATAAACAGCAACAATAGTGTAGAAAAGAACTGTGTTAATTCTTCAGCAATAGGCTGGGGTTGGATTAGCATGACCATGCCATCTTCTCAGAGTTGAAGTATAACAACATTTTCCTGAACACTGTAGCTCACAAAACTTTTCTTTTTCCTTCTGCATCCAGTAGGTGGGCAGGGCAGTTGATTTTTCTACGGTAACTTCTTCAGTTGATAAGATTTTCCCATCATCTATAGGAAAACACTTGTAGACCTTTATACTTAGAAATGCCTTCTCTTCATATAACAGCAAGAAAATGCTTGAAACCTGGCATGTAGTTAAGAGAATTGGGAACAAACCAAATTTCATCCTCAGATAAACATACGTAACTACTATAGAATTCAATCTAACCCACACACAAAATTTTACACATACTACAAATAGAAACAGAAGGTATCAGCAAAAAGACTATTCTTACATTGTTTCAAATTAATTTGCAACTATACAATTTTAACTGTAATAGAAAAAGGGAAAGGAATATAACAGAACAGGTATGAAGAGAGATTTTTCCAAACTTTTATTTGTGCACATTCATCAGGTGAAAAAGATAACTTTTACAGCTTCTTTGGTGCCCAATATTCAACATACAAAAATGTAAAAGACCATTCACAAATAAAACACAAGCTCAACTAAAAAAAAAAAGTTTTAAAGGTAGTGCACATCGTGACAGCTTTGCTTATGAATATACAGAAATTACTGCAAAAATAAATAGAATGTCTTTTTAAAAGCAGCAATTTCATATCTTGTAAACTTCCGTTTTTACAATACAGCACTGTTAAAAATAAAATCCAAAAGGACTGGAGTTTATACTGTGGCCATGAACAAGTAAAAGAGTCTGTATTCCTCTGCTATAGTTGGTCCAGTTTTCCTTTTTGCTTTTAGTCCAATGTGCAGCAGTCTTTAAAGGTGCTTGGTTAGGGAACCTAACCATTAAGTGGTGAATTAGAAAATTTATTTCCTGCTTTCAAACACGAATGGGTAAATCTGTTCCACAGCACTGGCAACAGCTTTTACGTTTGGCCCTGAGACATATTAAGGAAAAAAAAAAAAACACAGTAGGAAGAGAAAATCAGGGCATCAGTAAGTAAAATGATAACATCATCTTTAAAATGAATTTATTATTTTTGGCTACCACAACTTTATACTGCAGATAAAAATAATTTCTCCCACATTTCTCCCAATTCAAGAAAGTTTTCCGCTATTACTTTTCTTATCTACATGAAAAAGACCCACAGAACCTGTTTTATGTTCTAAATGTGTCAACGGCTGAACTATAAATAAATACTGTCATTTCACTTTGTAACAACTTGCATTTTTTGATTTACTACCTTAAACAGTCAGCACAGACAAGAAAGCAGAGGCTGAGTGAAAGAGGTAAGGAAATAATTTTACTTCTGCTGTTTCTTTAGGAATCTGTATTATCCAAAGCCTAGCCACTTCTACCTCTTCTTTTATACAGCTAACAAAGGAAATTAAATCCATAATCATTTAGCAATAATCTAAGTTTGTTTCAAGCAAAATTATATGTTTGAAAATTATAGCCTACCACTTTGCAATCTGAATTTTGGAAACGGCTTTGCCACAAATCTCAGGGCAAAACCTGTAATCCAGGGAAAGGTTATTGTCTGAGGATGAAGCATCTGAAGCTTCAAAATACAGGAAGTAAAAAGGAACTTCATATGAACACATTTGAGAACATTTCACACTTGGGAGTATAGTCAGGTTGAGTACATTATTAAAAGCATATTTTAAAGGAGAAGCTTGAGGCTGGATATTTATTTTCTTAGAAGAAAGGCCTAAGCAAAACAGAAACTTCAAAAGCAAGAGATCTCAGGTATTTCAAACTCAATGGAACAAGTGAACCAGAAGGAAGTAAATCTTTGGTGTTTGCCATATTTGCCTTAATATTGGAAAGGGTGATTTTGGAAATGTGAAAGTGACTTTTCCCATAGGTGAAGAAATAAGAATCCGACTGAACAGTTAAATCTCATTAGGAGGTTGATAGGATATGCTGAGAGTCTCAAGCTACTGCAGGAATCCTTAGGCTTCTCATTTATTTTAAATTTAGTTTCTCTTTTTGGCTAGATCAGTTGTTCTGTTCAGAACAGACACTGCAATCTCCAAACACTTTTTACCCCTATGGTTTCAGATTTGCAAATTTTGAGGAGTTTGTCCTCTTAAAAAAAGTTCTTCTGATAACTCTGTGAGAAACATTCCCTGTAAAGCCTAGTTATTTGTTAAGGAATTAAGATGTGAAAATAAAAATTCCTACACATGACTTCTGATACTAGTATCTGAGCTCTAACAGCCATAAGACAGAATTCCAGTTAACCTGATGTAACTTTGGCTTGAGCAAGCTGTTTCTTCTGTACTATTTTAACAGGTATTTTCCAAAACATCAGACTTTTCCTGTCTGGAAAACTGTGCTGGACACCTCATAAGTAAATTTAGCAAACAACAGAAAATGAAAATTAAGGGAAGGAGGAGAAAACATGGCATGGTATCTCCATAAGTTAGGCCAAGACCCAGGACAATCAGGAAAAAAAAAAATCACTGATGCCTACGATCCAGGTGGCGGGTCCCTCACAATTGAGCCTTAACAGAAGACAGCATGCATCTGAAGAACCGCAAATATCAGCCAACTTTGGCTGCAACAAAATGCTACTGCCATATTATACATTTCCATTTATCTCCAGTTCAGAAGTACGCATTATGACAGGGCTGTTGATGCTACATGCAGTGTAGTTTACAGCATTACACAGAAGAAAAACAGGCAGAAAATTCAGGCATTTACAATATTTAACTAAATAACAAGTATCTTGCATTCTCAAGTATAAAGTCCTATTCCACTCTTTGCTTTTATAAAAAATTGACTATGACTATTCTTACAGAAATAACTTTTTTTCAGCCTACCACTAATAACACTTTCTCTACGCTTTCCCTACAACTATTCAGGCACCTTATTCAAAAACAAATTAGATGCTAGCACTGGGAAACAAATATATACCTCAAATATATCTTTTGACTGCTTTGAAAGCCTTCCTTTCCTAAGCTGACTGGCCCCAAAGTTAAATATTCCCAGCAAGTCAAATATTTATTTTGACATCAAAATACCTGTAACTGTGATACTGCCTGTTGAAAAAATCTGTAAGGTAGCTCTGAGAGTTTTTATTCTGTAACACACCGCAGGATGAAGTTCTGGTTCATAACTAGAAAACAAAATAAAAGGTCAAAGGTAAATCTAGAACTAAAAAGAAAAGCTTAAGTATATCAAGACTATAAATGCTTAAAAAGCTTGCCGTACCTTGCATGAGGTCTGTTATTCTTTGTAAATTCTGGCAATCTTATCTCAAAGGGCATGTTGCACACTGCTAAAACATTCACAACTTTAAAGTCTGTGAAAATTACCTTTTGAAAAGATGGAGAAAAAAAAAAGACATTAAAAATTCAGTTTATAGAAACCCAGATATATGGGATGCAAAAAAGCATACATTAGAAGAGCTTATTTTGTTGAGATTTCAAAATGAAAACCTTGTAATTGATGCATTTCTAATAGGAATCTAAGTGGTACTTAATGGGCTCAAATTGCTTACTTTATCCTTCTATTGTACAATAACTGTTGAACAAGGTATTTCATGGTTGTGTTATGTGGTTATAGTACAGTTTACATTAAGAATGAGACACAGGAATGACTCATATCTCTGTACTAAACATCTAAATTGAAAATAAAGTAAATTAAACAGCTCATGGGACATCAAAATAAGCAGGGAAAGAGCTTAGATTTCATTGTTACAGAAATCTTTTGATGTAATTTGGAAAACTATATTTAATGTCTTGTTGTGATATACCATTTTTACTATAGGCAAGAATAAGAAAGAAGATTAAAATTGTTTTGTTTCAATTATCCAGCGGTCAGTATGGACAGTTGGTTTTTATCCTTCTACTTTCTGACACCAAGCCAAAACTATTGGCTTTCAGTTATTCTCTGCCCACAGCCATTTGGTATCACAGTAAGTAAAATTGCCAACAGACGATTCCTAGACAAATCAGTACAATGGTGAACAATGCTGGCAATATCCCGGAAGAAATGGTTCGCTTTCTGAAAATGCCTAACCTTACTATGATCATTCCTCAGTCAAGAATTTTGTAAAAAAAGTAAACGATGAGTGGAAGCAACTAATCCTTATAAAACGTAAACTATTAGTATAGTCCTCAAAATATGTTCCACCTAAACTAACAACTTTATAATAAAGTTAGAATTCGGTCCTTCCATCCTAGAAGCACTGCTCAACTCACTGCTTGTACCTTCCACTCCAGCTTTAAAACAACAGGTTTAATGGATACATTCGTAACAAGTGCCTAAGTTCTGCTCTCAGTTTGCTTGCTGTAAGGCAAATGTGGTAGTGAGTCACCCTTGGCTTAAGTTATTTTAATAAACCTAAGGTTCCCACTTTCTTTTTGTTTTGTTACTGTTTTGTTTTTTATTTTTCAAAAAGGACAGCCACTGTGCCTACTTAATTGTCTGTTGGCAAACTTCAAACTGCATAAACAGCACAATGGGGTACCAGGAAGTTCTAAAATGACATGTTTCAGTACTCTTTCAAGCTGCTGTTTTTCAACCCTTACTATGAAGTCCAAGCAAGTGGTGTTTTTGACTGGTAATGTTAACCCAAGCTCAGAAAAAGAGGAGTTTCATATCATTAGTATTTTATTTGGCTTATTTCCTGGTGCATAGCCTAATCCACTTAATTAAGAGGTTCAAACTTGCCCCAAACATGAGAGAGACATATTCGTTATTCCACCAGAAACAGTGAGGGGAAATTGTGTTCAAATGACAGGTTTTGCTCTTTAGCACTTCTTCCAAATAAATCTTCAAGGTATTGTAAACTATCTGAGACGCATTTGCAGGTTGTTCATTTATGAAATGACTGTTGTTGTTCAGCTAGTAAAGAAGTGCTATTCCGAACTGCCAAATGAAACTCAAATCTACAGAAAGAAATAGCTTCTTTGACCAGTACCTGGAGAATGTATTCTGCTATAAAAGGAGCATCTGAGTGAAAACATGCTGGCTGCTAAATTGTTATGCTACCTCCTCTTTGTTTCTTTCTGAAAAATTGGCTAGCAGCATTACTTGAGTCACATGAGTCCTTTTTCATTATGATTACCTGAAAACCTAGTTTCTGTAGACTACGAGCTAATCGTCTGGCACCAAATTTAGCTTCTTCTTCACTATAAAGAAGAAAGACAAAAGTCTAGTGTTACCAGAAGCATAATATGTATTTGTGTGCAAACATATGACAATAAACACTCAGACTACCACATGAAGCATTCAGTTACAATAATGCATGAACTATGTTCACAGGGACAGCCTTCCTTTCATCCTACTGTACGTATTACAGTATAATTTCCATTGTCTAGATATTCAAATAGAGTCCCTTATGTCCTGTTTAAAGAACATCTTGGCACTTGCAGCTGCAGTTTAAGTCAGTAGAAACTGAAGCGGGAGCTGTATTTTGATCATACATCACACTAAATATGATTAAATAAAAATATGATCACAGGGAATCTGAAGTTGGCTATCCTGAACTGGCGGTCACTTTTCAACCTACTCTCCTTTAAAATGGGCTTGTTAACTTCCCTGGAAGATTAGAAAAGAAGGTAATGTTTATGACACATTCATACCAGTAGGAAGCACCAAATAAAGTTTAGAAAAAAAGCTCACACTGTGTAACCAGTGTGCAGGGTCACAGACAAAAAGAGAAAAATCCTGTAAAAGCTAACATTGACTAAGCACCTTCCATTTTGAGGCAGAGATCATACACAGAAAGTATGCAGATTTACCACTCTACCTTACCTTTACTCCACAATGTGGACACACCTTATGTGAATTTATCATTAGAGTTTAGCAAGCCTCAGCTAGACATATCTGAACTAAGAGTATGCTTTTGCTTCTTCCCAGTCCGTCAACAGCACATAACTTGATTAAATGCAGATAGATTTTCATGAAAGAATAAAAGAAACATCCCTCAGAATAGATCATCCCTTCCCAAGTTTCAATATCTGGCTAAAAAAAATGAATTCTTAAGAGTTCTCAAAAGAAAATTCCAGAATTCTCTTCATAAATTAGTAGTTTTCCCAGAAGGCTGAACTGTTGTTGCTCAAGATTTCAAGTCAGCTCAAGGCAGACACTTAGCATGGAAAACTTCCACACAAATACTTAGCTTGGCAAGGATCTCTGTGTGACCCAGCATGAGGCAATCTTAACAGCGGCAAGTACTGCCTCTTGCTATCTTTTTCATCCACTACATGACATTTTAAAATCTGTAAGATTTTTCAGCTAGAGAAAGGCTCTTCATGAACTCACCTTGTGGCTCCTGTGCAAATAACTTTTCCTGAGGACCAAATTGTGGCCGTAATCCTAGGTTTCCTAAGCTTCATTAATACTTTCTAAGAAGAAAAAAAAAAAAAAAAAAAAAGGGAGGAAAGAACTGAGAATCAGTGTTAGTTCAATTTCCTATGGGAAAAAAAACCCTGCTAGACTAATAATACTTCCTTTAATTTCTGAAAGCCTTCAACTGTCCTTTCATGTCTTTCAATAATTAAAAAAAAAAATCAGCTGTGGAGAAGAGCAAAATAAATCTGGAATATTTTAGCCAGTAATTCAGTGTTCACATAACAGATTAAATGGAGATATTTTCCTCTGAATAAAAAGCTGAAAGCCATAAGCATTGTGCTAAATTTTTTTTCTTGTTACAATGACTCCCACACTTCTGACTCCTTTCCTGAAATGCTGTTATCTTGTTTATAAATAATTCTGATGCAGATCTGCCAGGCAATAGACAAAGGTCAGGCGAGATTCATTCAGCTGACTCCTCCTTCAAACACCTCTGCTGCTGGGTTACCTGTTACAGATTAGATCTCACACAGAACTGCAGCCTCTTCTCCTGCTCTGTGACCACCTCAGACATGCTTTGGTGGGCTTAAAAAGGCCTTCCAGAAGGCACATGCCATAGCTGCAGTCTAGTCCTGTGGCTTCCCTGCCTTTGTATGACCTAACACAGCATTATCTCACAAGTTTGGACAAAGGATAGTTGAGAGATCTGTTGATTCAAGCGCTAAAACTTTCCGTATCTTTAGAGCATGTACCTTCCTACTGTTTTCCTTCTTTTCCCCTGTGGTAGGATATTTTCTGTTTGTCACCTTCACTTTTAACTGCAGTTGCTTCATGTCATTCCTTGATCTGGAACAGATCCCCCTTTCTTCTTCTTCTTTTTTTTTTTTTTTGAAACCTCAAAAAAACGCTCTGCTTACTATTTATTTTCTTGTTACGCAAAAGATGCTTTCATTCCAACACACTCGTATCCATGTATGACAGGATTAAACAATACCTTTCACAAATTGTTTTCCACCTTGTTAAAGGACAGTAACTGACTGAATTCAGCTGATCCCTGTTTTCTCAATTTGTGAGCAGCTGCATACACACCTGCATCTGGCTGTTATTAAAAATGCATTTTTTTGTTATTAGAACATATTTTCCTGACAAACAAATCAAATTTTGGGAGGCAAGATGGACCTGGAGATATAACAGGTCTCATCGTATATCCAATATTCACCTTAGAAGTTGCACAGACCTAATCTAATAGCTTCCTAAAGCTTTCTAAGAGAACAGTTACCTCTTCGTCCTACTGTAGACTTAGTATATAATGACAGACAAAATGCACAGCAAGACAGAAATAAAACCATTCTGTTCTCTGTCCACAGGTGCAAGAATGTTTAGCTTAAGGATAATGGTAAAAATAGATATTTGAGGTATGTTGAATCGCTTACCCCAACATCACGCTTGTATATCACATTTGCTCCCTCTAATGCAATCTTCCTCAAGTTTAAATGACATCTTGTTCTAAAAACACACACTACGTTTGTGATTAAAATGTCCAATGCAACATCACTGTCCGCATCCATTGGGGTGATTTACAACTCAGTTTTCCCACCAGCACACCATGAAGATCACATCCTGAGAAGAAAAATGATAAAATTAAACATACCAGCAGAAAACTTCCTATTAACACTCTCGTTGCATACATGAGCCCCTTAAATGAGACAAATAGCAGAAGTGACTACACTCTGACTCATTTAAGTTAATTGGGGGAGGGGGGTTGTCTTGCATCCTGTACGCTAGGAAATAGGAGGTTACTTGTTTAAAGTCATGTTGCCAGACTTAAGAGAAATAAAGCATTTATATATAATAACCAGACTTACTGGTTAAATTTGTTACAGCTCTTATCAACTATATTAGGGTGCAATAAATAGTACTAAAGCTATACCCATAGCTCCAGTGGATAATCTTTCCTTAACTCATTTGAGCATGCTGTTAGGCACATCAAGAAAATTTATTTCTCTCCTTGTTTAGGTTGATAATTTTGAACAGCTTGACATTTGTATCGGAATGGATGAGCCTGCTGAATAACTCTGAAACCAACCAGGTTACACAAACTACAGCCTGCAGATAGCCTGCCAAGACAGCTTAGCTATCTTCACCCAACACTCTTGGCGTACCCCTCCAAATATGATGTAGGCCATACAAACTGTCCTGGTGGCGGCAGCAGCCTGCACTGAACTACAGGGGCCTCTCATCCCCTTCTGCATTGCCCATAGGAACTATGTAGAATGAATGTATTCTTTATACGTTATACTCCTTCTGCACACACATAGCAAAATCGAGTGTTTTGGAGAACGAGTTGCCAGACTCGTTAAGTTACTGGGGAGGTAGGTACAAGACTGTTGCCCTGTGCATGCACAGCAATCCTAAGGCAGCCAGCAACCATTCAGCCTGCCTATGTACATTAAACACAAAACTCCTAGCAAACCCTTCAACTGGCGGAGGAGGACTTCGAGACCATGAGTTGGGCTACCACCTGCAGCCCATCCTGAGACTATTTGACATCACTTCTGTAAGCATATCAAAGACAAGAGAGTTGGCATTTCAAATACTTTACTTGACATTTGTCTGAGGAGAGAAGAGGAGGCAGAGGAAAAAGTGGAAGAATACTGCTATATAGTAAAAAGGACCTGTAACAACACATTGCAGTTTATTAATTTTTTTTTCCTTTGTAGAAATGTAAAAATCTTAGTTCTGTGCCAGGAGAATGCTTTTAAACAAAGTTATTTGCTGTCAAATAAGTACATTTGACAAGTAGCTTAGGCAGACCACAAGCCAGGAGATAGAAAAAATAATATCTCAGACCGTTCTTCACCCATTCATCTGAAACTGTAGTAATATTTCATCCAAAATGAAAACAATAGAAAGCCAAAAGCAAAATCAAAGAAAAATAGTCAGAGGATATGAAATTCTCTACATGGTCATAATCATGAAAGAAGGGAAACTATACATTAAGAATATATGCATTACAATCTGTTATATACATCACTTAGGAATATTTTGGCCATGTATTATTTATCAGAAATCTGCACAGAACAAAGTTAATAATGCTGTTATCATTATTTCTGATTATTTTAATATTGACTTCCTATACATCATGCTATAGTTTCTAATCAAGCATTCACTCAAGGTGCATCTTTGACAGAGTTCCAACAATTACAATATAGAAGTGATAAACCACTGTGCATCTGTGATTCATATACGGGATTAACTGCTGTAAAGTCAACTGCTGCAAAGGCTGTCTATTTTACTCTGCAGTTGGGTCTCTGCCTAAAGAATTATTCCCATAGTACTTGGTTTGTCCAATAAAAGGAAAGGGGAGACATGTGCTAACAGAGAAAAGAGATAAAGAAAAAGGAGAAAAACCCATGGACATAAAACGAAAGGCAACATTGGAGGTAGGTGGTGGTGGTGGTATAGGGAGGCAGGGGAGCAAAAAAAAAAAAAAAAAAGAAGAGAACAAATACTGTCTAATTAGTATTCCAAGATTTTTTTTTCTTTAAATCAAAAATTGCATGTATCCTTAAACTTAGAAATGACTTATCCCATCTGCTTTTGATGGACTACTACTGAGATTGGGTTAGCAATTTATGGCACTGGATCCAAAGATAGCACATATGCAGATTTTGAATAGCATGCAGGCAAGATCAGCAGTGAGCAAGGAGCTGGAACCCATGGCATCTTGAGAGAGGCATTTGTTTTCAGCCCTGGCTCCAACTCTTGGCTCCTGCTGAGTTCACTTACTGGAACCCAGGAACAATTCTCTTATAAGAGAACAAGATACTTCCCCATCAGCAGTATCTCCCACTTTTCACTAAATTTCTACTGGCATACTTAATCTCTACATTCTGACAGAAGAGTACCGTCATGCACAATACCCTTGAAAGGCTGCTAACCTCTAGGTAAACTATAAGACTGTATAACAACGTCCACATAAAATACTGATATATTGCCTTAAATAGATGCTAGGAGAGAAGTCACGTGGCCTTGCAAGTCAGAGGGAAAGGTGGCTGAAATAGAGGAAAATTACAGTTTTGAAAGGATAAGATCTATCATTAAACGAGGACCTATAACAAAAAAAATATATATATACGCTACGGAATTGTCAGTCAGGATGGTTTCATCAAACCCAGTACATCTTGGTCAGAAATACCATTTACTTGCATAGATTTTAATAGGAGCAAAAATATAATACTACAGTAAAGTGCCCTCATTTTCATTAGTCACATGCTGAAAGTTCAAAAGGCAAATAGATATTTAGCTAGGGGTTTTTTCATTTAAAATGTAATTTTAGCTATAAATAATACTCTAGACTATGTTTTGTGACATTAAGTTAAAAAGGAGCATAACTTGTTATAGAAGCAGTATTTAAATACAGCGTAAAATGCTCTGAAAGATACCTTTATTCTACTGTAATATTATCTGATCTAATAGAGGCATTTCATTGTCTGATATTTCACCCAAATGTTGAACACTTCAAATATTCATTACTAAATTTTTCTCATTTATATTGAGAAAAAAACCTATTTTGCTGCTGCAAATACTATAAATGCTCCTTAAGAATCTGAATAGGTGTCAAAGCTTCAAATCCAATACTCATTCCTATTTAGTAGTATAAACATAATGATAACGTCTTTCAATGCATGGTTTAGTAATACTGGGTGAAACAAAATGATGCTGTACTGGGAGGTGAAAAAAATCAGCTTAGACGCTTCTGATCAAACAATGTCCAAACTTAATCTCCTGCAACTCATATCTTAGGTGTTCATTTTAATGTCACAAGCTGTACTGACAACAAAGGAAAGATTATAGGGAAAGGAAGTGCTGCTGCCTTTCTTTAGGAGGTCTCAAAGAAATCCAAATTCGTAGGAACCACTTCAACAGAAGTGTGGAAGTTAATTGATTTTAAAAATATATATAAGCACCATATAAATATATCTTAAGAATATGTTTATAAAATAATAATTTTTAAGATGTTCTTTATATATATATCTCTCTCTCTCAAGTAACATGATCAGCTGGAATAAAGGAGTCCCAGCCAACAGTCCTGATATTCCTTTCTCCCAACTTTCTCTTCTCATCTGATGCACCCTGCTGTCCTCCTGCTGCGTAGCCCTGAGTCAGTAAGTTATTTCTGAAAACCTGAAACTCTACATTTCTGTCCCCTGTCTCTAAAATGGGGAAAGAAACGTCTCCATGCTTTTACAAAGACATTTTGAAAGCAAGCTGTACTGTAAGGCTGCTGCCTCACATACCTGCCAGTAACTATTCCATAGCATTCCATTAAGCAGTTACACTTGTAGAACAGAGGGATAGAGTCGAAATTGCACATCTGGTTCTTTCCAGTTCTGCATTTGCCAATTTTCTAAGTTGATTTTATTGAACTCAACTTCTGTTTTGTTGCATAATTTTGCTCAAAGGTTTTCTTATCTGAATCTTAGAAGCGTGGCAGCTTACATTTCATTTCTAAAAGCATGTTTTCAGCTATTAATAGCTCAATAATAGATCAAAATAGAAAGTAAAATCATTTACTTTTCCATATGTGCAACATTTATTTTATTTTCATTTCATTCAGCTTTCTCCAGAGCAAGAAACTATCTAATTTTGATTTGAAGTCATCAGCATACAATCTACCCATACAGAGAAAGGCTTAAATGCATCTTTTAAAAAGTTTCTATTATTTTATTTATAAAATAAGGAAAAAAGGAAATTATAAAGCTCGTTATAAAACATAGATTTTAGGGATGCTGCCAGAGCAGTAGCCCATGGAAAAGAAGAGGAAGAAAATAACTAGACAGGTGTAGTGGGTCAAGGAACATAAAAACAAAAACAATAACAACAAAAGCTAATCTCAAGGATATTTGACTCCGAAAATAATGTATTCTGCACTGAAACTAGAGAAACTTCTCACATCAAAATAAGAAATACTTTGAAGGAAGAGGTGAATACCTAAGTTCTTAAGCAAAGCGCTACCCATATCTCCCTAACTGGGACCAAGGCCATACTATTTTAGATACTATATAAACACACACCCTGCACTGAAATCTTACAATCTAAAAAAAGACAGCTCTTTCCCACTTCCAAAAAAATTCCAAACCAAACTAACAACACCGTCATCATCAAAGAGAGGAAAGGCACTTGGGTTGGAGTACATAAACACAGTATTATTTTAAGCCTTTGGCTACCTTTGATCTGGGGACCTCAGACCAGTAAAGGTGAACAGAGAGTATCTAACAATGGTTATGTTAATGTCAGAACAGTTTAACAAACCCTTCTTTCACAAACAGTGTCAGCATAAGCACCTTCTATTAGTTATTTTTAACTTTGCTCCAAAGCAGTTCACCAACTGACCCCACAAACTGTTCCAACAACCCAACTGAAGGGATAGTTGTCAATACTGCTCAAATAAGTGTAAGCCAAACTACAGCTTGAAAAGCATTTTTGAAGAAGTTACCAGAAACCTCTGTATGAGAGCAGAGAACACATGAAAGAAACAGAAATGAGGAAAGAATGGATTCTATCCTCCTGTTGCAGGTGAATTTCTAAGATTGGTGCTCTGCCCATCAGGAAACAGGTCCCCCACCTGGGGGTCCCTACCACCCCCAGGCGGTAAGCGGATGACTCCCGAGAACCAAAGGCAACATAGCTACGATCTGTCTAGAAAACCCTGACCCAAACAGATTTCTAATTTATCACCACAGAGCTAGAACTTCATGCTTTTATTTTTTGTCTGTTCCAAACTGATCAGACTACTAAAAAAAAAAGTTTTGTTGTTACAAAATATTTTAATGCCAGTTAAGTCTCATCCCCCTCCCAATGAAGCATTTACCATTTGCATGTGGCAGTCCAGGAAACAGAAGTATTCTTCCTATTCGTACAGCTATGAACCTCACCTATAAGTCCTTCATTTTCTAGTCCAATGTCACAACGTTCAAATTTGCAAAGCTTTTTTTTTTTTTCTTTAAATCTCAAACATTTCTCATGAAATGTTAAGAGAAATAAAACAAAGCCATAAGGCCTAGCCACTCTGACAGCTGCCACTTCCCAATTTTGGATTATTTACCGACTTAGTTACTGGACTAGACCGTATTTTGGCAACATTTAACAAGGCTATTAAAAAGCCCTAATGCACCAAATAGATTATTTTGGAGACTTACACCATCACTTTTTCGTGAGTAAGCCCTTGCCCCTTTTGAGAAGCCTCTACCGGTTGCCAGGAAACGGGTCGTTTCCCATGGAGGATGCTCTGATCGTTTCTCTTTCCTTTTCCCTTCCCTCGACAAGGCAACTCGAGCCACAAACCGGTATCAACCCCTCGGCCACCCAGGCGCCAAGGACAACGGAACCGCGCACGAAACCCGACACAGCCACGGTGAAGAGGAGGAAGGCCACACGCTGCCTCCCTCACCTCAGCCGGGAAGCGGCCCCGGGGTGGGAGTGGGGGAGCGCCGGCGCTCAACGGCCGCCGCGGCCGCGCGCGCGGCCTGCGTGGCCCCGTCCCCCCGCGCAGGAGCTGGAGGTCACGCCGGGCCGAGGCGGCGGCGAGGAACGCGGCCGCGGGGGGGGGGGCGGGGGGGGGGGCTGTTCGTCGGCGGGCGCCAGCCGTTACCGTGCGGGCGGTTGGGCGGTCGGCGCGGCGGTTGGCGGTTGGCGGGGGCGAGGCGGGGCGGGGCGGGTGCCCGCGGCAGCGGCAGGCGGGCGCGCGCGGGGGCGGGTTGGGGGGGGCCGGTTGCTACGGTCCCCGCCGCTCGCGCCCTTTGTTGTTCCGGGTCCTGGGCCGAGTCCCCGCGACAATAAACATCCCCCAGCGCCGCGGGCATAGACGACGGGCCGGCTAGAGCGACCGCCGGAAGTCTCGGCGGCGGGCGGGGAGGAAAGGAGGTGGGGGCTGCGCTAGCAGCGCACTTCCGCTTTCGTCTGCACCCCTGCCCCCGGGGGCGGGGCGGGGCGGGGCGGGGCGGGGCGGGCCCTCGCCGGGCCGAAGCACCGCCCCCGGCGGTTAACGGGAGCCGCGGCCAGCGGCGCTGGGCTGCTCCTGCTGGCCGGGGGCCGTTACCGTGTCGTGCCGTGTCGTCCCGTGTCCCCGGCCTGGTTTTCCTTTGGCATTGGCCAAGCCCCGGGAGGCCGAGTGCGGCGAGGGCCTGTGTTTGCGGGGCGTTTATCCGTTACTGCCTAATGGGCCTGGTCGTGCAAAGCCCCCGAAAAGCAGCGCTGCGTCAGAGTTCTCCAGAACAGATCGCAGAGGCCAGGCTGCAGGCCTGTTGTCTGTCTCTCTGCTTTCTGGTGACCAGCACTTGAGCGGTGGAGCGCTTCTGTGCTTGCGCCCAAGGAGGGCTGGTGGTGGTAAACGTTGGCAGCCTGTATATAACATGCTGGGGGTGGGTCCATGGTCCTGGTTTCGGGGCTGACTGATGTGGGCCTGGTCACATCCACGTTGTTCGAGGTAGTTCCTTCTCAGACAAACCGGCAGGATCAGCTTTGCAGATCAGATGGTGCAAACTCTGCTGTGGTGCCCTGTGTTTCTGTGAGGCTACTCACTCTCAGACCTCTCATACTCACCTCACTCACTGCTCAACTGCTACCAGACCAAATTGTCAGAGCAGTCTTGACACAATTCAGTAACCTTTAGTTAGGACTCGCTGCAATGATATGCTACTGCTATTGCTATTGCATCCGGGCCTATTGCATGGCAACAGGGTTCTGGTCAGTGCATCTTCTCATAAATGCTTTAAAGATTTTTCAATTTAAGGCAACATGGTTTCGTACCAGAGGGACTGCAGTACTAAGCTGTAGTATAATCCCATGGTGTGTGAACAGGCTACTGAACCCAAGCAAAGCATAGCTTTGAGCAAGTGGCTGAGAAGACTCTTTGAGGCCCCAGAGGACTTGTGGCCCTCAGCAACGTGCTGGATTTTTAATGTCAGAATGACTTTAAAGTGCTTTGCAGTCTACTAATATGCAGCTTGTTTAATCATTGCAAAGTGGCACATGATGCACGCATGCTTTGAGGAGAGACAGGAGCGGACATGAGGACATGATGAGGACAGCTGGGATAGCATTGGCTTTCTCTGTTCAGGGCAGTTTTCTAAATGTGGCATTGTCTCATCTATGCTGTCTCTAGGGAACGGAGCCTGCAACAGCCTTGTCAGCCGTATTTACGTTTTCTCTTGGAAGAGCTGTTTGTTGTGCTTCAGCCGAGAACCCAGGAACAAATTGAATGTGGGTGCAGCGTGGCCAGCTGGGAATGCAGCACCCAGGAAGAAAAATGGAATGAAGTTATCAGATCAGCTTTAGATTTTATAAAGACACAACACTCATTACGTGACAGGTATGTATATATATGTATATATAGAGAGAACAAAGTATTCATTGGCTTGACAGTTTTCTGAAATTGAGGTTCTATAATTATGTACTTTACACATGTGAAGTGATAGTAGAATAACTTAAATTAGTACAGAGGGAACAACACGAAGCTTAATTTTGAAGACTCTGTCTTTAGGATTGGGATGTTTTCCTCTGCTACATTAAATTTAATCCATTACACACATTAGTAGGTTCATGTATCAGGAATAATTATTTCCGATTCCCGCTTCCGATCAGCTAAAAGCACGCTAGTGACAGTATTGCTTTTTAATGCGGTTTCTACTTTTCTGTTAATTGGGTTCATACCAATGTGCAGTAGGGCTGCCACCCTGTGGCTTGTTACCGAACAGAACCATTTAACTTCGATGAAGTTGCTAAAATGAGGCTGGCTAGCTTTTGAAAACAAGAATTCTGAATTTGGAGCAATTGTTCCCATAGTTCAGTAACCCTGCACAAGGTCTCCAGCAATGTTATGGAGTGTCTTAATACCGTTTTAATTCTTTCTGATCTTCAGCCCAAAGGGTCTGAGGCATTGCAATTTACACTGCTACTGCAGGGTAGATTGTTGTGATGTCTTCTCCTTAACAGTACTTTTAAGATGCTCTATAGCTGTATCACAAGAGATGCTGACTTTTATTCTTGAGAGGAGAGGGTATTTGTTTCTGAATAGCATAGACAAGTTATGAAGGAAAAGGTCTGTAAACTCTAAGTTTGCTTGAGCTTTGACTGGACTGCTCTTTTTTAGCGTAACGTAAATGCATACATAAATTTGGCAGAAAACGTCTCCTAGCAATTATACATCCATTGTATATCTCCACAAACTTACTCTTATTTTTTCAGGAAATCACTTTTCTCTAGCACATATTCCAGAGAAATGCATCGTCATCACCGGCCAGTAGGAAGATAATGTTTTAATGATGAAGAAATGAACCTTTGGCATTGCAGGCTTTCGGCTGCTTTGTCTACTGAGGTTTCCTCATTTGGACTAGGACACGTTTTCAAGATTGCATCTCCAAATATATGTTTGGAAATGTGCAAGCACATGCAAATAATTATTATCACATTAATACGGAATGCAGATAGGGTTATTGGGCAGCTAGCTAATTTTGCATGTCAGTTCACAGTTGTGCATGTGATTTTATTTCACATCTGTACTGTTACGGAGCTGGTTAACTTTAGATGTTGGTACTCCTCCCATGTTCTGTAAGATTAATCCCAGCCTATTTCACCACTGTCTGATTGAACTTATGTTCTCCACCTCCTGGTCTCCATCCCTCCTTGCAGCTCTGTAAGTTGGCTCCACGGCTTCTTCCACTAATGTGATGTTAGTGCTTTCCCATCTGCAGGAATTGTGTCCTTTTCTTCTTCTTTCTATTGCATATTCTAACTGTCGTCTCAAAAGCTGTCCTGAAATCATACAGCGAAGGCATAGATACCATGTCGGGCTTTGTCCCTGCCTTGCTATGTGATTTTGAACCGTTTCATCCTTTGTTTCTCAATCCATTGTTTGGAAAGTAAAGAGGAGATGGGGGGAGGGGCTGTTTATTGTGCTGCTTGGGACTTGTGATACTTAGGTAGTAAAAATAAGGATAATTGAACTTTAGGACACTGCATATATTTTTATCTTGCAATTACAGCAATGAGAGTGAATGAAGACACCGTTTCATTATGTGGTTACTCAGATCTAACCACGGACTTCTGTCAAAAAATCACTCATCTAACTGAAATAAATGCTTGATTATCTAGATTTTTTTGGTTTTGTAGGGTTCATTTTCAATCAGATAAGCTTACCATAAAATCTCAAGATCCAGTGTGAGGTAGGCTATGGGAAAATGTAGGCAAGGAGAAGAGAACTGGACAGCCCCTTGAGGCAGCCCACGGTGAAGGCTGGATTAAGAGTATTGTACAACTGCATTTTACGTACTGTGGGCTCTGTGCAGAAAAGTGATATGTTTTATATTTGAAGAAAAGGTACCTAGGAGCAATCCATATCCTGGAAATTCCATAAAAATGAACTTTTTCCGGAATGATCATCAGCAACGTGCGTATGATATTGCAGATTATTTATGAGAAACCTCCCACAGTTGGGAGCCAGCAGGGAACAAGCTTAAATCTGTGACAAGAGATCATTCAGGTGGGGAATGCTTCGCCCCAGGACTTAGTGTATCAGGTGAAATTATAAACTTAAGTGAGTCTTCTCACATTTCTCCGATGATGTGGCATATGTTCAATATGATAACGCATGCCAGCAGTGTACTCCATTACACTGCTACCTCCCTGGCATTAGTAGCACTAATCCACACCACATCCACAGTATTCAGACCTTGAGCAAGTTTCTGTTTAATTTTATAATATACCTATAACTTTATAAAATATAAATATTTATAAAATCTTATACGCTGTAAATAAATGTATTTATGATATAAACATAGGAACAAAATGGCAGCAAAATACCCTCAAAGGAAAAGGCAGATGATCAGGATGCGGCTTTTCTTTAGTGAACTTTACGATAATTTAATACATATTCATAGATTCAGCTTCTGAAACTGAATAGTACTTACAGGCTAGGCATACCAAACTCTGTTGGCAATAACAAACATGGAGGAAACAGTACAATTGGAAGGCAGCACACTATTACCCAAAGTTATGTCCTGTGAGACCCTGGGTGCCTTTTAGGAGATACAGCGTGTCCCCCTTCAGCTGTTGGAAGGGTGTGGCCTATCTTATGGGCTTTTACACAGAGAGTTTCTTTCTGTACGCCTCAGCATCTGTGTTTATACTGTTGTTTTATGAGGATCTTGAATGGTGATGAATTTTCTTTGCAAGGAGATGACAACATACAGCTCCCAGTAGTCATGCTCCACAGAAAACACGAAAACATTATCTAGAGTATGATTTCTCTTCTATGAGGGCTAGCAATGCCAGGAGCCCAAATACAGAGGACTGTCCGGTGTTTCTGACCCAGCTTAGGGCATTATTTTGTATAGGTAGTGCTTAAAGCACCTCCCCAGTCCTATATATTGATAACCAAAATGTTCTTGAGCTCCAGAGGCAAAGTCCAGGGGGGTGACCAAGGTACTACAGATATTGGTGAGCAGAAGGAAGAGCATGGAGAAAAGATTTGCGGAAAGATACTAACTGTGGCTCCTCAGCAGTGTCACTCCCCCTGCTATGTGCAGCTATATCCAAAGCGATCTGGGGGTATCAACTTCAGCAAAGCCTGTTGCCCTACCGCAGCAGAAACATGTTAAGCATGCTTGGAAAACACCTACTGACTGTCTCAAGCCATTCTGTGGACTTAAGTAAGGGAATATCTAAATTCCCCAGATTTTGGTCAGGCTTAGGCATGAGGTAAGAATGGAGCTGCTTGGCAATGTCAGGAAAGAGGTACTTCAGGGGCTTGTGTCAAACTTTGGCACCAGGGAACTCAACGACTCAAATGGAGTACTGCAGAGCTTAGTAGCCTCTAGGGTTGGGCAACAAATGACCTGTGGTTTTCGAGGTCATAATTTTGGACATAGTGGTTTAAATTTTGTTTAAATCTCATGTTATATATTTTCTTGAATGTGGTCTCTTGGCTTTAGTGACCTCTAAATATATTAGGTACCAGACACAAATAGCAAAGAGAGTCCCCACTAAGAATTTCTAGCCCATAAAAGAATACAGCAGCTTGATCTCAAAAAAAAGCGAGAAGAGCATGAGACTGTGGTGAGACCAAGACACGCGGTACCTTTATCACTTTAGCTTCTAAGGCTACAGCTACACTGGTAAATAAAACAGGGCCAGGGCATGTGGCCTATTTTTCATACTGCCCAATTGTTATAGCATGGTCCTCAGCATGGTTTTGGCCTACACTAACTAATTTTCTCCTAGACAGGGTCCAAGCATGATTTGGGAAGTGTATGTGCCAGGGACAGTCTCACCCTCTGCTGAGAGTGGAATGAAATTTACGTATGTGTGGACGTGGGCCCTGCCACACCACTGGACTTCAGGACCAGAGGATGGTCCATAGCCTGTTTTACTTGATAGTGTAAATACAATCTGATAGAGAAGACCCTTTAATCAGCCTTCCCTGTTCCTATCTTTATATTCATTTCAAAGTGCAGAAGTACCTTGCGATTTCCAAGCGCCTAGGAGAACAGCTTATAAGTTTGTGCACCAGAAGAGCTGGCCTCTATTTCTAAGTTTATACTAAGCCTACATGTGATTGTGAGACAATTACTTGTCTTCTGTGTGCCTCATTTTTTCCCCATCTGTAAAATGACAGTGACCTCCTATACAAGAACATTTGGTCATGAGGTGATGACACATGCTCTAAGTTAACTGCCATCTCCTGTTTAATTTCTGCATTGACTTTGAGCTGCAAGCAGTATATAAAAGGCCCTACGTAAGAACTCAGTGAGGAAAGACTGTTCCCTCTCTGGTCAACTTGGCGATCAGAAAGCATCACGAGAGACAGGATGCTGAAGCAAGAGGCCGCACTGTCACTTGGGTTACTTGTCACACACGATGGTCTTTGCCTCATATCTGACCGGGGAGGGATGTGCAGTTGCAGCAATCTGGGAAGCCATCCAGTGGAGCAGCTATCTGTGTAAGTGCATCCCTGGGAACATTCGCTGCCTGTGCCCGCTCCTCCTCCTCTGCTGCTGTAGCGCGGGATTTCACAGATGTTCCTCCCAGAGAAGGCAGCTGCAGTTCTCAGACTCCCTATTTCCTTCTCCCTGGTGGTCTGGCTCCACCCGGCTGTGATGGAGCTGCTGATAGTTCCTCCCATCCCCATCCCTTCCTTCCAAGGACTGAGGAGTAGTAGAGAGAGATTATTCTATGCCTTCTCTTTCCTCTTTTCTCCTGTCTGTGTAGCTGTGTAGAGGCTCCTCCTGGAGCAAATTTGCTCTCTCCCTTTCTTTCCCTAGTGTTTCTGATCCCTATTTCTTAAACAGCGTATAAACAACTGAGAGAAAACTTGAGTGTATAGATACTCCATATTTACAGTTGAATATGGTCTTTGATACAGTTTACATAGCAGTGTGGGATGTAAATAATGCTTTTTTTTTTCTCCTTGCTTAGGGAAAATTGCCTCTTAGGTTTTAAAGTGAGGGAAAGGTTTGCATTGTTTTTTATTCTCTTGCTTTTGCTGTGATTTTTTTTTCTTTGCAAGAAGGTTTGGATCTTTCCACTCCTCATTTGAGGACCATGCAGCTTTACACACGCATGCGCCTAGACTTGAAAATGCATTTCATCTGTTTACAAGTTAGAGTTTAAGGGCAAAACTCTAAGGCAACAGAATGCGTCATCTCGGGACTGCTGTGACCCTAGGGTATGTCCACGCCACAGTTTGGAAATGCAGTGACTGCATGCCTAGACCTACTCAAAGTCAATTCTATGTAGCTAGGTCAGATACATTAGTATGAATGTAATTATTCATTAGTAATGAACTGAAAAAAAAAATCAGTTATTTGCAGAATTTGACTGGTCTTGGAGTCTGCCAGCAGCAGTCCTTGCAAAGCAGTGAGGCACAAGCAAAGAATGTTTGTTTCCTATCCATTCTGGAGTGTATGTTTTAGGTCAGACCTGTGACATCCTATCGGCGGTGACAGAAATTCACCAAGCTGTAACACACCAGTAGCTTTGCAGCACTAAGGACAGGGATGCCATTATTAGCAGTTGCGTTGCTTCCCCTCCATAACGCACACTGGACTACAGAGCATAGAGCAATCCACAGATGGGTAGTGAGCGTAAAGTTGTGTTTACTGTATCGGTCTTGATTTGTTAGAACAGCCTTACTTTGGGAGCAGTCAGTGCTATACAGGCTAGCAATGAATTGGGACAATTTGAATCGCTGGATGTTAGGAGAAATTCTGTATTTAGATTTTTCTATGCAGGCAAATACATAGAAATTACAGGCTATTCTGTGGTTTTCTGCCACAAATATATTTCTTTTTTTTTTTTTTCCTTTCTTCATTGAAATTTCATTTGAAAACCTGTCTCTTTTGTGAGGCTATGAGTGATAATCTACATTCAGCAGTACAGACAGAAATCAGAAATACCATGCACTTTTATCAGTTTATATCCTCTCGGTATATGAGTTTTGTTCTCAGATGGACTGCTTATTAGCTGCAATTAGCTATTGTCTTTTGCATTGTTTTTACTACAAATAGTAATGAATAATAATGACAGTGGGGTCTCAGGAAAGATTCTTTTTGGAAAACATGTGTGATTCATTTACAGAGAAACATATTTTTCTGGGCAGACACAACTGTGGGGTTACCAATACGAATGCTTCAAACAAACCTGATTTTGTATTCATGTCATTATATCTAGGATTCAAACCGACTCTCCAACAGAAGAAAACACACAGATTTTGTATGACTTTTAATAACCACAGTGTGTTTACAATTTCAACCTATGTACTAGGAGGCACTTAAAAGAATAAGCTATCTAATGGATGTACTCCTTCTGCACCTTGCAACTTGGGGAGAATGAACATCGTCTCAGCCTAGCTGCTCCAGTCAGTGCCAGACAGCAGGGGAGTGTACAGATGTTTGCAAAGTGGCTTTCTTGCCACTGCAGTGTTTCAGACTGGCACATTTCCATCACGCTGAAAGGATAAGATAAGCCTAAAACTTATTTTCTGTAAGGAAGGAAAAAAAAATGCTTGCTCTTGAAGATTTCATAGACTGAAAATTGCTGCTAGTCAAGGTAATGTGAGCTCCAGAACCAGAAGCTTAAGTACTGAATGCAGCTGAGTGAATAAGTGATTTTTCTAGTCACTAGCTGAACCGAAAAATGGGTATAAAGAATTGGGTGGAACTGGTTTTCTGGCCAAAGCAAAAGAAAAATAATAATGAAAAATCGTATGGGGCTAAACTATTTTTAGAAAGTTCTTATCTTAAAACACATAGGTCCATAAGTAGTACTCTCTAATTTTCTGTGAACTTCTGTTGTGTGATTGAAGCAGTGTTTGAAGCTTCACCTACGGTTGGCACTTTCTGTTGCGGATTCTCTGGTATTTAATAAGGCTTGAGTTCATGTTGCAACCTTTCCTTTAGTTGGAGAATTTAAAATCTTTTTCTCTTCTCTGCTTGACTGCCTGTTTTCAAAAAACTGTAGCAATTTAGTTATCTTTGAGACCTTTGTCAAATTCAACTGAAATCAGGCAATGAGTTCAAACATTATTAGAAGAGGATACACAAACACTCACAGTTGCATGTGCATCCGTATAGGTGCAGAAAGCTAAATCGAGTCACCTTTGTTTCTACATGGAAAAAGGCTATAAGTAATTACATTTCAATAAATATTAAAATGTAACACTTGGTACAAAAAAGCAAGCAAGCAAGCAAAATATTTTATTTAAAAAACATTGACATCAATATTTAAACTTGTTCCCCTTTTTCCTTCCCGTAACAGATTTGTGAGTTCCTTTCAAAATCATCAGCTGCTGCAGTCAAACTAAACATGCGTTTTTTCTTTGCAATTATTTTTCTGTAAAATTTACTCAGCACCTGGGAAGAATGATTTAACTCATTGTTCTCTTGAGATATTGAGTAGGACTCTTAATTCATCTAAGAAGCATAAGCCCTTGAAGCCAACTACCAATACACTGACACATGCCCTTACACAAATTGTAGTGAAAGTTAGTGAGCTATTAGTGAGCTAGTAGTGTTCACAAACCACATAAATGCCTTTGGAAAATATGTTTATGGTCTTCAGAATGGACTTAAAGCCGTTAATTGTCTTGCCGTCTGAGTAAGCCATTGTTTACCTTTTCATTTATTGCTTGTTGCTTGTTTTTCGTTTGTTGCTGTTTGCCTTTGCGTTTGTGGCTGAACTGTTTTTCAGCGGAAACAAATGAGCAAGGTGAAGGATGCGTGAGGAATATTTTATTCCCAAAGAGGCTTGCAATGCTAGAAAAAGTGAACAGTAGTAAGAGAAATAGTTGTGCCTACAGCCACCTCTTACTGTTCCACTTACGTTGCAGCTTTTTGTATCTGGTTGCAGCTGTGTTCCTCACATTTCATGGGGGACAGTTGCATTTCTCCCTTCTCTTTCTCCATGCTGCATTTCAGGGGGCAAAGAACAGTGAATATGGCTAGATCAAAAGGATGGGAAGGAATGCTGAATGCGGTTACTAGGCATTGCAAAGCAGAGCAGCAAAGAAGCATGTGTGAGAAAATTTAGAATTTAATCCTTAATTTTATGCGCATCCCAAATTCCCAACAACTTCCACTTTCTAGAAGGCCAACAGCACCTTGCTTTGGGTCTCAGACAAGCATTAGTTAGTATGGATTCAAGTGGAGATTTTGAATAGTTAAATTCAACGATTAATTTCAGTTCAATGGTAAAATTCGGTGGTTAAAACAGTATTCATTTGTTTGCTGTATCAACCATTTGCACTGAGTTTAAGGTCAAAGGGCTCTTCTGTTCTGTCTCCCTTTAAGAGAACAGAAATTCTCACTGAATTTGCTAATTTCTATAGCAAAGAGACCAGCCCTCTGAACTGTGCTTTCCAGGGTGGAGTTGCTCATCTTTTCGGCAAGAGCTGTGGATATTCAAGGAATGCCTAGGTAACGTATTCAGTAGTAAGTCAAATCCTTGTGTGTTTGTGTCTGTGCCTGTCACTGCGTGTGTCATTTGGCGCAGCCCGCTCAAGATGGTAAAATTGCGTATGGTTACGCCAGGCAAGGAAATCTGCTTTTAATTGTGCAGGATGAGATAAAGCTGTGAAAAAAAGTGAAATTAAACAGCCCTCCCATTCAAAACCATCAGGACGACACAACAGGCCCTGGCCCTTTCCATAACGAGGTCTGTGATGTTTGCACAACTCTCAGCTCACTTTTGCTTTAATTAAACCTAGCATGAACCCGAGTACCGAATTTGGATTGCCTGGAGAACGAGCTACATCTCCCAATTAACTCGGGGAGGGTGATGGCAGGGAAGGTTATGAAAAGAAATATAATGTAGCCTGCTCGGATGCCCAGGGCAGTTCAGGCCCCGCCGGTGCGAGACGCCCGCGGGGGCTGCAGCTCCGAGGAAAGGTCCTTGACCCCCGTCGTGCCGGCTGAGGTTGCGCCCCGTTTCTGCGGCAGCATCCCGGCTCCCTGACCCCGCGGCACCTCGGCCGGGGGCGGAGGACCGGCCCCGGGTGCAGGGCGCGCTCCCCCGCGGGCGCCGCGGCCGCGCTGCCGCCCCGGCGCGGCTCCCGCCGGCCCCCGGCACCTGGTCCCGCCCTGCCGCTGCCCGGCGGCCCCGCCGCCCCTCGGGTCGGGCGCGCTTCCCCTTTTCCCTGGGGCAACGGCGGGGCCTGTTTTCCGCCAGAAAGTACCCAGGTATCTAACGGAACCGAGGGATGATACTGAAAGAGCAAGTGAAGCGGAAATTTAAAGCCCCTCTGCTAATAATAACAGTATAAATAACCGAAGACATCTTGTAAACAGTGCGGTCATAACCCTGAAACATTAAACAGCTCGGTGGGATCTGGCGCATCAGCTGCCTACGGCCTCTGCCGGTGCAGGGAAGGAGCCCCGCACTCCTGTTTATCTCAGCCTAATCTCTCACAGACGCTCTGATCGATAGAGGGGAGATGTTTAAATTAAAAATTCTCGGCACCGTGAACCGGGGCCAAAGGGGGATCCTCCGTCTGACTGCACTTCATCAATAAGCAACTCTCTGGGAGCCCGCCGCCCGGCGAGGTCGGCGGGACGGGGCCTCGCCTCGGCCGGGCCCGGGCTTTGGCCCCGCTCCCCGCGGCGCCGGGCGGCTCCGGGCCGGGCGGGCGCCGCCGCCGCTGCCGCCGGCCGCCCTCGGCGCCCCGCAGCAACGCGCAGGCTGCGCCCGCGGGCGCTCGGCTTCAGACCGCCTTGCAAACCTTAAAGTCTGCGACTTGGCACTTCTGGGGTTATTTTCCGTCTGAATAACGAAAAAAGGAGCCAGCCTGAGAGCTGATGATCGATGTTTTCTCTGAGGCCCCTCTCCTGTCGTTACTCGCCCCTTTCCGCTGTACTTAGACCCCCGAAACTCCCCCCCAGGGATTTGGTCCAAATCTTCTACGGTAAGAAAATAACCTCCCCCACGGCCCGGGCTGCGAGGGGTGGGTTTGCCCTGCATCGCTCTGCGCTACCGCGGTCGCTTGCCGAGAGCCGGAGGCGCGGTCCTTCCCTCACTGAAACGAGACTTGGAAACGAAAATTACACCGCTCTGTGTTCAATGGAAAGGAAGGTTTATTCACAGAAATAGAGCAAAACCTGTTCGAAGAAAATATATCTATATATCTTTAGGGTGAATTACTTCATAGAGATGACTGTCAAAGTCAGTTATTCTAGGCATCTACATATTTCACAGGTCTCAGACAAAAGATACACGATGGTAGGTTTTGTTTGAACTCTGTCTTTTCTCTAGTAGCGCTTGAACCAGCAAGGCTGTTGTTGCAGGACACTCGACTGTACACACATTTAATAAAGTTAAATATAGTCGGGATCTCTCGGGGTGGAGTCTTTGCTAATGTACATTTGGTCTCCTCTTTGCCGGGAGAGGGGCTCTCCCCGTCGCTCTGCCCGGGGCCCGGGGGCAGAAGCGGGGCCGGTGCATGTCTCTGCCCGCGCCTGCCGCCCACCCTCACCGGCCACGCGGGGACGGTGGTCTCGGGTGCCGCCGTGGGCTCAGGATGCTGTCGGGCCGCACAAGCGGTTTGTGTTCACCACTTCTTTCAGGTCACTCTCGGGTTTGCCGGCTACCATAAAAGGCCAAGTCTGTAGCCAGGAAAAGACACGGGTGGGAAGGGGGTTAAAAAATACGTAAAAAATGCACATTGCAATGGTTATTTCGGTTGAGGGTCCATCACAGAAGTGCCCCGGGGAATCTAGCCCGGCATGCGCTGGCTTAGCACGTCTGTGGCAGCGCTAAGAGGGGCTTGGGCCGGGGGGAGTTACCGCTGGGTCCCGCGACGGCCCTTTTGTCTTTCGGCCCGTGGCTACCCGGCTTCGCCGCCCAGCCGCCTCAGTCTCTCCCCCGGGGGTTATACGAGTCCGTGGAGTGATGAATCCTATTTTATTCGTTCCAGAAGCAGGGCTGCGCCGGGTATTTTAAACAAACGCCGGCGTTTCGCCCTGCACACAAGGAGCAGAGAGCCGCCCCGCCGGAGGCGCACCGGCGCTTTCTCCCCAAAGCGGCGAAGGGCAGCGCAGCGCCCCGCCGCGCAGTCCCTGCGGGTTTTGCCCTTACTGGTCTTGGGGAGCTTTTTAATTTCGTTTCTTTCCAACGAGAGCCGTGTCATCCCCTGCCGAGGGCCGCGGCGCTGCTGGGCTCCCGAGCCGAGGAGCCGCCCGGCCCGCGGCGCCGGGGCGCAGCGCTCGCTCGCTCGCTGCGGGGCGGCCCAGCACCCCGGCACCTAAAGCAGCCCCTTCCCCACCCCCCGCCAGCCCCCTCCTGGCCTCCCACGGCTGGAGAGGCGAGATTTTCTGTGCTTGTGTGTGGAGGGGGGGGGACTATTTGGCTTGGGGGTTTTGTTGTTCTGAGGATTTTGTTTTTAACCGAAGAAATCTCCCAAGCCCTTATCAGATGACACAGCGGGTAATATACTTTCCCCCAGAGTCCAGAGCGTTTGAAAAGAAGCTCAGAAGGCAGAGCTGGATCGCAGTGAAACGTCCCCAAATCTCCTCTGCAATCCGCTTAACAGGAGTGGTCCGCACGTGCGGTCAATGTAAACACTATATGTTTAAGAAGACCCCAGGCGGATCTCACTCACCCATGGTTTGCATCCGTTTTAAAGCTGGAAAATTGGGTGTTTCTGGCGCTGGCGGCCAAGGGTAGCGGGGGGGGGGGGGGGGGACGGGGACCGTGAGCTTCTCGAGAAAACTTTCTGTGGCTGGTTGGAGCCAAAGGAATGACTACCGCACAGCCCTGGGAGGCTTTGCGGAGCGTGCCTGGGGCAGATACCCCCTCTTTAGGAGTCCAGATTGTTGTTTATTTCTCCTCTGTGACTTTACATGTATAGGAGAAACATCCTGGACACAGCAAATTAGAGCAAAAGAGAGCAGAGTCTCTGTCCCGAAAAATCTGGAGTTTATGGATTATTGTGGCAGGACATCACGATAGGAAAGAGAGGTGGAGTACAAATCCCTTAGTTTGTTTCCTTCCTAAAATGCACCTTTCTCTACCTAAATTCCCATATCCACCCACCCGAAGGTAGAAGTCTTCCTCTGAGCCATCAAACTGCTGAGGTTTCTGAGGTATTTCTGGCACAGTAAAGCCTATCCCTGAGGATCTGTGGCCAGCATGGCCCCTGTATCGCCTGTCCTGGAAAGGATTTCAAGGAGTAGCAAATGGGGCCAGGGATGCTCAGCTCTTGGGGCACAAGGAGGGAAGGCAGCTGAGAGTCTGTACTCTTGCAGAGTAGCTCTTTGCCACCCATAGGCTGCCACCAGACTCGCTGTGAGAAGTACAGCGAAGGTTTGTCTCCCCGCACTCCCCCCGTGTCAGCTCCTCACCCCGTTCTCCCCATACGCGCACACACACACAAAGAGCCTGCCCCCGGCGGGCCGTGACTTACCAGGTTGACTGGGTGGATGTAGCCATTTTCATACTTGTCATTGGCCAGGATCTGTCTCAGGTGAGCAATGTAGCTGGAGGCCAACCTCAAGGTGTCCAGTTTGGAAAGTTTGGTGTCTGGGGGCACCCAGGGCAGGGTAGTCTTAAGCCTGGAGAAGGCTTTACTAAGGACCCTCATCCTCGCCCTCTCCCTGGCGTTGGCAGCGTTTCTCTGGACCTGCTTTCCCTCCTGGCTCACTCCATTTAAAGGGCTCTTCTTGGGGGGAGCTTTTTTCCTCTTGCCCGAGGCCCCTCTACCCTTCTGAGGGGAGCCATTCTCGCCATTGGATCCCTCCTCGTTGCTCTCGTTGGAAGCCCCAAACTCTTTGTTAGTATCCATTTTCAGGCCATCGCACTCCAGCATCTCCACCTCCTGCAGATCTTCCACATCACTGAGGGACCCAGTGGACATGGTCTGGAAGATGCCAAAGGACCAGCGGGAAAGGGGGAGGGGGGAAGGAAGGGCAGCTCCTCAAACCTATTTCAAGGCGGTGGAGGAGAGAAGGGGCGCCAGTATTTTCCTCCCCTTCCCTCCCCCCTTAGCACTAAGGCGCAATACCAGTCCAGAGAGGATCCCCGCCCTCCCGCCCCCCAACCCCGCTTCGCCCGTGTTTGAGGGAGGGAGTGAATGTGTGTGTGTGTGTGAGAGAGAGAGAAAGAGAGAGAGAAAGAGAGAGAGAGGGAGAGAGAGAGGGAGAGAGAGAGAAAGCTGAGGAATTTAGTGAGGACACTAGTAATTTATCTGGGGGATAAGAGAGGCGGATCCAGCCCAGGGGAGGGGCCCTGCCCGCTGAGCGCACCACATCCCCAATCACAGACCTTTGCACAGGACAGGGAACGAGGTATCCCAGCAAATGTTTGCAAAGAGCTCAAAACTGGGATTCAAATCTTCACAACTGGAGCAAAGCAACTCTCTCTCCCCTCTGTCTTTCTATACCCCCCCCCTTCCTCCTCCTCCTCCTCCTCCTCCTCCTCCTCCTTCTCTTCTCCTTCCCCACTTCCCTTTCCAGCACAGGGTTGCTCTCCCCCTCCCTGCCTCCTAGATGACCCAGGCAGCTGGTGTCATGATTCTTGATGAAAGCCAAAATGGGTCATGAGCAGAGAGAGCAGCAGATCCACCAGCAAAGCCTTCCAGGGAGCTTTGTAATGCGTGCCGTCTAAACGCTGCCCTGTAACCTAATCTGAGAGAGATTTGTGGATGATTATATTTGAGAGTGCATCCTGTCCAGCTACTAGTGTATTCCAGGAAGAGCGAGCTCCGAGACTCAGCAGCATGGACTTCGGAGCTAAAGCACAGACTCTGGAGGCAGGAGGAGCTGACTTGTTCCAGGCTTCCTGTGTGACCTTTGAGAAGTCCCAGTCACCTCTCTCACTGTTTGAGTTCCCCCATCTGTAGACGGCAAAAAGGCTGCCCTAATCCACAGGTGTGTGGTGCAACCAAATTCCCTGCCGTCCACAGAGCCCCGCAGAGCAGAGCACCTCCAGAGAAAGGACTGTGACGCTGCGGAGGGTGGGTTATCGTGGCTCTGGATAAGGCGGCAATGGTGTGCGCTGAAATGAAGAAGAAGAAGGGGGAGGAGGTTTACTGGATGATAGACATCACGTGCGAAAAACACCTTTTCTGGGAGTTTTACTGCAGGGCAGACTTGAGCATTTCACTCCGTTATACTGGTGGAGCTGTTGTCCGTCTGCTGTTTAACACATTTGCAAGTCAAGGAGTTTTGCATGAATACATATGTGAGATAAGGCCCCTTCTGTGGGCGAGTGAGCATGTTAGGCCTTACTCTGCTACCAGTGAAGTCAAATAGGAATTTTACCACTAGTGTGAATGAGCATGTTACTAAGTAGTATGAATGAATAGATGTATACTGCAGTCATGATCCTTATGTACCTATGCATTCAGTCTCTGCAAAGCAGGGTTTTTAAAGCATTCAGCCTTAGTCTAGCTCTTCCTCCTCTCTATGTGCCTGTCTAAACGCATATGTGGAATCCAAAGAGGCCAGTGAAACATGAACTTTCTCCTAAACCTTCTTCCTTCTTCGCACACCTCCTGAACCCTCGCAGATGCCTCAGCAGCCTGGGCTTTGAGCATGGGGGAGTAAGAACTGGGCTAGACTTTCCAGTGGAATCTTTCTGGGCACAAATCCACAATGACTGGTCTGATTGCAGGAGAAACCCCGGTTATTCAGCAGCTTACCTGAGGATTCACGTAGCCTTGGGCAAAAATGTACAGCCTGAGATGTCACTGTGGGACACAGTAGCTCCTGAGTTATTCCCAAGGTCCCTGAAGCCACAGAAAAATCTCTCACTGACTTATGTGAACATCAAGTCAGGTTTTCTGCATCCACTAAACAAAAACAAACAAAAACAAACAAATAAAAATTGTGGAGGGCCAAACCAGTATGTCTGCCAAGTGCTATACGCTACCCTTACATTAAAGTTTCAACAGGAGGCAGAGTGGCATTTTAGATAATTAGCAAGGAAATCTTTCCTATCTCTTTATCCATCTTGGTTCCTTGGCTTACATGAGCCAGAAGAAAAAGGGCAGACCTAAACTTTAAACCAGCTCTTTACCATTTGGCTGGAAGATAACACCTTCCCACTCACAATAGGATAAGTACATTAAGATATCGTATCTCCAGGCCCGGGGCTCTTGGGAATTCACTAACCTCTAACGTCATGTTATGTTAACTGTGCCCTGTTTGTGTTTTTGCTGTGCTATAAACTAAACAGATTGTCAGCATATCAGTCCTAATTAATGAATTAGCTTTTCTTTTCTTTTTTTATTTTTTTTAACATCCTTGTTGCAGATCCAAAATATTACTAATCACCAGCATGGAGATTTATGAGCCTCCTTATTTTCTAGGGCTGATTGTTGTTTGTGCAGGTGGAGTTTTAAATGGCTATATCCACTGCAGAGATTTATAGTCCCACTGATTGATGTTAGAAATGAGCTAAAGGACTCTTACTGGAGCAAGGATGACAGAAAATCAAGTTGAAGTTGCTTGTGTCTCTAAGCACGAATGACCAAAGAGTGAAAGGCACAGTCCCCCTAAAATCCTAGCATCAGATGACCCCGGAAGAACAAAATAAAACAGTATATACTGATACCCTTTTCAATCACTTATTTTTACCTTTATTTTAGGCATTTCTTAAATTTTTATTATAAAAAGCAGAAAGAATGATCTGGCTTCTTGAAAATGGCTTTAGTATGCTGTTACATACATTCTGAAAATAAACGTATGCATATATATGCATTATGAGCCTTTAGAAGTGCCACACATTTGTAACTTTTACCAACTTAAATACATTTTTGAGTCCTTGGAGCTGGTGAAAATTGATCTCTAATACAGAGTACACATTTTTGTGATGACTCAGAACACATTTTTGTGTTGGTTTTCTGGAGATTATCATGTGTGTGATATATACACATATACATGTACTATATTACAATTTGATTCCTTTATGCATAGAGACTATTATACAGTCTTTTAATGACATCATCATCCTCTTTTCCCCTCCTCAGGGGCCAGCATGAGCAGGCCTCAGAACAGAGTTATATCCTCTAATCTCCTGGTAACTCCTGTTTCCTCATTTGTTTATTACATGAGTTCAGCTTCTCCTTTCTCAGCCTTCCTGCTCCATGTCTTCCCTATTCTTGGCCATGCCAGGACTTGTACCCCTAATCTACCTCCCAGTTTTAATCACTTTCCCCTCATCTTTGTTGCCTTGCCAAGTCCTTCTGACTCATTCTGAATTGCACCCACAATTTCTTGATCAGTTCAATCCTGTGTGAAGGGTGAAGCCAGGATAGGTGCCACCACTGCAGGGATGGTATGGCCACTTCTCCTCCTTAGATGACTGAGGCCACAGACTAACCTGTTAATAGCTCACCAGGAGAGACAGACTGAGCTAAAGTCCTTTTGGCCCTTGCAATACATTCACTTCTTCATTTATGCTTAAAAAAAGAGGTTGAAATGCTGGCATCGGAAAAATCAGTACAGATTTGTGAATTTGCTCTATAACTGACTTTCATCTCTGCGCTGCTCTAGCTGCACTGTCTGTATGTCGCTTTTGCTTCTAATTGAGACCCTGAAGGAAAAGTAGTGTTCAGGGACGAGTTACAGAGCTGTACACCACAGAGCACCAAGCCATAAAGCCACTTAGCACGTGTCAGCCTGTCTAGGCGCAGAGGTTTGGGAAGCTGAATCTGCAGGGTGTTGGAGGGGGGGACGTGTCCTACACAGGCTTACACTGGTCTATGCCATGTTACAGACTTTTCCCTGGAAAATAAGCTCTGCTTTTTATGCCTCTAATCTTCCCTCTCCTGGGCTGGAATAACATAGTAATTTGAGACAGGCTTTGGAACTTGAGGCCAAGATTTCTGTAAGTGTCTAGTGATTTTGCGTGGCATGGCTCTTTTTTTTTTTTTTTTTTTGATATTCTGCATCATTTATTAAGGCATCATATCTTTGCTGTGCATTGAACACTCACCCAAGGAAAACCTCAAGTCTAACATGTGGTCACCCACAGCTGAGTAAAACATAATCACTGGCTAGTTTAAAAACTCTTGGCCCAGGTATAATACAGGTGTTTTGCTATATTTGGACAATAACCAGTGAAGTCACCCACAGGCAGCCAGGTGATTGTTAAGTCATGTCCGGCTAGGTTTGTGAATGGTCAGGAGACAAAGTGCAATCAAATTCGTATTTTCATATTGCAATTTTTACAGAAAATGTAATTGTGCTGTGATTTCTCCTGCTTGCTCTTGGTCTCACCTGGAAACTAAGCCAAGTGGTAGAGGGGATTCAGAGGCACCTTGTTACATACCTGAAGTGAAATAAAACTAATCATAACAATATGAATGTATAAAATTAAAAAATACCATTGAAGTTGCAGCTATAAATTATGAATAACCAGATTTAAAGTCACCTTTATGTATATCTCTATTGAGATACAATTTTTATTGCACAGTCCTGTGTTACTTTTTTCTGCAGGACTCAGTCTTGCTCACTGTGGAGTATTGACATTGTTGGAGAAATTAATCAAATGTGTTTGTGAAAATGGGGCAGCTTTATCAGAAGGGCCAGGGCACTGGAAGCCTCCCACAGCTCCTTTCCACTGCTGTGTATCTGCTTCTGGTAACAATTCTGGTTTGAAAGTTAAAAGATTTTGTGATAAATAGGATAGGGATATAATATATGAGAAGATATTAAAATATCACATTTAAAAAAGCTGTTTCAGAGAACTGGCGTAGGAGGCATATCTACGTATCTGAGACCAATGTCACTAACCACCCCCACCCCAAGAAATTTCAACTTCTTACTCCAAAGCCTGGAGAAGTCAGAGCTTTTTGAGTAAATGTTTTTCAGAATAGTTTATCATGGGAAAAACAACAAATGTTTCCTGCAGTTCTCATTTAGAAATATCTGAAAGTTTTACTGTTACCCTGAATCGAAACTCACAGCCTAATTGATTACAGTTTAAAAATTTAAAAGCAAATAAACTATATTTCCATGTGATTTTTTAAAATTCTGAAATATCACAAAACCAAAAAACATTGAAACTTTGGTAAACAGAGTTCCAAAATTTTTTTTTTAATGTTTTGTGAGTATTGAAAAAGTATGTAACAATTGCATAATTTCTATTACCACAACTTATGTCACGTAGTATCTTTCCCTTTGAATAGCTTCATTCAAATCAGCAGTTACTCAAGAGTAATACAGTCTGTATGAAGAAGAATAGCAAAGCTGCCTCAATAGAATTAAATTCACCATTAAATATTCTAACATGTAAGAGAGATGCTGACAACAAGGCTGTTGTCCTAATTACGAAGGATACATCAGATGCCTGTATGCCTCACTTACTCCTTTTATGTCAGGTCACTGGTAAGGATTTCTGGTACTGTTGCTGTGTTAAGCAATGCCGTGCAAAGGATCTATCAGCTAAAAGTTGAGTAGCGCAGAAACGAGAAGCGTATATGCTACTGAAGTTATCAAAGCAGAAACAAGAAAGCTAATCCCTGACATGAGCACTGAGCCCAGCAAACTTTCAATTAACTTTTCACAGACATGCAATTGAATCTCCTTTTTCTCGATGCTTGCAGAAAGCAAACGCAAGTGGCTGAGCATATTTGTTTTACAATGCACAAATATTCATATACAATACTCATATACTCACAGACAATGAGGAGAGGTATCCTCTCCCGTCTCTGCTGCAGGGACTATTAGTATCCAACGCCTACAGGATGCATCTCTGAAACATTACTAACTAGTTGACATTGTAAGCTGCAGACTCTTTTGTAAAGCGGTCAAAAGAGCAATATGCAAAAAAGCCAATATATCTCATGCAAAATTATCATTGAAGGATTAAAGTGCAGACATAAGTGTTTTATTTTGAATATCTCTTTCCTTGATGTTTCTTTGTTGGCTAATCCATTGCATTTTTGTGGTTTTAAAACATGATGAAACTTGTTGATAAGAAGTAAGTTCCATTCTTGCCTTCCAATAATTAGCACATTGGATAAAATTTTGGAAAATAAATAATTTTTGCTTCAGAGGAAAATTTGGAGAAGAACAACTTTTTGTAGGGCAGTGGCAGGAAGAATGTCAGCTATTCTCGTGAGCTTTCATTACTTGTATAGTTTGTGGCATGATATGCATGCATGTAGACACTGATTTTCTGAAACTCCTGTTGACTTAAAATGCTCGCAGCTTCTGAAAGTCAGGTCCCCTCAGCATTCTTTATTAAATGCAGCAGGTTGGCCTATGTCCTCCATTTTCATCCAAATGAAACAACATATGGGGCCCATATCTTTGTGGGCTGCTTTACACTATTACATATTGAGCTGGCCACAGATTGTGCTGCTGGACTCCCCAATTACTGTTTGTCACTGGGGGCTTTGTGTTTTACCATCTCTGATAGGGGACCAAATTAAACCTTTTAATGCACATGCCTAACTGCAATGACATCAAAAAAAGCAGGCATGCATAGATGCTAAAATATTTGGGCCAAAGCTGTTGATGTAATAAAACAGCAAGCTAGCAAACTAGCTATATTCACTTACCCACATGCCTGATTGCGCATAGGGGTTCACCCAACACAGTAGTTAACTGAAGAAAGTAGGTGTTGTGGACGAGCCTTAACTGGGAACAATTAGCTGGCCAGGCACAGGAGAGAGCAGATTATCCGTCCTATTCAAGTGACATGGAAAGACCATAGTAACTGTGCATTTCTTTTGACTCTGAAAGACCTTTTACATGCCTCACAAACTGTGATTCTCAGAGCTCCTGGACCATCCCCAAAGTGGGGTCATGGCACTTTGCCACAACGCAGTCCTTAGTTTTATGATGCGCATCATAGATGAAGAGCTATAACACATATAGAAAATGGCGTAGTTGTAGAAAGTGGCATTGCAAAAACACATAATAAAAGTCTATTTAAGTAATTTGGAGGAAATAAATAGCTCTAAAAATGAACAAGGGTAAGAGCATAAAAAGAATACCATAAACGTGTGTGTTGAGTTCCATGAGACTGAGAAAGGATTGAAGAACTGAAATTACAGAAGTGAAGGGAGAAAAAGCCCCAAGAAAAGACTGTGAAGGCAATCTGTCTCTCTTTTCCCTCCTTGCTCTTCTCTTTTCCTTTTTGTGTGTACAGATCAGGTTCATACTCAGATTATCTAATTCTTAAATAAGGATTGTGACGAACATAGAAGGTAAATTGAGCAGAGATGAGCCATCAGACCTTCTACTAGCCAGGACAAGCAGGCCCTGGATGCTTGTGCCGTTCAATGAGGAGAGATAGAAAACAATGCCTAAAAGCTGCTCAGAGTACCTCTGAAGAAGATAGAAGGCCAAGTTTTTCAAAACTGCTAGCAGGATAAGGTCTCTGTTCTGAGGGACCAACCATAAAAGCAGCCTCCTTTAGAAAGAATGGTATGGGATCCAGATATGTATCTGCTTATATTTTAAGATTAGATGAGAAGATGCCTGAGGGTAGTACAAATAGATAGGCTATCCAGAACCTCCTAAACTGAAACAATAACAAAAGCTCTTGTAGAGTCGAAGGATTTCTGTTGTCTCATTTGAATCTCTATACCATTTCCATTTCTTCTGCCCTCTAGAACAGATCTTACATTAGCCAAACTTTTCCAATAATAATATATCATGACAAGAGATGGGAAGGTTGCACCAGAATAAGTTAGATCTTTCTTTGTCATGCTGGGCATTTGGATTGCATAGCAAATTTATATCAAAGTTTGATGGGGGAAGTGTTGTAATCCGTACCCTAGAGGACTGAACACGTAATCACTATGAGCTCTAATGGCTGAAATTTTCACAAAGAGGAAAAGATGGCATATATATGTGGCATACCATCTGCAAGTTTTCTCTGCACACTGCGGCTGAGTTCCTCAGAAAGGCTTCACACATATGCAAAACCTACACTGAGGAGCTGCTCAGCTGATCTGTTTGAGCAGCGAGGTTTCAAGGGCAGTCAGGATAATAAGTTCCTTAGGGTGCTGCTGCACACTGGGCATCTGGGGCCTGCCTGGGCTTCCCAGCAGAAGAGCTGTGATGTGTCCTTGAGAGCAAGCACCTCCGGATAATGCCTCTGTGAACTGTCTGGTGCAGCATCCACAGGAATGCGCTCCATCATCTCTCTTTTTCTTCTTTCCTGATGTCCTGGCCCTCTCTACTCTTATATCTCCTTGACAGTTTGTAGTTAGTGCCCTTTTTTGGGATGCAAGCCCTGAGGAACTCCCATGTTTCTTAGTGTCAATGGAATTGGTCATCTAAGCAAAGGTCCAGTGATATCTGTAACACAGCCTTGCTTCTATGATTTACAGTGCAAATAAATGAAGTGGAAACTAAGCTAATTTAAAAGAGAAAGACTCTTTGATTAAGGAGCTACACAGACGGAGGGGCCCTTGGTTGATTATCTGCTGTGTTACATGTCCTCTGGGTGACCACAATAGGGGGATCATTTGTGTTCCAGTTCCCCACCGTTAAAAAAGGGGTAAGAACACTTCCTTGCTTTGCAGAAACATTATGAGGGACTTACTTAGACACGATGGTAATGGATACCAAGGGTAGCTAAGATAAATAACCTGATACTTGCAAGAAAATGATTGATGTTAGAATACTACAAATATGTTGAAAGCCTAAAATATCTTTGTGATGTCTCCTCATTTCTTGAAATGCCAATTAACATTTTTCACTCAGATACCTGATGTTTACATTGGCACATTTTTATGCTCACATTTCTTACAAAATGGATACTTGCCTGACTTTGATTTGAGATGAAAGCACGCATCCCTCAACCAAGTAGTAATTCTGAAAGATAGAAAAGTTCCTTTTATAGGAACAAAACCAATGAGTTTTGATTGTGTTAGTGATGAGTGACAAGCTGAAAGTTTAATAAACAGACCAAGAGTACCATCGTTGGTAATGCTATAGCACAAGTAGCAAATCACCATTGACTAAATTATTCTGAAGTCCCCAAGCTCTCCATGAAGGAAAATAAAGCGTTACTTCAGTTTCCTGTAATCCTTCCTCACTGAAAACACAGGATTCCCTTAGGAGAGTTAAAATCCATTACTAGGTTTCTTTATGCCTTTTTAAACTCTAACTATCTCTTCTATAAAGGGTCTTACTTTCTTGGATAAGTGCAGATTCTTGGGGTGAAATGAGGCTCCAAAGAAGTCAGCTTGAAGGCCCATCTCATTTCAGTGTCTTGTTTTTGAGTGCCCCCGTTCCACCTCCCTGATTTCTGAAGGCTCTTTCAGTCCTTACTTATGTGGTAGCTTCATATAAAATAACCTGCTCTGAAGCACCACTTCATATGGGTGTTCAAGGAAGCCGGGCAGGCTCAGCGCCATAAGCGGCTTTCTTTGTGCAGCAAGCAGCCATCAGCGAGCAGGTAGATGGATTTGTTAGAAGGAGGAGTACACTTTGCTTCACAGCAGAGGTATGAAGCACACTATAGATACTCTCAGCTCATCAGAAGCACCATCGCTCTTTCTTTTTACTCCAGGTGCTTCTTTTTCCTATGAACATATATCCTGACTACTTTAATTTTCCATCTTTTTATACCACCGTTCCTCTTTTCAGTGTGCTTGCCTCTTAGCAGCTTTGTCTTTTTTGCAGTTTGTCTCCAGTAGGTTCCTCAGTGGTTTAAATAGCCTATTTAACTCAAGTTCTCAAAGGAAATTCTCAAATAATATCCGCTGTTTTCCATGACTAAATGATAAAAGCATACATTCGTAAGTCCATAAGCTGCATCTGATCTGAGTTTGAGCTTCTTGGTACGCAAAGGTGAATGTAAATTTTTATGAATAGGTGAATGTATTTTTATGCATAAGTATAGAGGAAGGGCTAAAAGAGGAGGCCTTTTAATATTAAACTTACTTTAATATAATTGGCATGTGCTAATATATGTGCTTAACATAGTAACTGTAACAACTTTGAACTATGCTTATTACAAGTAAGTTGTAAAATACATATCTGGCTACTTTAAACTCTTTTAAGAAATGCATATGGAAAGCGCAACAGCTCTAGGATATACAACCCTATACAAGGTGTTAGAGAGGGGGAAGGGTGGTTCAGTGATGAATGACCAGTCGTTCAATTGTTTTCTTTCTTGCAGAAATCAGAGACAGAGTACAGTTTATCTTACCCTGACTTTTAGCAAGACAGATTGCCAGGCAAAACCCCAGGTTGAAGTCATCCAGCCACCAAGTAGAGTAAAGAGACTATAGCTATTACCCCTCCCGGACTCACCCCCAACCCCCAGCGCCTTTTAAAAGTCTTTGGGGTTTCTTTCAGTGGTTCCAAAGCTGTAACATGAACTCTACCTTTTTTTCACATCGGTTTGGTGCTTAATGCAATCTGAAATGGTTCATTTGGGGCCAGAATCCTGCACTGTTGCACAGAGTGAGACCAGCTCATCCCCATGGATCCCTTACAAACAAATAATCATTGCAGGAGAATTCCCCTTTGTACTTTATTTTATTTCCCCTCATACATTATTTCATTTCCCACTGAACTTGATTTCCTCTAGTTTGAATGTTTCAGGTCTGTGCTACTATACTGACATTAACTAAATCTCTCTTTCATCATATGGATGTAAATATGGAGGAGATTGAAGTGCCACAAAGATAAAATCCTTACAAAACAGTAAAATAATTCCAAGGTGCAGTGTAATTCTCCCGGTATTTTCCTGCCCTTACCTTTAGTTGTATATTTATTTTCATGTCCATTCTAGTCATTCGGAACAATGCTTCAGGATATGACATCCTGAATTCACACTATCTAAATTTCAGAGGCAATGCAGATTTTAAGTAGCCTTAATCATACTCTGAAGGTGCCTATTTCTCTATGACAACTATAAATTGATTAGTAGCTTAAGTCAGCTGCAATGAATCTGGGCCAAAGTGCACATTATTGAACTGTTTGATAAAAATTCAGAGGAACAAAAGGCGGGACAGCTCTGAAGAGCTAAAAGGGAAGATGGATGCAGTTGCAATATCTGTTACTTACAAGTGACCATAATGTGTTTATATAACTCTCAGGCAGGCTAGCGCGTAATTAACGGGAAGAACTGACACTCCGACGCTGCATCACCTTATACACTACAGCATGGGGAAAGTCTCACAAGTGGTGTAGTAAGAAAACCGCAGCAGAGTCCCTCCTCCTCTTTTTGCCATGCTCAATCTCTTCTCTTTTGCAATTGGAGGAATGCATGACTATTTTACCTTGCTGACCATGAGATAAAATATACTAATAAAGTTAAGGTCCAAGCTGATCCTACACATTGCAGTCAAGTATTTTATAAATTCTGGCAGTGGCTGGATAAATGCCTTTGTCGGGCTCCAGTTCAGGAGGGCATACCATAGCCAGCATAAATTCATTCAATGAGCTCTTCAATATCTGGCTATTCCTATAGTTAGAGAAATATATTTTTAGCTCATACTTCTCTTTCAGTGAACTCGAGTAAGGATTTAAGTGCTTGGGTGAGTCAGGTATGACCAGCTTCTGGGTGGGGAGAGAAGTCTTGGCAATGATGTGATTTCTGTGCGTGTTTTTAATCGGAGGAGTGATTACCTGTTCTCTGGCCATGTGAAGGGTCAGAGAAGACCATCCTCCCTCTGGACTGCCCAGACCACTCGGCCAATTTGTCAAGAATCTCATAGGATAAATAGCTGTCTCCAGAGACCTTTATAGTGACAAATCCAAATAAATCAGAGTCACTTTTACTGAGCACTTCAGCAGACAGCTCAGGTTTAATGAATCAGCCTTCAGACCGCCAAGGAAGATTTTCCTTCCCAAGCTCAGGGGGAACAAATATGTGCCAAAATTTGCTTTCAGGGTAAAAATTTATCAACCTAGCCTATGGTACTTTGCGATTGCGTTACCAGTACCGCTAAAGAGCACTGAGAATGCAGCAAAGAACTCTTAGGCTGAAGCTGCATGATCAGTTTGCCCAGTGCAGACGCTAGCTGCTGTGGATCAGATGATTTTCCTCCTCTTCAGTGACTGGGGATGGACATTGCATGCCTTTATTAGTGCCCTTCTGCACTTTCAGCTTGAACTCTCCACCAACACAAAACAAAAAACAAAATAAGAAAATAACTCTCAAACCCACCGCCACCAAAAGTCATCACATGGGTAAAACCTTGCAGGGTAGTTATCGTGGGTCATTCAAACAGTTTTAAGGCTTAACATCTTGATCCCCTCTAAAAACTTCCATCTCCGTTTCCTTCTCCCCTTTGGGATCCATTCAGATGCCTACTCAAATACCTGCTGGCGCCAGAGGAAATTCTCCTGTAACAGATACCCTGCGATGTAAAACCAATATTTTGTTTCGAGGGTCATCCCTCTCACACCCCCCCAGATCTTCTTGCCTCACCAACCTGCCTCTTGGTCAAGCCAAAACATGAGAAATTGTGAATTGGAAGGGTGAGATTTTGGAGCAGTTTAATAGGCTTGGTGATTGCTAACCCACACATTTCCTCAACTTTCTCCTGCCTTTGTAGTGACCTTGCCCAATAATTTATGTCAGGTTAACAGGCTGCTGGGCAGATAGTTCTGTTCACTGTTCAGCAAAGAGAGAGAAATATAGAAATTTTATCAGACTCAAATTGTTTGTGAGGACCAGATAGCTTTTCAAATAGGCTACTACTCTATATAAAGGCCTAACAGAGTTAAGAAACCTTTTTAGCTTTGTAAGCTGTAAGTGAGTGGATCAGGATGCATTCTCAAGTAAAATGTTAATTAAAAAGCAGTGCTCATTATCATTCACGTGCAAAAAAAAAAAAGACAAAAAAAAGTCATTCATGATGGTTTCTCAGAGCTTTTCTAGCGAATCACGTGTTCACAGTAAGAAGTGAATCAGTGTTTGGAATTCAGTTAGGAACTTCTTGGTTTTGTGCTTTATCCCATTCCACTGTTGCATGTCTGTGTGTGTGTGTGTGTGTGTGTGTGTTCTCTGGCCACTTGTATACTTTGCACAACAATCAACAAATTCCTTTATATCAATGGGTTGTAATATAATGGACTTTGTTAATTGTCAAACAGGAGACATGACAGGGAATTCTCCAGAAAAGACTGAAAATGATGGCTTTTTGAAGTGATATTTTAGGTGTTCATTTCTTCATTTAGCCTTACAGTACATAATAGGGGCAAAATGTCCAGGCTGACACTTGAAGAGAACAGATTAAGATTATTAACTTATGTAAAATAATCCTACCTTCTTTATATATTTAATGAATCTAACAGGAATAAAAAATAAGAAGGACTCCTTTCAGGCCCTCATCATTAGGACTGTAACTGAATTTTAATTAAGAGGCATTGTCTTTTTATATTTTCCTCATGAAGGACACAAATAGAATAGCTGCTTTTTTTCTCCTTTCAAACTTTCAATTAAAAATAAAATATTGAGAAAGCCAAGAAACAAATATTATTTTGTCAAGATCTAAGCAAAAAAAGAACCCATAAAAGAAATTTGTACAAAATGACTGCAAGTCAGACTACGCTATAGGGCAGGCAATTTATTGCGCTAGAAATTTGTCATCTAAAATCCTGTAGAATATGCCAGAACTCTCATTCGCTTCTTAATAAAGTTTCTTCCATTCTGACATAATATATTGCATAAAGTGCAGGAGAACAAGAGTAAAAATGTGTTTTTTTAATGATTAAGGGCTGATCTTGTTCCCACTGAGACAATGGCAAAACTCCATGGAATTGAGTTGAATATATGGGTATAGATAAGATGTTGTTTACTATGCTCCTACTTTCTCTGAGAGCAAAATATAAATTAAATATATTCCTTGCACAAATTAGATTATCCCAAGTCATCTATTGACTCCTACTTAAAAACACAGGGATATCTCCATGTTATTCCGGAATTACAGGCCTTTATGTCCATACAGCCCTAAGGACACTCCTGCCATTGTGTGAATTGGCTGTTGCACAAAAGAAGGGATCAACACACTCATGGAATAAAAGTTCATGAGATTTTGCTTGAGTATGTACATGGCAGTAATGTTAGTAAGCTTCCTCAGCCCTCCCTCAGCTGCAGTCACAATTTTTCTTTAAAGCCACAAGTGTCTTTGGGTAGGCTTACCTGGTTCTAGCACGGCCATAAATATGGGGAGAGCAAAGTCTTCCTCCGTGTGTCCTGGCCACATTTGAACTGGAAAATGAGCAGAGGGAACATGGGCTGCGTATTGCATGCTGTAGCTCACCCCTCAATGAGTGCACAGGCACCAGACAAGAAGGAGAAAGGAAATAGGTAGGCTTGGGTAGGTCCACCAGTACATCATCCTTATAAGGCATATGGTAAAGACGGATCAGGATTGTGTCAGGTGGTGGCAATTATTTCTTCCAAGGAGTAACATAGGAGCAGAAAGAGCTCTTTGTCTCTCTAAAGTCCCTGACTTTTCTGCAACATCTCTTTGGGAGGTAGAACTCCTAATCTGCCACATCGTAGAACTGAGGCTCAACTAGCCCCTTAAAAGGTGAAAAAGAAGAATTTGTCAAGATGGCTGTCATTTTTGTTAACAAAACCTTTGGATAACAAACAAACAATCTGAAAAACTCCACTTAGCTGCTTCAGTGGCATAAAACATTAGTCAGCTTGTATAATGCCTTACCAGCAGACGTGGAGCTGCATGAGAAAAATAATTACCTCTGAAATAGGAGGTGGGGAACAGTGTTCTAACTGCTGTACAGTAACGTTATTAGGAAGTGTGAAGGAGTAGAAGGGAGTTGTTTATGATAATCTGACCAAAGGATTCCTAAATTGTTGGCCATACAATTCATCAGCCCATCAGGTAAAATGTGCAAGGCAAAGTGAATCAATACAATCACCCCCCTCTCTCTCTGGCACATCCTGGTGGGTGACAGAGCATAACAGTGTTGGTTTTGACATTATTAGGTTATCCTGAAAATAAATCACTTTTGAAAAGGTGAATAATTGGACAAAGCTTAGTGCTGACAAGCAAAAGGTTGAAGGCAGGGACGTGAGGCAGGGGGGACAATGGTGAAGGGGACAGGGAAGGGGAGTTGTGGTGTTGGAGAAGCAAATCCATTCCAGGAGGCCACCAGCATGTGAAGAGCTGTAAGTCTCGTTCTGGTTTGCCCAAATGAGTATGATTGTTGGTCTGATAAATATCAAACTGCATTTATGGTTTCTGAAACTATTTTTGATCCAGCAGAGAACTCAGACATACCTTGTCATGTAATTTAAACTGTGAAAGGTATACCCCTGCCTAATAAAATTAGAAGGTAGTAAATTTTGTCCCTGTAAAAGGAAATCCCCACTTTTCCCAGCATTTACCTAATCTGCGGAGTTCACTGCTGTAAACGGTCATGAAGATAATATATTATGGCTAGACTTTTAAAAGAGCTAGATAATTTTATGACCATCAGCAACATCTGTAACTATGCAAACGAAGATCACGATAATGATAATCCAACGCCATATTTTACAGCATAGAATAAACCCCCTTTGGGATACAAGAAAGAATTTCTAACACTGGATAATTGACTAGCTAACTAATGGGTGTTTTTACTCCTTCCTCTGACACATAAGAGACAGGGCACTATTAGACACATGGTACAGGACTGTTTGCTTGTACTTACTCTCATCAAAGACCATGGCAGAATTCCAAGGGTTTGATATGAACATGAGCTACATGTGGAGCTATCTGAAGGTTTAGTGCCAATAGTGGGTTGTAATTTGTCTTTTTTTTTGATGAAAATATAATGAAGTCAATCTACTCTTCCAGGAAAGCTTCCTAAATGCGTGAGCTGTGGTTCTGGCAGTGGACGGGCACTTAAGGAGTATAGGTTCAAATCCTAACGCCTACACATTTGCCATGTGATCATGCATAAACCATTCATACCTGCCTTGCACATCAATTTATCATCTCAAATGAATGTGAGAATATTGTTTTCTTTCATCCAGCTTCTTTCTTTACTGTCTATTCCATCTTTGCTTGCCTAGATGAGCAATCTCATAATATTTTTATACAATATCTGACACAAAGGCACAGCTTAGATTCTGAATTTATTTGAAGTTTACTCAGGCAAAAACTTCCCATTGCAATCTGTGGCTTTGATTTTAATCTTTAGAGTACTTTCAGAGGTAGGCCCAACCTGTTAGACTGTGACACCAATCTGCCTGATCTCTTTGCTGCCCAAGGAAGACACTGGATCTGGGAAATGAAACAGTGAAAAAGATTCTCAGAAGGTAGTTCAGAGTAGTGTGGTATTCCATCTCCTTGTTCCTTCTCCCTCTTATCTCCCCAGCATGTACTTAAGGGACATGCATAAATCTGTCTTCCAAGGGTTCCCCTCCCAAACACCCACATAAAGGTTACATGAGGCCTATGAGCAAAAGCAGAACACTGGGTAGAGATCTGAAGCATAACTGTATCTACAGGGATGCTATCATTTCTCAGACTGGCCTCCAAAGAGACGCAGGACATTCCCCTGCTTCTGGAGCAGCCAGGATCAGAGGGTGTAAAGGTGACATAAAGCTATTTTCTGCAAGTTTCTTGCTATGCGTGCTGGTAGTGTGGTGATGGGAACATAAGGGATAGAATAACACAGTTTATCAAGGAGCTTGATGGAATATTCATGTCTTCTGCCAGCATTTTTAAAGCTTGTGAGCAAACATTTCTCCTTCAGAAAATGCATATCAGAGAACTTACAACAGGAAAACACCAACAGATAAAACAGGTCATAAGCCATCAGCTTTTAAGGTTCTGCAGAAGTCCAAAATCAGTCCTCCTCTGAAGGAACTCTTATAAAAGGAATGTTTTTTGCAAACCAGGATGTGGTTCTATATGACAAATTCTGTGGTGGCAGACCCACTTGAGATTCCCACTACCCTCTTCATCTTTGCAGCTCCTTCCCATCCTCCTACCCGCAGCTCTAGAGTTTTCTGTCTGCTCTGTTAGGATGACTCAACTGCTTGTTTGGCTGTGCTCTGAATCAGAGTTGTCGTGCTAGCCACTTTCGAAACATCTGAGAAAGATTTCTCTTCTTGTGCATTTTGAAAAATCAGATCATTCCCAGATCTGATTTGGAGTTCAGCCATCCAAGCCATTGAATTAGCATGACTGAGGAGGAGGTAACCCCTGTCAGGCAAGGAGGGAATCCCTTAACACTTCTCTGCCTCTGAAGAATTCATGCCCTGGAAAAATGCTGCCCTATTAGATAAGGGGCAACCCACAAGAGCCACCATCCATGAAAAGAGGAGGGATATTTCAGGCACACTGCTATTCAAATAAACCTATTCAAACTCATTATCACTGCATGATACAATCATTTCTGTGTATTTATCAGGACTTGGGGCTCTTTTCTTTCTGTGCTACTAAGAAATAGGCCGAAGTAAACCAGATCACTAATAAGACAGGCCCCTAAGAAGAGGTTCTGCCATGCTTGATGCATGGACGGGGCTTTTTGTTCATCACTCAGAAGATTTTGTCCTGCAGTATCTGTTTATTTTCCCTTTTCTTTCATTGCCCAAGTTTGAAAGTAGCCTGAAATAGAATCGAATTTATGCTACAATCTGCAAACCCTGTGCTTTCTATTTAGGAGACTATATAGCAGGAGAGACCTTTGGTATCGTCTTGTCTGACCTCTGCTACAACCCAGGCCATTAGCTTTCTCTGACTTAATTCTTGTTTGGTCTATCTACTGGAAAAACATCCAGTCTTGATTTAAGAATTGCCAGTGGCTGAGAGAATTCATCACAACTCTCCATGAACTGTTCTTATGGTCAGTTACCCCTTTGGTTAGAAAATTTCCATCATGCTTTAGTTTAGATTTGCTGAGCTTCAGTTCCCAGCCCTTGGCTCTTGTCTTTGCTGCGCCTTTGTAACCCTAGATTTCTATCAAGAATCAGATCAGAGAATGAGTCTGTAATTAGGCACATATATATCACTTAGAGATATTTTCAGTCAGTTTGCCTCTTAAGCAGAAATGAGATCTGAACAGAGTTATATAAAGCTTTTTTTGAAAAATGGATTATATTATCATTGCAAATACAATTGTTTACATTTGCTGCCCTTTGAATTGTAGGGATACTATTTTCCAATACTTGTTAAAACATAACTCCCCTTATGTGTTTTTTAGGATCTTTGGGTAATTTTTTAAATAAGAAATGTCCTGTTACTTAGAAGTGCTGAGGATCCACATTTTCCATTGATATCAACTGAGTTAGAATCTAATGCTTTTATTTGTAAAGAGGATTTAGCAAGTATTAGAAGCCAAAGATGCAGTGAAATATCATACTTTTGGTGAGTGCTACTAATTTATGAATTACAGTTGATAAAGGGACTTGATAGCTGTTTCTGAAGGGTGCTTTATGATCTTACAAGAAGTTTCCCTGATGTGATGACCACTTTCGTGATGATGCTCTATTGAATACTCTGTCCAGTCCCAGGAAGCATGTGAAGAAGGCAGTGCTAGGTTCGGCTGATAAAGCACAACCAAGTACCCACAATTTGTCTTTTTTCTTGTTGATGTTTTCTCTCTGACAGTGTTATGTAACTTTACCCTTTCTAGGAGAGCACCCACCAGCACTAATCAACATTCACTTCAGGTCATATTTTCTGTTTCATCTGATTATATATAATCTTTTTATTATCTAGTCATCCTTATGCTCCCTAGCCTTTGCTCCTCAGCTAGTGATCTGGCTATTGTCAGCATCTCGTACACCCGTAACTTCTCTCCTAAGCTTTTGCCCCCTTTGGGCATGAAATACTCTGTCCTTTTTCTTCTGTAATGTAGGATTCTTCTGGCCCTCCAGTGCCTGGTGACTGAGTTGGCCAATGTCCTTTAAAGGATGGTACCTTTTCTTCTGTCCTCAGCTCAGGTGAAAGGAAGACCAGAAGATTTCGAGCCTGCAGGGTGTGATGGTTATAACAGAAACGAAATTTGTACTGAGAAGAGTTTCCTGAGCATTTCTTGAGACCTAGCACTTTGAGAGACTTTGGATGGGAAGATGCTGACTGAAGAAAGAGGGAATCAAAGACCTGGAGAGAAGACTAAGGAACTACAATTTCAGAGCTTGTATGCTTGAGCTCTGAACTGGTTCCTGCTGGTGCTTCTTCCACTGAGAGGTGGGGTCGGAAAACCAAGACAGCTATTGAAAAAGATATAGTGGAAGAGCAGCAGTGATGAGGATATTTAGGCAGTGATAAATATAGCTCCATTACTTTTTATGGCACTACTTTTCCTGATCTGTTTTCCTAATACATAAAACCATATTCTCACCTGGGCTAGAATGGGGACAAAAAAGCTGTCAGGGCATCAGTTGCCTTGACCTGGTTGTTCGATTTCTGGAGACTTAGTATGCATTAAAGCAATGGCAGAGTAGTTAACATATTTCATAACAAATGCAGACATTCAGACCTCTTCATATGCATACATAGCTTTCCCCAGACAGGGAGGGCTGCTTTCCACGTTGCTCTCTTGTATTGCGTAATCCTGCTAGCCCAGAGAGCCAGGACAGACTGTGAGTTAGATCAGTGAAGTTTTTCCCAGTAGATTATACCATATGCCAGTCAAGAGCTGGCAAGGCATGAGAAAAAGCCCTGTGCCACTTGCCCTCTCCCACACAGAACAGGATGGAATAGTTGGCCTAGGAGTTAGCTATGCTGGGCTGATGCCAGCTGGGAGTTTTTCTCTGCAGATGATAAATTCTCAGTAGCTGTTTAAGATTGGCCCAAACAGGGAGGGGGAAAACCTGGCCCGTAGGTGGATCATGCTGACACTTCCATGAAGATAACCTGGCTACACTGGAACCAATTCCACCAGCATAACTGAGCTGACAGCTTAGTGAAAAGGACTACATCCTCATCCCAGTGAAGACAGGAGTAAGAGGCCTATTGCCACCTTTGGGACTCAGATGTAGCCCTACCACTCTGAGAGCTAGCACAGTTTTTTCTTCCACTGCTACTTTTGACAGCAAATTGGTGCAGGGAATGGAGAACATTTAAATAACAAGCAAGTTTAAATTATCTAGTTTGCAATGAAACTTTCTAGATGTCCCAACTAATGATGCTAAATCATTCATTGAGAAATGATATGTTGCCATCCATGTGATGGTGATGCTATGACAACTTGCTTTTTAAAATTACAATGGAGTAATTTATTTATTTTTTTGTCAGTCCAGTTGATCCAGTAGGACTTAATACTGCATGTGAATGAACAATAATAATAATTATGCTCTGCAGTTAGAAGTTCCAGTGTTTTCTGTTTATTTAATAATTTTCTGGAATAGTTCACAGACATTGGCTCCCATTGTCCAAATATTTCATTTAGATTCAACTTTATAGCTGTCCTGAAAAGCAACTGGTCATCTGGCCGAAACCAGAAGGCAGCCAATTAATTTCACAGGAAAACATTAATCTGAGCTGAAAAATTCACAGCACATGTGTGCAATCATCCCTCCTTGTATGTATCCTTTCTATTCTGCCCTTGCTCCTGCTCCCCCACCTCTCATCCCCCACTCCTTGTTTCACCAGTGGAAGGAGAGCGTGCCAACTCTAACAGCACTGTACAATGTAAAGGAAAATTAACACCAGCTTTTCTTGTGTGCATTCAGGGCTTGGTCCAAGAAGGTGACTAGGCTGAATGTGAGTTTTTCTCTTGCTTTTACCAGGCCTGGGATATGGCCCAAGTTTTATATCGCTAACACATATCAGTGCAGGGTGTGAGGATGGAGGAGGCAGGAACCAGGGTATTGGTGGCAATCAATGAGTGCAGATCTGCGGGCTGGAAGGAGGGGGATGAAATAGAGGAGGAGGAATGGGGGGAGGAGGAGGCCGGAAGGTGGGTAAGCTAGGGGCAGGAGCAGTGGTCTAGGACCACTAGAAAATACTCTTTCTTGGAGCTAGAATTGAGGCTAGTCTCCTTATTCCTCTGCTGTCAGTAAACAGCTGTGAAAACCCATAGGAAATTTATGTTTCTTGTCTCCTTTTCTCTGTTGGTTCATTCCGCAAAAAGCCTTTCAGCTCTCCTGTGAACTTCAGCCAGGGACAGATGTGCTGTGGCTATGGCGGGGAGGGGGGCATGCTCTTCTAGCGGTCCAAGCTGGAGGGTCACTGTGGTTCCTCCTTGTGTCATTTCAAGATGAAAAGGGAGGTGGTGTTTTTACAAGTAGAGAATTGCATCAAAAACAAACAGACTTATATTAAAAGGGCATTCAGGTGACAAAGTTAAGCATTTACCAAGTAGGAAATGACAGAAAGGAGCTTGCTTGTACTCTCAGGTTGAACGATAGTTCAACCTGCATAGCGCTGGGGGTGACAGTCTACAGGACTACTGCTTTAGCTGTAGCAGCAAGTGGTGAATGGGTGATAAATAAGATGGAGAAAGAAAAGGGATAATTTTGTGTTTAAAGTGTCTAGTTACTGCACTTTGAACTTAAGAGGTGTTATAAAAATGCTCAACATATTGGAGAATCAGATCCTAGTTGCTTCGAGGCATGCAACTTTCTGAGTATTCAGTTTCTCATCTTTAACTGTGAATAGTTACATTGTAATTTTATAGATGACAAGTTTCGTGGTATGACGTTTCTCTTAGGGGTAGAAATGATCTGTACATTCCTGGGCAGCTGTTTGAATATAATAAAGAGCACAGTTTTATATATATATATATATATATATATATATATATATATATATATATATATTTGCATATATATGGCATATATTATGCATGTATAGTGGATGAGAGATAGTGGCAAAACTAGCCTATCTCGCCTATAAGGATCTATGTGAAAAAGGTGTTCTGCCGCAATAACATCATAATTACATTTGGCACATTTTAATGCCCCTTACTGATGGACAAAAGGAAATGAGATCAACTTGGGAAATATATTATCATCTCAACACAAGAGGGAGCCTATCTGGGATATCATCCACTTACTGGGAAAGGCACTGTACGTTATTCTGAATATATTATACAAATATTTCTATTTGCCTCTGTCATGTGTTTGTGTGTGCATACTCACACACACACACACAAACACACAGAGGATATATCATATCATCACAGATCCACACCACTTACACATATGTATGTGTGTGTGCGCGTGTTTGTATATAACTACAGTTGTGTCATGTAGTGTTCTTTATGCTTTTTGTTTTGATTTCGTTATTTAATTCATAATTCAGTTGAGATCTGAGATACAAATGCTAAGTAGTTTTTTGGCTTGATGTCATACAAAGTTTTAACACAATGCTTTTGCTTATGGCCTTCAGCCAATGTGTATGCCTTGCACGTCATTTGTGGATGCTCTCAGAAAAGAATGTGCAGAATTGCATTTATTTTTTGGCATTACGGGTTGTATGAAAGCTACTTTAATGCTTATTCTAGGCCAGCTATTCAAAAAAAAATGTAATAGTACTTGAATTTAATAAACAAGAGTTTCAACAGGGCTGTTTTATGTTATTGTTACTTACTCTTTACAGTGAAAAGACAACATACTGACCATCAAAAGTCAAAGCAAGTTTTGCTTCCTAGCAAATGTATAAGTTATAGGTATGCTGAAAGCTTTTTCTGATTGTTGAGCCCAATCCTTTCTGATAGAAAGCACACAACAAGGTAATACACAGCTCTGACCAGTATGCAGCTCTAATTTAATTAAAAGTTTTGCCACTAATTTCAAAGGAGGTAGGATGAACTACCAATGTGAAGGACTGTGTATAATGTAAAATATACCTAGACTGTAAGCACTGCGGGGACTGCATTTTCATTATATAGCTGTAACATGCCTATAAGGAAAAGCTTTCTGATTGTTGCTGTATGCACTATCATATGCAAAATTGAGTGTTAGCAACACTTTTTTCTACACAAAAAACTGATTATTCTAACAGTTCACAAGGAAGATGATAGGAGGCTAAACGCTTTGGCTTCACGGAGTATAAAACAAAGGTTGATGCATATTCAACGTGTGACAACAAACATTTAAGAGTTTGGATGCAAACTCAGTCTGGACATACACAGTCAATTTCAGAAGCTTCCCTCAAATTTTGTGGGAGCAGCTAGTCTGTTCCTGCCTTTCTAGGTCCTGTCATAACTGCTGGCACCACAAGAGCAATAATTCCTGAGAAACATCACAGCAGATGCTATATATGGGTGGAATCTGGGGATGAGTTTGATAACTGAGAGATTTAGAAGTTCAAGTGGCTGGTGCTCACCACCTCTGTCCTGCCAGTCTCTTCTCTAAAAAGAGGAGAGAAAAATCAAATGCCCAGGACCTTTGGGTAAAGCTCTGTGTTGCATCTCTGTTAGCAGCCCCAGTGGAGCAGCACCTTCTTATCTTCAGGTTCTGGCTCGTTCAAAGGAACCTTTTTTGTAAAATATAACAGACAGAGGCTGCTCTAATTTACAGCTGTCTATCGGCTTCTTAGCCACCTAAAAGCAGGCAAGACTGCTAGTTTTCCCTTATGTGTTTCTTCCTCCTTCCAATCTGGCCCTTGGCAGAAACTAAGGCTTAAAGAAAAGAGAGGGAACGGCTGGGTTGCCTGAAGTATTCTATTCAGAGTTGGTTCATTTCTCCTTAAGTGGCCTTGAGAGCCCACAGCAGAAGGAAAGGCTAACAGAGGTACAAATTGTCTGGTGACTCTTTGCTATGATAAATAAATAAATAACTGTAGTAAATATTGAGATCTGAGAAATACAATGGTGGTGTGTGAAACAAAGAGTCCTTTGAACACGGGGAGTGATGAAAAGTATTGGAATAGTGTGGGCCATTTTGCTCACAGATGAACAAATGATGTGCTAAAATATCTATGAAACATAAGATTTAGGAGCAGCTTTAAAAATGTTATCTATTCCATTGATTTTGAAGGGCCTCTAAAGTGTGAATACAATTAGATCTATCAGAGCAGAGAATGAGGTAAGCAAACATTTAGCTTAAGCACAGCGTTCAGGGACTATAGGACCAGATAGCTGTGCTTACTCAAGGTTATTGATTTAGCTAGAAATACCGATATCTTTAGGTTTTCCTGTGAACGGGTGAAATAGTCTGCTGGAATAACTTCATATATATGTAAAGCCAGAGGACAGTATATTAGGTTATACCAGCTGAAGAAAAGATTGGAATATTTTTGCATAATATGAAAATGATCCAAACTCATCATTTATCTTAACACATTCCTGTATCTAGGAACTTGTTTGATTACTTCAGGTGAATATTCTTGGTTATAGTTGAAAGAAGGAGATCTATGCTAAAGGAAATCTCATGGAAATGCTTGTTATTGTCTGATCTCCTAACTACCTTTCATTCAAAGAGATTGGGAGTCAAACAAACACCTAGACATTTGGAGTTTCCTCTTAATTTCCAGGCTGGATCTGTCTGATATTTTAAAGAACTTTAATATCCTGCTTTTTCGCTCTGTGATGGTTTTACAGTTTTCTAGCTTCATCTCCTCCAGACTTCTTTCATAAGCAGCTATTGTTGATTTCTGTCTAGCCCCACACTAGCTTCTTTGAGTAAAGAGCTTGAAATCTTTCTATTGAATGCAACACTAGATTGCTCAAAACACTTTGAAGTCTCTTTCAAAAAGGAGGAATTTCTTTCCATCAAAAGGAGACTGGGAGATCTTCACTGAAGGTTTTTAAGGACCAAGCACTGTACAAGCACTGAACAAGCTTACGTTAATAATGTAGACATAATTAAACCTGTTCTTAGGCAGGGGAGCTCTCTTGAGACCCCTTTGGTTCTTGAAAAAACCTTCTATTAGTCTAAAATATAGAATTACATTCCATAAATACATTTTTTTAAAGTATCATCGTTCGTAGAGTTTGGTAAGTTAGCTAAAAATCTGTTTGGAAGCTGGTCATTCTCTTACATCCCATGTTTTTTAGAATGACTGCACTGAAGAAAACTTTTTCGTGGGTGTTTCTGTATAATGCTCTTGTTGCCACCCCTCTGTTAAATCATTTGTCCCTTTACCAAAGGGTTAACTGTTCGTAACTGCATACAAAGCAGCACAGGTTTTGTTTTTGTTCAGGCTTTGCTGCATTTTACCAGATGGACAGTACAGGAACACCATCTGAGAAGGTCTGAAACCTTCTCAATTCTGGACACAGAAACAGTGAAGAAACGCAACTTTATAGATGGTTATGTGCCATAATAGCAATTGAGCACATAGAAAGCCTCCAAGACTTTTGCATGAGACTTCAAGTCATATTAAATCAGAGCAAGCCAGTGAGAGAGGATGCACTGGCTATTAGCAAAAGGGAGTTAACAAGTGATGAAGTCAGGAATGTGCTGAGGTCTTCAGGCTGAATGAGGGGGCTAAAGTGTGGGAAGCCACAGCTTCATAGAGATGAAGCCACTGTTGGGTTAATTAAGTGGGGTGGCATGCCTGCACATGGAGGGGAGGAAAGGAGCTTCATTTGGTATGTGTCTAAGTTTCAAGCAGTAGTTACAAAGGATTCTGGAACTGCAGGAAGGACAGAAGAAGTGTTGGGTACAGCTCAAACTGGCAGGGAGCCAAAGAAACATGTCAGGTATTTGTGAAAATAGGCTGCAGCTGCTAAGGCCAGGAGTGCTTCACTGTAAAAGCAGTGTGCTAGGCCTGACCTAGACGCTGCACTGACTATCCCTCCAATTTCTGGCAAAGCTCTGCCTGCTACAAGTAAGATTTCACAGATGGGGCCTGATTTTTATAGCATTAAATGACAGGCGGTGGGCTTCTTGTGGTGTGGGGTCTCCCCTAGCCTGACAATGCCAGGTGTGGAGATGCAGTGAGAAGTTTTTTGAGGGCAGGCCCTACCTGCCTGTTCCTGTTAAGTGCCTGCAGAATTAGGATATGTGCAGCCTTGCCGACCTTTGGCTCTGCAGCAGCAACCAAGTAAGCTGCTTCCTGTTAATGGCAAAGTAAAAGAGTTAACTTTAGCATAAGCTATGAGCCCTGATATCAAGGAGAAGGAGTAGAGGTGGTGGTTTGTTTGACTAAGAAATAGTGCCTATTTGCCCTACATTCAAACTCAGTGTTAAAAAGGCTGGCTTGAATGGTCTTTCATACTCTTTCACCTTCCTCCTCCTCCCTTTCCCCTCATAAACCTCTGAAACTTTGCGTTGATAAACTGATAAACCTAGAACTTAATTGTCCTGCTAAGTTTGAGGGAAATGAGAGAATATTTTAAAACCAATTTCTCTGAATATTTGACTACCTAAATATATCTTTTCAAAAATAACCTGTCCGCATCGCTTGGCTTAACAATCCTAAATGTACTTTGTATCATCCACCTCTGGACACTGTATGTTAATGTTTATGGTCAAAGGGTAATTTTGGGAGACAGGACAAGAAGTTTTCAAGATTTAGTTGCATATATTCAGCTTTCAAAATAATATCAGTAAACAAAAGACTTGCAGATAGCATGACTTTTGACTTTTAACAATTTTATACTGTAATAGATATAGCTATTTATCTTTCAACTATTTGTATCCATTCTTTCATTTTTAGATGCTTTAAGATAGAAATATTATTCTGGGGAAGTTCCAGAATGTTGTTGAGGCCTCATGTAAACACCGGTAAAGCACAAATTCTAATCTTCCTTCTCTCAAAGATGTGTGCTGATTTTTGAGAGGAGGAAGAGAAGAAGGCAAGGTGTTAGGTTGCTTTTATTGTCCCACTGCCCCAAATAAAGATACCCAAGAGTATCAAGGATAAAGCAACATCAAGGCTGCTAAAAGTTTAAGTATCTGGCTGCAACGCTCATTTTGTGCAAGGCAAAATGTGTTCAGCAAAGATGGCTCTACCCATCCTAAAGGTTTCTCTCTCTCAGTTGCCCCTTAGAGCTATTTAATAGCTTCTCACCCTGCAGAGAAAGAGCAAGGTGAGCCTACAAGTAAAGAGGAGGATCCTTTTTTCCTGTTTAAAAAAATATAAAGCAAGCATAAATGAAGTCAAAGGAAAGGTTGAACTTCACTGTTATTCAGAGGTCACGTGTTGCAGCTATTTATGAATATTTTATAATACCCTTGAAGTGTGTCAGGAACTTTACAGACTGCAAAGATGAGTCCTGGCATCAGAGCCTCAGCTGGGATGGATCAGGATACCTGATCTATACGGGCTTAAGGTCCCTTGCTTTGGATGAGACTCAGATGTTTCACCTCAACCCTGTATCTGGCCCTGAGAGCCACTCTGTACATTTCTTAGCTTATCTAAACATGACTAATGACGTTTCCACATGCCCATCATTGAACATGTTCCTTCGCTCTTTTCAGCCTACTCAAGGTGGAGGAGGGGAAAATAAAGGAGAAGGACTGCCTGCCTTCTCTGTCTAGCAGAGAGACACAGCCAGAAGAATATGGCTAGAGCTCCTCTGTCGAACATCAGAACGGAAAATAAAGGGGGATCTGGGTGCAGAAACATAAGGTGAAGAGTATTTTTTTTAACATCTAGTCTCCTTGTAGCCTTGAAGTGAAGGACTGATGCTTTTATCTCCATTTTTACCTCCACTCCATCATGCAAAGAGTCATTCCAAAATCACTTGGCAACAGTAAGAGAAGCTATTTCCTAACCCTCAAAATAACTCTTGTTTTGAATAGTTCCCAACTACTTAAAAGTGTATCCACATATATGTACTTTTTGCATGAGGAAAGAAAAAACTTATAGGAGGGATAAATACTCATGGATAAGCTAAAATCCTGTTACGATCATTACTATTATTAATGTTGGACTGGTTTATGTATAGAATCCTAGGCATTGATCAATATGTATTTGTGAAATAAGCTGTGCAAGCACCAAAGAAATGGGCAATCCCAATCCCAAATTTCTGCCATCTAAACAGGGACAGTAAGTGTCTTACAGCTCAAGTTCAAGTAGAGGTAAGGAATATTTTTCTTGCTGAAGTCTGAAAAGGACTTTTAGACACCTTTGACTGGTGGCTGCATAAACAGAAACCCTAATGGTAACCTGTACAATGCAAAACAAAGTAATGGGGCTGCTGGTTACCCTATTTCCCTTGACAGCCTTGCTTCACTAACTAACCAAGGAGCAGTGTGTGCTATTATGCACTTCTGGCGGTATTGATTGGTACTCTTAATCTATTCCTGGACTACTCCAGCACAGACTTGTAGATTTCTTCCTAGTACTGGTTGATAGGAAGTTTGGTATCTTCATTTACACTGCAGTTCTGCCCGCTTTCTGCCACTGTCATGAAAATGGAGACAACTTACTTCGGCATTCATTTCTGAAAACTTGCCAGTGGCATTACAGCGGAAGAAATAATTCCAGTAACACACAGACCTTGGAAAAGGAATGACATCTATACTTGGGTGAAAACCAGGAATTAGCAAATCCAGCTTTTTGAATCCATACATAGTCTTTTCCAGTGATAATTATAGATAGCTCTACGTGCATTTCCACAGTGGGAAATATTTACCCTCTTCATGATAACAAGCGAAAGGGAGAGATTCATTGATAGGGAATGATGGCATGATAAAAACATGCCAAAATTGTACTTTCTCAACCAGTTAGCACCAGTCTGACTCCTTGAAGACAGTTTGGAGATTCCCAGCCTTCCCTTAGAACCAGACCTGTGGAAAACTTGTGTTACTCTCCTGCTTTGTCTGGACCCGTTGCTGTCTGAGTCTTATCACCCTCTTCCCTTACATGAATGATGAAGAGTTTGAAGAACTGCATGTTGCCCAAGCAAAGAGAGGCTTCCAATAGGTGTTCTTCACAAGCAAATTTAAAAATTAGCTTTACCACTGATTTCAGCAGAGCTCCAGTCTGTGATTATTCATTTCTAATTAGCTGCTTCCAATCCACTGATAAATAAAAAGCACCTGTCATGCAAATGTTTGCTGATGACCTGCTAAGAGCAGTTCAAACTTAAAATGTGATAAAATGTAAAGCTAACTGAATAAAACACAAGGCCAGGAAAAGCAATCAAAAATAAGCAGGTGTTTAACTGTGGTGCATCACTAGGGAAGAAAAGTTGGACTATATGACCTCCTGAGGTCTGTTCTAACCTGAATTATCCTATGATCCTAAAAATATTTGGCTTTCTCATCCTCCCAAATTGTCTCCAAAATGCAATGTCCTTCTTTTTGGTAGTTCTCAGAAGCCAGCACCTGTGCTTACCCTTTTCTTTGCCTTGCTTGGCAGCACTGCAAGTACAGCAGTAGAACCATTCCCCTCTCTGCATGTAACTTGGACAACGATTGGATACTCAAGGAACATAGCAGATTTGATGAAGAAGTTCAGAAACACAAAACTGACAAATGAAATACACAACTTTATAATATTTCCTGCATGGAAGCATAGAAAGGAAAGTTTCTAAGGAAATGACTTTGAAGCAACAGAACATGTGAGAATATGTAATTTCAATGAGCTTACAAAGTAGGATTTAAATGAAAGCTTTTAAGTTGGCTGCATGATATCCACTCAGTTCCTTAAAAGTTCTGGACCGCTTCATTCAGTGGCAGAAATGATATTCGATATCGTTTCATGCACGTAATTATGCTGATTAAACAAACTGAAATATAACACAAGAGATAAAAAGAACAACAACAAAAGCAATAAAATCCAACAACTTAAATCCATCAACATCCAGCAAAGAAGCCCCAGTCTGTCACTACATCTAGGCTATTAAAGCTAACATCAAAATAAAGTAGGAATTAAGCAATACAGCTATCAAATCATGATTAGAACAAGAGGCAAGACTGATTCCGGAGCTGAAGTGAAATTAAATCTTGAAGTGAATTCCCTGCTGACATTTATGCTAGGAATATGCCATCTCTTAAAAAAAAAAAAAAAAAAAAGACTGGAAATTCAAAAGAATGGACTGTCCATCTGTTGATAAAGCCCAAATAAAGTCAGTGAGACCTGTAGTTTGTCTATGGTTTGCAAACTTAACCTTAAAACTGTATTATTACCTATTATCAGAGTTATATCTCATGCATATTGTCAGTGAGAGGTGCACTAAGTCGTCCCTAGTGAATGCTCGGGATGGTTTTGAATGGAGGGACTCTTTGGCTATAGATGTACATCCTTTCCAATTCCAGTTATATTATAGGAAGAGGGAACTGTCTAGCTGTCCCCCAGCTGCTCCTCGCTGTTGTCTGCCAGAAGTTACGCTTCTTTCACATCTTCCGATGGACCATCTTCTGTGAGCACTTCCCATGAAATGGACTAAGTTAGCAATGACATATATTTAAAGCAGTCAGGTTTATTTGAGCTGTTCCAACTAGTTCTAGGTTAGAAAAGTTCACATGGTCAGCTTACCACCTCTTCTGTAGGACACTGTTTTGCAGAACGCTTTGCAGGGGGTGATAGCAAGTACTTGAGAGCAGGTTGGTAGCAATCGCCTCTGTAGGGGAACAGCTGAAGCAGGAAGGAGAATCTGCAGCATTATCTGTTGTGCTTTCTTGATGGGGACGTCATCTGAGCCTCATACAGACCTGCAGCAATTCCACAACAAAAATTTGAGTATTTAAAAAGACTGGGAGATTTCCTAACTAGCAATAAATCAATAGCTAAAAGAAATCCAAAAGACAAAACAAAAAGGAAGGAAAAATACTCAGTTCATGAACTTTCTATTTTTCACAGTAGTAGAGATTCTCTTAGAACAAATCTTGGAGCTCTGTTCGAAAAAAGACGCTGCTGGCAAGTGCTTTCTGCTAGTGGACCCCTCGTGAGTGAAGAAAATCAAGCAGCTGTTGGAGAGCTGGGACTGTTAAGCCTGGAGAAGAGAAAACTCAGGGGATCTTATCAATGTTTATAAATATCTGATGGGAGGGTGTAAAAGGGATGAGGCTAGACTCTTCTCAGTGATATCCAGTGACAGGACAAGAGGGAAGGAAACACAACAAAATTCAACAAATTGAAACACAGCTTGAATACAAGAAAATATTTCCTTATTGTGAGGGTGACCGAGCACTGGAACAGGTTGCTCAGAGAGGTTGTAAAGTCTCCATCCTTGCAAATGCTCAAAACCTGTCTGGACATGGTCCTCTACAACCTGCTCTAGGTGGCCCTGCTTGAGCAGGGGGCTTGGACCAAATGATCTCCAGAGGTCCCTTCCAACTCCAACTATTCTGCAGTTCTGTTCTATGATACTCCCTTTAGTGGTGTCTTGAATTTCTTTTCCCGAGGTAGCCCTGTGGACAGATTCAGTGACAACAGTTGTTCCTCAGCAGACTTTGCGAACTGGGACGCCTTGGCCTTGGCCTTATTTCTTAACTATTAGCAAACAGTAAGATCTTTTCCAGGCCTACAGACAAATCTGTTCTAATAGAACAGTGTTGGAACTATGCAACTTTATCTAGTCGGGTTCAAATGAGGTTTCCTTGATTATTGCCTATTTTCAGTAAATTTCTACTGAACCAACACTTTGGAAAATTTTCCCGCTTTATGTCAGAGCGTATATGGCTTTGGAGGTCTTCTTGCCCTCCAAATAGCTAAAATGTAGACACTGAACACCCCCATTACTGAAAGAGCCAACATGGTTTTATCTGAGTGACAAGGTCCAGGAATGATAGCGCACTGCCAGGTTATGTAAGGTCCAGTTCACAGATCCAATTAAAAAGAGGGCTTTTGTCAACAACAGACCACTTAACATTCATTTATCAGCAAAGATAAAAGTTAGCAAATGAGAGAGCTGACAATCATCTTTCCATTTGGAACGCAACAATGGTTCAGACAGCTGATCTTCTGGAGTCTCTCGCAGTAGAGAAACAGTACTTTAAAACTCATAAGATGAAATGCAGTTAAGAAATAAATTTATCTCGCCCTGGTGTACTATTTTTCTCACAATTCGTAATGTTCATTTCCTCTCCTGGAATTCTGATGTGCAGCAGCAGGTTACACAGTCCTGACTTTGTGAACCTATTGGCTTCGCTTAGGATACACATCTTCATTTTCAACAGTGTTGTCATGTTCCTTCCTAATGCAGGCCACTGTGTCTGCTTATTAATGAATAGGAGGTATTTCCTCAGGACAGTTCTTGTCTTCATTAGTATGTTTGCTGGTTTATCTCAGACCTGCCAAAACAAAGAATGCATAATAAATTTCAAAATAAAAGCTCTCTACTATTTAAAACTTCATCCTTATTACGAAGAAGTAATGGCTCAGTTTTTGACCTCTTATGTTCTCTTTTGGAGGCACAGTTTGAACACACTAAAAAATGGAACTGTAGCAGTTGTTAAATAATTGAGATTTAGTAACTTCAGCTCATGTCCCTTCGCCCCTCTTGTGTCTGTCTTCCCACCAGGTGCTGCATTTCTGTTCTGTGCCTAATGACTGGATAGGTCAGGCCAAAATTTAGCACTTAGGAGTAGTTAACTCAGGAAAAGGTCCAGTGCAAAGACCCATGTGGGTCAATAGACAATAGACAGCATTTCATTTTCAGAATGATAAAACTGGTACAGTCATACAGTGCAGTAAAAATGCACTGCTGAAATAAACTAAAAACTGTCGATGATAAAACTTTGATAGTAACAGAGACATACTGCATTTTAATGAGCAAATTTTAGAATGAACCATGACAACTCAGTCCTGTAGTCGTTTTCTAGAAGGCACTCAACTTATAGCAAAGGGAAATATTACCTGATTAAGGACTACACACTCAAGTATGACATCAGCAGAGCCCTTGATATTTATAGTCCTGTAAATCATGCATATGCAGCCATTTATCTTTCCTGGACCAAATTCAAACCTGGCGTAAGCTCTGCTAGACTTGCAGCTGGGTAGACTTGGCCCTTTTTCTCTTACACAGATCCTACTCCAGAAAAGCACTTAACTCTAAAGAATGAGAATAATCTGATTAATTTTGCTGGGCGCTGCATGTTTAAACTTAGGCATATACTAGACTTAAAGGGCCCCAGACAGGGATGTGATTGTTCAATTTACAGTTAGTGATAAATAAAAATATGATTATTTCAATTTCTATTTCTATTTCTATTTCTATAATATGATTATTTCTATTTACATCTGAAACTTCTAGCTTTGAGTGCAACCGTTTTCTTTCTGCTTCATGCTGATACTAGCATACAAGAGCAGCTAGATGTCTCACTAGAACAAACTCTGAAAATTTTTTATTTCCCAGGCAGGATCAGCTAGAGTCTTTGTTACTACTTATGTTTTTCCTAGTTCACAGCTTGATGCTTCACAACCTTTCTCAGAGAACTCCAACAAAAATGTCACAGAGATGGCTTGTTCAACAAGGTCAAAGATAAACAGTGCTATCCCACTTCTGTGAAGGCTGTTCTGAAGAAAGAAAAAAAAAAGCATTGGCAGAAATCACCTATGATCATTCACATTACACAGACTGAAATGATTTGAACTATTTGACTGCTTCACTCTGTATCATACAGCATGTAACACAATGAAGTGAAAATCTCTCTGAAAGGAGAGTAATTATTATTTCATGTGAAGTTCCATATACTCATGATTATTCTCAGAGATCTTGATCAAAAGCCCACTGAGGCTTTCCATTTTTCCATCGACTGCAATCAGTATTGCATCAGGTTTCAAACAGTGGGTGCAATTACATTACTTCTTTACAAGGCTTGCTCTTATTGACCTTTAAGAAATAAATACATGGGCATTAAACAATCTAACAACTTTGAAAAGTGGTTTGATCCCGAGAGACTCATGCTTTAAGATGGATAATGAATAAAGAGCTTATCAGAATCTTTGTAACATATTAGAAACATTCTCCAGAATACCTATAAAATTCATTAGAGCTAATGACCTGCACTGAAGCCTGATAAGACAGAAGCTCAGGAAAAGGCTGGGAAAAACATGATCCATCAGAGTCATGAAATTCAAGGATTTGAAGTAGAAGAGTACTAAGCGTATGTATAGGGAGTGTTTTTATTTGAAACAAAAATAGTAAAAGAAAAAATAGTTTTCTCACATGGTATTAAAAAAAGTCTTAAAATTCTTAATGGTGGACATACCCAAGGAGAGAGCTTCTGCATTGGTTGGTTCTTAGATTATGTCTACATTGCTAAATAAAAGAGGGTTGAGAATCCAAGTGGTGTGGACTGATTTATGTTCACCACGCTTAGGGTCGCTTGCTCTAGTTTTGCTTGGACAGACTGCATTCACACAGCAGTTGAGTCTTCTCTGGATCCTCAGCGGTCCTAAAACATGAATTTCGTTTAGCATGTATTTTTTGATTTCAAGTGTCCAAAATAATGTGATGACCATCTGAATGGTGTTTTTTTGCATGAAAGTGAGGGCAGGTGTGATGAATCCTCAGGTATGTAGGACTGGTCCCTGGAGTGAACACTTAACACAACTGTATCAGGGCACTGCCCAGGAAAATGCTCCCTGGAGCAGTCTAAAATCAAAATTAGGGCATGAGCAAGCAATTAAGCAGTGCAGGTGATCTGTGGCCAGTGCTTGAACTCAGCTCCTGGCCAACTTCTAGTTCACAGTCATTCTTTCGGAGCCCACTAATAGATGAATGCCTGCAATAAATTGCAAGCCTAGACTTGTAACTTGGTAGCTAAAAAAGAAACCAATCTTTTTGTAGTATAGTGATCCCACTGTGAAATTATGGCATGTGCATTCACAAGCCATTATGAATGTGAATGGAACTGTGCTTATTCCAGTTCCAAAGAATAAGATAATATGAATGGTAACCCTGAGACAAGTGTAACCTGTTTTTCACTGAATATTGGATGGACATGGAACTTAACTCTAGGCAGAGAGTCAAAACACAGACAACATAACCTGTAAAGCTCCCTCAAATAACAGAATAGAAGTGGTTCACATGTCTTTATAAGGATCCATTACTTCTCAGTGGTGTCAGTGGAAGAAGAAAGAGTCATTAGCTTTGTTTCTAGAAGTAGTATGGAATCAGTCAGAAATGCCAGGAATGAAAGCCCTTAACTGCAAAATGCATGAAAGTGTAATGACTACAAGAGATTATTAAAAACACAAAAAAGTAGTACTTATATATGACTGTAGAATTAACATCAAAAATATGTGTTTAGCAGGATGTAAGAGGATAAACTGCAAAATGAAGAGTAATTTTTCACCCCACTTTTAAATTAGGGGAAAAATGTAACTTGAAAACAGTAGTACTTATTTGGATCGCTGTACTTTGTAGGGAGATATTAGGTGTGATAACTAGATGACAGTGCCATATATGTCTTGAGTTCTCTGGGCCCTAAAGATACATTTGGCTTGCAAATTTCTCTTTGCCATTGTAAGAATTGTTTTTGTTAGTGTTAATGAAAGCTGTTCTTTGTTATCACAACCTATCGCAAAGACCCTGAACTGGGTCTTTGATGGCAGCATCAAACTTCATGATACAAGTAGTGAAAACACAAGGCTGGCACGATCAAGAAGTGATGAAATTACGCAGCACTGAGATCCAGATGTAGTTCCAAAGCCAAGAGTCATTCATGATTTTGAAAAACTGAAGCTCAACAAACAGTTAATCAAGTTTTTTTTAACATCTCCTCTGTTTCTACCAGTGCTGCTGACTGGACATAAAAGTGCAGTGACTTCCTCTTAGAATCATGTCCATCAGCCATCTTGCTAGTGTCAGTGCAAATGATCAAACTTTATTTCTCAGTGTCATATTTTCCCTGCAGAGAGTGAGGGAATCCTTAGGAAGGCAGCAGGTGAGCTGCCCTTTTTGATTTCTAGAGGAGTTTTTTTTTTCCCTAAATAGAACCTTTTCCACAGAAAATATCACTTTTGGGAAAAAAAAAATCTGCTTCTGAAATAGGAGGGGTCATTACCTGTGCATGCAGCAAATTAGAGTACCCTACAGGTACTGTGACTTTAAGGGATTTCAGGTTGGCATAATACACGCTGTAGCTGCACATACTGTAATATACTGTAAACCGAAACATGCCAAAACTGTCACAGAAGGCAGCGGTTCTGTGCTGTCCTGCCCCTCCAGCTTGCTAAAAAAAAAAAGAAAAAATTAGTTTTAACCTTGATCGGGTTTCTGTTGCGTCTTTGGTACAAAAAGTGAGGATGTTCTTGTGGCATGAAAAGGAGTGTTTTATTTTCAGTCCCAGTTTATGCTGATTTGAAGTGTTAAAGTGAACATAAAACAAAGGCTTCAGTATAGATTGTAGCCTGCCCTATAATATACTTCAGAAGCCAAGTCCATATATGCCTGAATATAAAAGGAGTTCAAACATTTAATTGTGCTAGCTGGAAGGGTTTTTTTTCTTCCCTGTCACAAATACTTTCAATAAATGAAAGGACACACTTACCCTGCCAGTTTTCACAGTTATGATTAAATCTTCACACAGCCTCCAGTGGAAATCCGGGACCTGTTTCTGAGGACTTGAAGTAAACAATGTTTGTCCAGCATGTTGCAAAGTTTTTTAATGTGTGAAAGACTTTGGGTTTTGAATGGGTTTTACTGTCTTCTTCACAAACAGATATGTATAATGCAGTATAGGCACTGCCAGTAAGTGCAGAGCTGTCTTTTGATGAGATCAGTGATGCAGTGGAAATTTTATAAGGAAAAAATAAGATGTGATTAGCAATTCGTGGCAGCTAACATTTGAAGAAGTGATCAAATTGTTTGTAGTGAGGTTGTCTTATAGATCAGATTCTATGTCAACTATTTCATCAGCTTTGAGAGACACTATTTGGCTAAATTCACACCTTTAGCATAAATTCTAGCTGCCATATCAGGAAAGATATTGGTTCACTGATTTTATCTTCCTTAGGTTGTTCTGGAAGAAAAGATTGTGGCTTGGAAGATGTGTTTTCTGATGCCCCAAGAAAAATAATGCAGAAGTTTAAGTTCCTAAATGTCTGATTCTCATTTTTGGCATAAATGATATTAAGACAAAGACTATACATTGGCCAAGTCAAGTGATGGGCTTTCTTAAGTTGAAATGAGTACCCTGTGCGAATTATCATCTACTAAAACAAGTGGTAACAATCTTTTGATTCGAAAAGAGCCAAAATTTATTCCTGACCTTTTTGGATAATTATTGCTATAAATAGAGTAAATGTGACCTTTTTCATGTTAAAAGCATTAGGAAATTGCAACTGCAACTCTGGAATCTGCTCTGTGTCCAGACGACTGGAGAACTTTGAATCGTACTGAAATTTCACAGTCCCATGCACGTAGACAGCAAAGGGCCAGGATTCCAGCCCCTTGATTCAATTTATGTAGCAGTTTGTCCCACATGCAGATGCACTGAAACCAGCAGTAAGGGTGGCAGAACCTCATCCAAATGAGTTTTTTAGATTTTTTGGGGAAGTTAATTAATTCCATCCTCCCATTTGTTTCATTGTTTTCAATTTTCAGTAGCTAGTATAGGCATTTCGCTTCAAAAATCTGTGTTCTGGAAGTTCTGCTTATACTTGAATTCTTTTGAAAAACTGCCAGGGCACCAAATTCTTACTTCTCCCATGCCAGAGCTGGATTCTTTGACTGCACAGAAATCCAGCTTCTGAAATGCCCTTTGCCAGAAGATACCCAGTCTTTCCCCAGCACCTCTGGTGTTTATCCAAGATGACAACAAATATGCAAACTGGCTTCAGGCTCGGTTTGTTTTCCTCCTAAGTGAGTACCCCTCTCTATGTTCTGCAGTGGTAGGCAAAAACTGTGGCACAGCTTTGGGCCCCTTCAGTTGTTTTAGATGCAAGTTTCTCCTGTTCATACAATCAGCCCATGAACTTTAATTAATCTTTACAGGTCCTGCTGCTAAGGTAGTAAGAGAATAGACCATCGCATCTGTATAGCCATCTCAGTCAATAATAGCTACAAAAATGCTTAAGCTTATCATTAAAAATTGGATATGAATTGAGTGAAGAGGGTGTCGTGTCATTCATGTGGATGAGGATGTTGAATTAAAGATTTACAGAATTTTTTTTTTAGTTCGCTGCTTTTAAGTTCTCTCTGTGTATCTTAAGAGCTGAGATTTGCTACATAAGATAGGTATATATTTGATTTTGGGGGGTTGCAGAATGGGAATTAGAGATGGGCTGTCATGGGCTGAGGAAGAAATGTTTTGTGGGGCCGGTGATTTGCCCTACTACAGCCTCCCTACTCCTCACCTTCCTTTCCCCCTGCCATCACTAGGCAAGATGTGCTGTGGATGTGAGGTAGCAGCTGAGTCTCTGTTTCCAGTCTGACTTCAGACTTGGGGAAGTTTGAATCCAGACCAGTTCTGCTCCCCACATTGTTGCTTTTTCCATGATGTAGTCCGACCTTTACTGGAGGAGGCTTCCCAGGGCTAGCACAGGTAGTCTATGGACATGGTTTTATTAAGAGTATTTGAGGTTTAAAACCACTGAGAGAGCCCAAGGACATGCTTTTGGCCATTAGCAAAGACCAGTGAGAACTTTTCAGGGCATGTTTACACCAAGCAGTGCAAATCCCCCAGCTGGCTCCAAGAGAGCTGTTATATTACCTAGAGCAGTGCAACTCTGTATGATCACACCAGGCTAGGTCCCAGGAGAGTATGTTTGAACCACACTGGCCTGATCTAATTAGCTCAGGCTTAGGTGATGTGGCTGTGATTATGCAACTAGTTCAGTCAGCTCCAGGGCATCTTTGTCTCGACTGCATAGAGATGATAGCCCCCTAACTGTTTCTTTTATTAAATACAAAGAGAACAGTAGACTGTACAGGAATACTGAAATACTTCTATATGTGAGAAATTCAACAGTGCTCTCTACATAGGCTTTTTCCAACCTCTATCATCGGAAAGGGACAACCTTATATGAGCCATCCTATCATGCTCTGTCATGCAAAAACTTACTGACAAGCTCACCTGAATATCTCACAAGGTGGGATACAAGTATTGTCCTTCTTGAAAAACGTACAAATACCTCGGTCTAAGGATTCTCCAACAACCCTCTCTTGGGGGTAATTGCAAGCCTGAGACTGGCGGCAGAGATTTGACTGATTTGTCACACATGTAAAGGTGTCTGGCAGTCTCTTTCAATAGATCGTGAACTATCTTCTCCTTCTGGCACATATATTCACCTGCATTTATATCTGGGTACAACACAAGCCAGTATACCAATGCAAACCATTTCAAATTAAGACTCTCTGTCATTTCTGGCTCTATACTATAAGTTCCAATGCAAAATGTACAGAACACCCACGTAACCCATGGCTTTTAGATCTCAAAGTAAATGTTTTCACATAATCATGGATTGCATCCAAGCAAATGTCTGTAAGATGACATTTCTGGAAGCTTTTGCATCTTTACATTATATTTAGTTTACACAATATACTGTACAACTGGAAAAAATGGCCATATGAGCCAGACCAACATTTGACCTCTTATAGAGTGCCTTTGAGAACAGGCTATTTCTCTACCCTCCTCTACACTAACACCTTTTACATCAGACAATTTCCAAATCAGGAATTTCTTTGAAGTTTCTGGTCTTTCTTCCATAGTTTACTTTTCAAAACATCACAAGGCCAGTGGAATTTTTTTTTATTCATGTGCTGGGGGGCCCCATGCAACTGAGCATGGATCAGACTTTCTCTCTCTTCTTCATGTCCACCTTATTTTCCTCCGTATCGGAACCAGTCCTGTTCCAGTCTGAGTCACTGGGAGTCCCCAGGAGTTTCTGGGTAGAGTTCTAGTTGGCAGTTTGGACCTCCTGGCCTTAACGTCATGCAGCCTCTGCCCCTGTGGGACAGTCCACTGTGTTTCTCAACAGGGCTCGCGGCAGTCATACGTGCTGGAGCACCTTCAATATAAAAAAGAGAGGGGCCGCTGGTCCCTGTAAAGGCTCCCCGTTCTGTATGAAATTGATCCAGAAATATTTAAGGGAAGGGAATGAACACAGTTCTACTGGAAATGTATCAAAGGGCAAAATCCAGCGCCTTGTATCATCTGGCTTACTACATGCTGTTTCCAGGGCTTCTGTCAAAATAGGCAGTGAGCTGTTCTCTCTGTGGGAACACTGCAAGAAGGGCATGGCAGGAGAAAATAATTTCCTTTTGAGTGTTTTCAAGTATTCTGTAGCACCTGATCCAAAATGCACTGCAGGCATTGGTAGTCCTACCAGAGGGACTTTAATGGTCTTTGGATCAGACTTCACCCTATTCAGCCATCAGCAAAAGATATATTTGTTTGTCACTAGTTTTAAAGAGACTGCTGAGGTGCCACCTCTGGACAAGGAGAGGAAATAACTATTTCCTGAGCATAGGTGAGGAGGTTTTATTTGCTTATTTGTTTTAAGATACTGTGAAATGCAAAGATGCAAGAAGATCCAGTTCTCTCTCTGCCACAGATACCTGAAAGCACAGCTTATCTTTGCTTTTATTTTTTATCCTTCGTTTTTCTTTTTCACTATATTTTCCAAATACATTGTTCAGCAAAAATAATCAGACAGATGAGGCAGAGATCTCTGTCATTTCCAGCCTTTTCTTTTTCCATGCAATATTCCCTAGTCTGTACAAGATAAGGTATCCTTTTGAATGAGAACTTTATCTTCTTTTGGTCAAAGGAAGACAAGCAGGGAGAAGTAGAAAAAGATGGATAAGACAGCAAGTGGCAGAGACAAGAAGGTAAGAGACCCAAAGTGGAAAACATATTGGCAATGAATAAAGAAGTTAGCTTTCTAATAACTTAATTGACTGTAATGCTTTTCAGAGCAAGATGGTGAGTAGTGAACGCAAAAAATTGTAGTTTAGATTTCATATATAGCATTCCTTTGTTCATGCATACAAACTGATACTTTCTGAAATGAATGTTACCTTTCAAAGTCCGTCCTTACTTTGTCCTGTGTTTGTTTGTTGCCACACTCAGCTAACCATTACAGGACAGCGTGTGGGACAAGGTCTGAGGAAGCAAGGTGCAAGTTGTCTAGATCCCCACCTGAGACACATGAGCACGGAACCCCTGAAGCCAGCTGAACCAGATGCATAATCCGGACCATATGCTCAAATATTTTATTCTTCAGTTATGGGCTCAGGGCAGGGGTGGCTTAGTGAATATCTGGCCTTTGTATGCTGCAGAAGTATAGTCTAGATGGTAAAAGCATCCAGGCCTTGCCTAGCCTAATAGCTGGCCTTTCTATTCCCAGTAGGGGCATAGAAATCTGTGACCTACTTGTGCAGTTAACCATATGGGTACTGAAGGAGTAAACAATACTAAAGCACGTCCTTCCTCCTCTAGCAGGACAAACCAGGACAAGGACATTTTGCACTGCTTCTTTACATGCTCCAGCTGCGCAGATAGAAAAGGTCCAGCAGGAGCAGGAGAAAGAAGATGTATTTCCTGCAGATTTGTGTTGTGAAGTTGATGTAATGTCTAGTAAGAGGGGGATAGATAGAGCTTCAGCCTTCTCCTCAGAAACAACATTAATAGAATTTATTTTCTCAACTTAGACAAGATAACTGTTTTCAAAAAACTTAGAGGAATTTGGTATCTTTGAGGCTGCTACTCCTCAGTCAGTTTTGCATAAGATTGGTCAACAGGTTCAACAGCTAATGGACAGGGGATGGGCGGTAAGCAGAGGCACAAACGCATGCATGCTCACACACACACACACACACACACACACACACACACACACACACACACGCACGCACACACACACACACACACACACACACACACACACACAGAGCACATGATGTGATCTTGCTAACCTTTTCTTCTTAGGAAGACTGGCTGAAAATGGACTTTGCTGCCCAAGGCTAGAGAATCAGCACTTCTCACGGCAAATAAGCTCACTCTAGGAAGGAGGCTAGAATAATACAATTATTATGTTGTGCTCACTCTCAGATAAATTTGTAAATGGAAACATTTCATGGAAATATTAAAAAAGCAAAACCAGGAAGTCTATCAAATAAGAACACCATGAAGATACAATATTAGTGACTCTGGTCTTAGTCAAGACAGAGCTTTTAAGAAGATAGAGTATTTATAAACTGTACTGTAGACTGATAAGACTGTATGATTTTATGTACCATAATTGCTCTTTGGTGCATCCCAGGACCACGGAGGGGAACATGAAGCTTCCCATGAAGCTATTTGTCAGTGTAAGTGAATGTTTAACAAGAAAATAAAATAGTTAACAACCTTTAAAACAGGCTTAAAAACTTTGAAGTAATGGGTATCTTTAAAAACCTCAGGAGTGGGTTCTTTATGGGAAACTCAGAATTAAAAAAAAAAATGTTTGGAGTAAAGTCAAAATGTTATGAGCAGTGCTCTGCAGTAATGACACGTATCAGCAGTATTTGTAACCAGAACAATGTGATAAATTTTAATCGCAAGGGACCAGGCTTTGTGGGAAGTGCCTAATACACAGACATCCTTTATAGGTTTCCAGTTATGACCTATGTCTAAAAGACATTTTAATGATAACTAAGGAAAGTAGATGGATTGTCTTCCCAGAGTGTTGAAGGTCCTGTTTGTTGTCATCCGCAGCTTCTATAAAGACCAGAGATTTTCAAAGGTACTCTTCTGTCCTGCTATCAGTTCGCAATACCGCAAGGATGGAACTATCTAAGATAAAACATACCAGAGACATGTACTCCTCAGGATTTCCTGTGGGAGTCTGACCAAAAGAAGGCAATATTAATAAATATAAATTCTGGAACATTATTATCACCAGAACTGTGTCATGTAGTTTACCCTTGAATTCTTATAACCCCTCGAAGTTTTCTCAGGCAGTTCAAACATTTAACTGCAACTGGTCAGAGTGTTAGACCTCCCCACTGGGACAATTGTTTTCAATTACATTAAAGGCTCAAAGACTTTGATAGACATGCCAAAGCAAGGAGTTTAAGTTGCTGAATGTTTTAACTCTTTGAACTAATGTGAGATCTGGGAGTCCCCCTACCCTTGCCCCTTGAAAATACTTAAAAAATAGATGCAATCTGGAAGCAGATTAGTGCCAAAAATCTGTAATAGTCCTCCCTTTGAGTATGCTTTTGCCTTTTTTATTTTCACTTTCTTGGAAGTGGTAGTTAGAGGGAGCATAACAAACACGTTTTTTTTGCAGAGGATGAATTAGGCAAGAGAACCAAGTCCCAGTCAACCACGACCTTTATTAAATCTTTAAAGTGCATTCACTTATGTTTGAGATCTTCAGGGCTATCTTTTATTTCTGTGTTGCTCATTAGGGGCATTTCTTGGCAGAGAAGTGAAAATACCAGCACTTGGCAGCTGAAACACTTCTCCTAGAAGGAAAAAGAAACAGAGAGTAAGAAAAAGCAACTATAAAAATGTTAATCTTATGGGATTTTTTGGCCAAAGTCTGGTACCATGCAGCATAGTGTGTAGTATCATTATACCTACAAGAACCTACCCGACACCTTCTCTTCAAAGTTTATCTTTTATAAGTTACTCTAAATCCTCCATATTACAAAACTATTCGGACACTCTCTGCCTCAACACACTAACACTCAGGTTTGTTTAAACTGATGATTGTTTCAGAAATTCAAGTGAACATTTAGTTCCATAGCAGCCATGCCCATACTAGATTTGTATTAACATATTTCCAGTGGGGGTACTGTGATCTTGCATTTTTTAGGATATGTGCCACCGATTACCGATACCTCCACTTCCTTTCTAGTTGGGGACAAACAACAAAAGGCAAATAACAAAAAATAGTTCAGATCAAGTCATGCTAATTCAGTGCGACAGTAGCTTCTAGATGGGGAAACATGGTTTAATAGATGGCTGTGAGTGGGTGGATTGCACTCTGTCTAATACTGTATCTCAGCTTTGTTGAGAATATCTATCTTTCTTTATAATTTACTGGGAAGGAGCTGATTAAATCTCTGCACAGGAACATTTGCAACAGACCTTGTCCTACTAATTCCAAATGGAAAACTGGAGTCTGCCTTTCAGGCAATGTGATAGTTTTGTTACTCAAATCAGAGCGCGTTATTCTTTTTGATGTAATGAGCAGTGGAAAGCAACTAAAAGATTAGCTCTAAATAAGCATAATATATAAAAATGCTATCAAAAAAGAGCTTTCATGATTTTTACTTCAACAAAGATCCTATGAACTCTATAAAACGTAAACAATACCTCATAATGAAATACTGTTATTTCAAAGTTGACATCACATCTGACTCAAAGCGTGACTTCTTGATTGGGATTAAATTTAGTTTATTTGAAGGTTTTAGTATAACTCCTTAGTTATCTAGAACGCAAGATAAACATAACAAACATAACCTTTATCTTACAACTAAAAATGCTGATAAGTATAATTTAGATAGTTAAGAATTCTTTCTTTGTTTTTTAAATTCTTTGTATTATACATTTGAGAGCATTTTATGTATAGAAAAGTCACTGTTAAACATGCTGAGATGGTCAGCTCTCCCTTGTTCTTTATATGGGTTCTTGTATAGTGCAGACAAGGGAAAAATAATGTAAAAAAAGAATACATCCACACCCCTAAAAAACAAAAAGCCAGGACGCATACCTGAGAAAGATATTTTTGGCACCGATTAGCTTTCAGAATAATTTTGAGAATGTTCAGCTTAGGTTGTTTCGGAACAGACAGTGTGTTGGGATTTTGTGAAAATAACACCTAGTTTAAGTGACCCTGCTGGTATCTTAAAAATATACAAATCCCCAAATAATAATCTTTAGTTAGAGTTCAGTCCAGCAGTCTTACTAGAGTCTTGGAAACATTCATACTTGGATTTACTTTGCAAGGTAGGCAAAGTGTCGTGGCGGGAGGCAAAATTCACAGTCCACAAATTAACCAGATGAATGAATCTGTTCCCCATGAGGGGCTGACACGAACATCTCCAGGGCCAGGACTGTATTTCTGGGTGTGTGGGATGTCTGCGCTAGGGAATTCTAGCATTGCAACAGTACAAAAAATACAGATACAATCTGAAATAATGATTAAAAAAAATTTGCTCACTGAGTTGGGACTGCATGAGCTTTGCATTCAGAAGTGAATCCCTCTTAGGTGTGTAGCTGCTTAGTAACAAAGAATTTCAAAATTATGTAACTACTTCCTTTAAGAATCTGGCATCAGTTTTAATCTTCATATCCTAGGAAACCTCATATCTCACAATTTAGTTATTGAACAGTTATGTTCATAAAATACAGCTATCTAATGTGTTTGTTACATTGTCTGTTGCTAGATTACTAATAAGATTGTTGCAATAAAGTGAGAATAATATTAGAAGAGGTTAATACTTTATAGTAATATATGAAATGTCCATTTACTGACAGACTACAGTACAGTTAAAACTTTCTAAATCTACAGTTGCTTCAAGCAGTCGTCCAAATCATTCAAATTCCTTATAGGAAAAAGCCTAGATGGAAATAAATTGCTTAGCGAATGCTCAGAAGGGAAGAAAGGCTTGTAACTCCATTGTCCGAGTATATTACCATGACTGTTCTTCGTTGTTTTCTACCTGTTAAATCTGTCATGTAGAGTAAGAAAGGCAGACATTTTTAAGTGAGTAAATAACATGTTGAGGCTAAAAAACTAAAGTCATATTAACCTAAAGCAGCCAAATCTGCAGTTAAGTTCCCCCTGTTACCAGCCCGTGAGCCAATATTGGCAAGCTTAGCATCTTGTTACCGTTCCTGTGCTGCAGGAGAGGCTTTACACCTCAGTTGAACCTTGTCTATGACCACCTATACGGCTTGGTTGTTATTCCTACACCTATTGAGATGCAATAGAAAATATGCTAGCCTTTCAGAGCATTAAAACAAGCATTTAATAACTCAGATAAGACTGCCTATTAACAATTCATAGGTCTTCACCTCTACATTCTTTCCTGTACATGCTAAATTATAGAACTAGACAATGAGGGGTTAAACAGTAGTGGTGCAGATGCAGCTGGGCCGTGTTACACTAAAAGGCCCAGCTGATGGGCATAAAGGAGGATTAGGAAGAGGAAAAGGAAAGAGATGAAGCTGGATTGAACACCGGCAGGGACAGTCTGGAGCCTTGTTTAGGGGACTCTTGTTTAGGATTTTATGAGGACTTCATATAGCAGAGAGGGCTTGAATTTATTTGTTGGCTGTTCTCTGTGTTAAATTCTTTTACTGTTTTTAAATTGTAGAGGTCTGTAAATGCTAGGATTGTGAAGGGGAACTGGCAAATGCATGTTTAGGTGCCTAAGTATGAAGACAAATCTCCATAGGTTTTCTTGAGAGAGAGTCTGGGTTATTGATAGGAGTGATGGTGGTACAGAAGGATTGCAGTAGCATGGGACTGTCAGATTTTTCACCAGAAATATGATGGGAAAAGAAAAGGGAAGAAATTTAGGGAAGGTCTCTAATATTATGTTTAGAGGAGGTTCTAGCATGTTTAGAGGAGGTTCTTCTCTGTGCTTTGCTACACCCCTGAGAACGTGGTGGGGTTTTAACAGCATGTAGGCAACTGTCTACTCCTTCAGATGTCTACCTGCCTCTGAACTTTTAGGGGGAAAATTTAATGAGCAGTTAAACCAAAATATGCCTGGGTTACCTTCTTCTTTCCCATAGTAATGCCTGTAGGGAACACTGAGCATATGAACACACATGCTTTTTAGTGGGAGGAGGAAGCTAACAAAAACATTGATATTAGCATAAATAAATATGCTACTGAGGTTCTGCTCATTAAAAGTGCACCTCATCCCATTCTTCTGAGTAGTAACTGTCTTGTCTGCTGAAGCTCAAAGTTTTTGAAGCACATCTGTGCTGTAATGTAATGTAAATGCTCTTGACCTAGCCTGATGTTGGTTAGCTCAGACCCTACTAGATGCTCACAGGGGGACTGGTCACAACTTTTGTGTATGTGCTTCTCAGATGGGCTTTGCAGTTCGTATAGCTTTGTGCTATCACATCTATTTAGATCAGTGTCTCTGTGCTAGGCTGAGAGTTGCAGAGAGTGTGCACCCTTGCTTGGTAAGCAGTTCATCCTTACCTGATTCTTGGTTTGCAGGTCTAACTAGGCCTGGTGGCTGGAGGGAGCTAGCACTACTATCTGCCTGAAGGTGGTACAGTGATGGTAGCTTGCTACAATATACTTGCTCATCCTGCTAGCCCTCTGCTTTAAGGTAACTCTGTGTCGCCATTGGTTCAGGTATACCTTCTTTAAAAGACAGCACTGTACCGGAGTTACTAGTTCAAAATATTTGCATGTGGTTCAAAATCCTTAAATAAAAAACTCCAAACCCGGTGGAGTTTCTGCTCCACCTTATGTCTTTCACCACAAAGAAATAGAGTGCTCCATCCTGTCTTCTGGTTAATCTCACCTTTAGACTGAAACTCGTAGTGTGTTGTCTCCTAGGCGTCTCTGACTGTGTCTACGCCAGTAGATTAAAAGTGCCCCAAACCATTCCTTGTCACTAAGGCCAACATTCAGGTAGCTGAAATCTCTTACCCTCGACACAGGGTAGCTGTATTTAAACAGGGTAGCTGGGATTGCTCTCTGAGCTACTTTCCAAGTAATTTCTTGTGCTAAATTCCATGTAATGTTCAGGAAGAGAGGAGAGGGAAAACGTTCACTCAACCAGGCCCTCAAAATGGCCAGAAACAGTCCTAATAATTTAACAGCTTAGCTGATAGCACTTTCATGCGCAGGAGCCATCCCTGGCACTGATTTACTCATGCAGCTACAGCCACATAGTGTAGGACTTGGACTGCAGATTTCTGATGCACTTTATCTTCACAGCTCTGGTGCCGATCTCTTATCTCTGCATAGATGTGTGGCCATAAATGGCCATATGGCCAGCAAATTCAGCGTAAATGAAGCTGACTTGCTTTAGTGTCTTCCTCACAGGAGAAGCCATGTCTGCTACTGCATTAAGCTTTTTAGTTCTGGGTTTACGCGTGCTGCTGTTAGCAGGGCCACTGAGATTGAAGGGACTTGAGGAAAAAAACAGTATTAGCAGGCAGCTACCTACCTGTGGCATACTAACATTAATGGTTACAGCTGGCTGATGTCCTAGACCCATGTACACTGGATTATTAAATAGTTTGTGAGAGGTAAGAGTAATGAGCCTAAGTTTGAAATCCATCTGGAGTTTATATCCAAATTCCCTCTTACTCCGATAACTCACTATTTGTTACAGCCTTAAGAGACCTCCTGTTCTGTGGCTTCTCTCTGAAGGATCATGAGACTACATAATAGTGCTGGCAGGGGGATGTTCTCCTTCTCTACCTCTGTTACTCTTAGCCCCTTTTAGCTCACACTTTGGGACAGCACTTACCATTTTCCCAGAGGACAGCATTTAATTGCTCCTTGACTGACCTTCTGCCTTGTCCCAACAACTTTGCCCCTGAGGTCATTTCACCAATCCATTATTCTCAGAGAGAGAAAAAACCTTTCTAATGCCTAAGCTTCTGTTCCTATTTTTGCACAGCTGGTTACAAGAGAATGATTTAGAGCTATTAACTATCTTCTTCTAAATATCAGGTAGCAAAGCCTTACCTGAAAATAATGGCCAAGAACCACTCCACTCCTCAGAGCTTAGAAACTGTATCTTACATACCCAGAAATAGGTGCAATTTGGTTTTTAAGAGTAAGCTAGCTCTCATGTTGCATCATTTAGCATTATCATCTTCCTCGTTGCATAGTTTGCTTTAAAGCTGATGGGGTAGGAGAGCCAATTCAAATCTGCACTCTCTACAGGAAAATAACAATGCTTTCTAAGACATCATATTTATAAATGTTCAAAAATCTGTCAGTCTAACATGCAGGTGAGTATTCTGCCGAAATCAGGTGCCCATGGTCCCTGCTCCAAGACCATTTATTAACCAGCTATTAGAAAAGAAGAAATAGTCCTGGGAATAGAAAACATTTCCATGTATGTGCTTGTTCCTAAGGCCACAGTGTCACCTGCCTTTTCATCTGTCCCTTCTCCTGTCCACCAGCTTTAGGCTCTGGACAGGCTGCACAGGAATGGTGTTGCAGTAGCCCGTTAACCCTTCCTAAGACACTTGTAAAATAAATAGGTAATATGAAGTATGACCAGAGCAAACCATCTGAAATGTTAATGTATTTTACCTGCAGTCTGTTTCATCCAGCATTAGTGGTAATTTCTCTGGCAGTATGGCATCAGCTCTTTTCTTTGAGGGAATTTTCTTTCCAGCTTTGCTCATTTGTGTGGCGTTCCTTTTACAAACGCATCACTCATCGGAAATTTCAAGGCAATATTTGTAAAAGGTCTTCAAAATAATGATGAATGATTAAAATGAGCATTAAAAAATAAATAAATCTAGTAACTATCCATCAAGATTACAAAGTAGAAGTGTGTTTCCTCCAGCTAATATGTGGAACACTTCACCCTGGCATAGATAAATCATGAATCAGCCAAGGGGTAAGTTAGGGCTTCTAGTTTCTACTAGGTCAGCCTCTCAAAAGGCCAGTTTCCTGAAGAAATAAAGATGCAAGAGAATATTTCTTTTTGAAATGATAATAATTGACTTGAGGGTTGAATATAGTAAGAGAAATGTATATTTTTCCATGTTTGCTGGTGAAAGAGGATCTGAAACTACTCTGATTCAGTATTCCCTCTTTTTAGGTGAGAAAAAGAATGACTCAAAAAAAGAAAAAAGGAAGATATCTCTCAAGTGCAGGACTACAATCCATAAGGAAAAGCCCTTCCTGTGAACAAGTGAAGGGGGTAGAGATTAACACTAAAACAAACAGCAAAATAGTGTCTTATGTGGGACATACTGACAAGGCTCTGGGCACTGGGATTGAAATGTTTCATCCTAAGTATCCAATGTCTCCCAAAAGGACATCAAGTAGGAGGATGGAGGAAATGTGAGGTTAAGAATTCAGTAAGATTGGACAGATAGTCAAAAGGCTTGGATAGACGGTCTGAAATTCATTATGAGAGTGTACCCCTGGGGTCACCACAAACATCCTATAAACACTAGTGAACTTTTCTGTAGTCCAAAACTGCAGGAACTAGTGTGGAGTGTCGTGAAATATCTTTCCCTCTGTATACATGTACTGAGAGGGAGAAAGGAGATAATTATAGGTATTTTCTGAAGTAGAAATGTAGGTTGCTTCTATTTTTAAATGTCTTCAAATTCACTAGTGAATGTGAGCTGACTTTCCAAATGCCCTGAGTATTCTTTAAATCACACCTTCTTTATGTCAGGCTCCTTAACACCTCTTAAGTTGGATAACCAAAACTTGAAGCTCCTCAAGTTTCTAGACTTTTTGTAGTAACCTAGCAGAAACGCACACCCACACGCATGTACACTGGTATGTTTTAATGATTAAAAATTTAAGAATCCAGTGAAATAGAAAATCCAAAGGGAGAAAAGGGTCATAGGATGATGATGTGAAAAAGTGAAATGATTTTGCATTTCAGTAAATGCTTTGATTACAGCTTGATGTTCCTGTCCAAAAAGATGTTCCGAGTGACTCAGTGAAAAAGGAATTAAATGCCTTAAGGTTAAGACACGTGAGGTGAGGTTACCCAGTATCGTAAGCAGACGTCATCTTGAGTAACGGAGTTTGGATGCAAATCCAGGGTCAAACATACCTGATGTATTTGAATCTGAACACCTGCCTCAACTTCCCTTCAACAAGTTTCGGTATTTTCTGACTTCCTCTGACCATTTCTAGTCATATTTTTAATTTGCATAAGTGTGTTTCAAGTTAAAACAAGCATTTGTGCCTCAGTTCTGTAGTGATATAGGACATATCAATGGAAGAACAATACACTAAAAAAATGAAATGACTGTTCTGTACTCTGTATCACATATAAGCTTCAAATCACCTGAGACTTAATCCTCAAGGTACTTTGCACGGGAGTAATCCTACTGAATGCAGTGGGACAGCTTTATTTCTGAATATAGTGGAAATGTTAAGCACGTGCATAAGTGCTTGTAGGACATGGGTCTAATATCAGAAAGCTCTTTTGCAGATGCAAACCTGGAAAATCGTAATGGAAAATAACTCCATATCACACTTGTCCAGGTTTCTGAATTACATGCCACTTAGATTGTCTCTTGTAAGAGTTTGCCAATTTGTTGTCATCTTTTTGTAAGGACTTTTCATCTGAAAGTTCAGTTTTGCAAGTACGAGATGTGGGAGCTAAGATGATATATTGAGGCACATAAGTAATCAGGAAAAAATGCAGTTCAGCCCATGTATTCTTTGGAAATATGTATAAATATTTACAAATTATAGAGTTAAATCCAACTCATTTTGTAAATGAAGGGATATTCTGCTTTTTTATGGGAAACATCAAAATCCAGGAAGCATGGGAGAATAAGACATGAAATCTTTTCCAAGGGACATTCGTAAACTCTCATAAAATCAAACATCATGCAGGCTTCAGCCTTTCTCCTATTTTCATTGTGTGCACGCCTACACATCCGTGCGTTTGTGGAAGCAACTTTCATACGAGGATTTTTTTTTTCTTTTTTTGCATTTACCAATTACTTTGTAAACAGCTTAAAGAGATTGGTGAGGGACTGCTCTGAAGAAATGATAGCACATCTGCAGCGCAGGCAGTAAAAGTCAACAATTAATTAATTGTTAAGGGCTCTGTTCGTCCAAGGGTTTGGCTCCGTAGTTACTGCATGATTCATGGTTTGTGATCCGTGCTTTCCAGAGAACTCAAAGTCTGGTCTTCCATTTCAACCCTTCCCCTTCTTCCCGTTTCTCCGCTCCCTGCCTGCGCCCTTTTGTAGAGAGGCTAAACCGTCTCCCTTATCGATCGGGGTGCTTTATGGCAAATAGCCCGATCGTGCATCATTCAGACCCACTAAGCACGCTCAGGGAATACAAGCAATGCTCTGTTGTAGTCTCTGAGACAGAGCCTTCCTTGGCTGATGTCACTAATTCACTGATAGACGAATCTTTACAAAACAAACAAGATACAGAAGCACACGCAAAGCTGAATAAACAGGGAAAAATCCCAGAATGAAATATTCCCGTAAAAGACTATGTTTTAGATCCACAAGGGCATAGAGCTACCTAAATCTAATTGTAATCAATAAAAGTGAAGGGCCTATCCCTCTTTTGTGTATCTGGATTTCAGCAGATTAGACTTTAACGCCTCGGCATAAGCAGTGTCTGCCGGTTGTAGAAAATAGATTTTGTATCAACTTATATGAAGTTGCATGGTACTGTAGTCCAGGGAGTGAGTCTCCCAGGTGCAACTCTTCACATCCCGGTTTGATTCTGAACCTCCAGATAATAAATGCCATCGTGATTTGTTCCTTTTGCCTCTTAGGGCAATACCTACTATCTTCCATTGTGTATAGGCTGTAGAAAGACCAGTGCATTTACAGAGAACCAGATTTATAATAAATATGGATAAAAGTTTGTAGTTCTTAGGTAAATTCCCAAGGAAAGCTGTTGCTGAAATAAGGAACGCCAAAAATTGCAGTAACAATAGCTAGAGTTGCTCATTAATATTAATATTGTTACTAACCCTTTGAGTATGATTGAAGAACATTAAAAAAACTAGCAAAATAGTAAGTGCCTATCACTGGATAATTAAAGTCATCAGTGAAGAAACAAAATATAAAACCATAAACAAGCCTTGAACAAATAAGAAATAATCAATGTGTGATGATAAAGGAAATGAAAACATCTGGCATCTGAGCCAGAAAGCTTCTACAGATGTGTTCTGATGTATGATAAGAAGAAATAACATTTCAGAGTCACAGGCTCTCAGAGAAGTTTGTGCCTTCCACTGCTTTTAAGTCACACTGAGGAACATCCAGCTTTTCAACCTTTACTAATCTGAATAGCCCTCCTGATGAATATTTCACTTTTTTTTTCCCTATTTCTAGTGTGTGGGGCATAATCTGATGCAGCTTCAAGTATGAAGGGGTAGAGGGAGAACTACTCTATTTCATGCTTCTTTGAAGCATGCTTCTTTGAAACCTTCATTTCTGGATCCAGGCTGCTTCTAAAAGCAGCTGTATAATGAAGCCCAAACTTTGTCTGAGAAAGCCAGTTTAGATGTTGCTGATGGAGAGGGAATAACTGTGATGAGGAGGGAATAATTTTTTTGGTATATCTTTTTTCTCTCGAGTTTCTGTTTCTGAAAGAGGCAAATAATCTAGTGAAAAGACTGATTAAAACTATGTCCTACATAGAAAAGTTCTCACCTTCTCTTCAGATATGTTCTTTAAGGCTCAGCTTGCTATTTAAAACTAGTTTGCAGATGGTAAACTTCAATAACCTGTGCATCAACAAGTAAGGCCAACCAGCATTAATCCAGCCATTCACTATATGCTTTCGTGAATTCGTAACAGTAACAACTTTAGAAGGCTTTACCTAAACCCAAAATTTAGTTGCTTTAGAATCAGGTAGCGGGATGGTAGATCAAGATTCACTCCAATGATCTTTTAAGAAACAAAAAAAAAAAGAAAAAAAGTAAGAAGACATCTTGTTTGATTCATGGGACATAAATAGAGCTGACTGTGGATACTCTACCCTTTCCATCATATCTGCACATTTTTGCTTATGGTAGGACACACATGAAGTCTCTTTAAAATAAAAAATACCTGGCTGACTGCTGCAAAGATCATTTGTCAAGAGAAGAATGTTGTGGAGGGAAACTCTGACCTCTAAACCTGCAACAACAACAAAAGCCAATGTTTGAAAAAGTTATTTTGAAGCCCAAATAAACCTTGACAGACTCCCCTTAAAGTTCTTTTCCACTGATTAATTTCCAACTAGGGAAATATTGACTCTGAGAGAAAATAAAAATATTTCCACCTTCTTTCTCTCTAATACTGCATTATAAGATCATTTGACCTGCTGGATAGAGTGGAAAATCGCTATCAGTCTTGATGTTATGAGATGGATCAGGTTTCTCATCTCTCTCTGTGTTTTCCTTTGCTTCCCCTCTATCAGCATGTCTCATTTGCCTTCGAGGCTCCCTCCCTTTCACAGCCTGCCTTGGAAGAGGTAGAGTTCCTGCTGCATGCGTGGCCTGGTAAGGGCCACAGCGACTGCCTGTCTTGTGCCAAAATTGGGAGTCTACAAGGGGCAGCCAGAAGCTCGTGGAAAGCCATGAGGGAAGACTCCACGTTGCCCAGGACATTAAGCAGGCACAGTTATAGTCACTTGCATTTGTGCAAATTATATCCTATCTGCCTGCAGGAAGGAGTGGTCCATTTCAAGAATCCTAGTCATTTGTCCTAGCAGTCATATTCCCTCCTCACTGCCGCACAGATCTTCTACTATAGGCTTCACTAAATGCTACAGATGCGATCTTTCAGTAGGGTTTTGATCACATAATACCTGTTCAGATGTGTGTATTTCAGCCTTAGATTTACCGAGAGGCTAAATACGTAACAGTCCCCAGCTCCAAATATTACTTTTTCGCTGACACTGATACCTTTAGATGTGGCACATGCACTCTCAGTTGTATGGCAAGACTGCCTCCATCCTGCTGAACCATACTCTAAAATACATATACTATCCTCTAAAAAATCATATAAGGAATAACAGGGTGTGCCAGCTGGAGAGAGAGATGCTGACTTCCAAGCAGAGGAGCAAGCTTCAGCACCAGGGCTCCATTATTATATTATATGTCCTGCTCAAAGTCTTCTTCATGAAGGAACCCACACTGTAAACTATCTAGGGTGTCTATAGCCACTGCTCAACAAAATGTGCACTGCCTGTGTGGCTACCCTATTACTTGCCTGTCTTGTTTGGCTTCAGAGCTAACAGGAGACAGAAAAATCCTCTGTAGTGAATACATATTTGAACCTTGCCATTTCCAACATATTTAGCCAACTCAAACAAGAAGCAGAGCAATTTAAAAAGACGCAGCTCAGATCTCTGTGTCAGAAAAGACACAGAGAAAACATCAATCAAACCCATGGAATATTCTCCAAACTTTCCTTGGAAGGGTACAAAATCTAAGATATCCATAGTTCATTACTGTAGTAGAAGTGGTTGCAAACTCCTGCGTGTCACTGCCCTGAGGATTTACACAGGCCTCATCATGCTTCCTTCCTGCAGCAAACCTCCAAAGGAAAGAATTATTTTGTGTTTGGATGAATTAGGAGAAAAATTAAGGAAAGCTAAGGAGTCTTGTATGGGCAGAAACCGTTAGTGGTCAATAGATTCTTTTGAAGTGTGTAACATCTTCATCCCTCCACAGCATACACAATTAGCAACCACTAGACTTCCTATGCTGATGTGTACATAGAAAAATAAATATTCTTATATTACAGAATCATCCCACAGGGCAAGGTGCTGAATTCCTTTCATTTCTAGCAACTGAAACAAGCATTCTAGATGCTCACTGCTTCTCAGATTCAGACCATTAAGGAAGGATGCATTTATGAAAACTTTCCTTTGGAAGATCTTTTGATTAGATTCCAGTGTAGCAATCTATTTCTAGACACTTTCATTCACTGTATAGGTATTAAAATTGCATGTTTCTGGATTTGTTTAAATATAACTGTGTGCTTTTCTACAGGTTACTTTACAATGGCACGTTTAACTTATTTGTGTTTGTCACGCCATAGAATTCTTAACTAAAGAAAGGAAAATTTTGTGGGGCTTACTGAGGTGTTCCTTTAATAAAACTGAAAAGCTTCAGGAGTTAAAAAATGTAACTACACATTGAAAGGTCAATGGCCGTGCTTGCGTTACTGAGAACTTCTCGGATTAGGTCTATTGATTGCAGTGTTGGCGTGCCAGTTTACAGACCATGGCCCAAAGATCCCAAATCTATTAAATAAAAGGTGGATGAAATTAAAATCTGGCACCTTTCTGACATATATAAACATATGTTAAAACTGAGTTATTTCTTCATTTTGCCAGCCTTCAGCAGGTAGCCCCTGATGCATTGGCTGTACACTGAGTGAGCTTGAAAAGTTAACAGACTTGATGAGACTGAGTAAATATTTGTTTAGAATTGCAAATACACCCTAGCCTATTAACCTAATGGAGGCCGGTTAGCTAGACTGAGCTGCAAGAGCCCAGAGCAGAAATGCTCTGCGTAGACCCGTATTTTTCATCTCTCATTCTTCTGACATATTTCCTCTAGTTTCACTATACTCGCTCCCCTTGCACTAGGATTCCCAAAAAGATGTTTCAGGAGTGGATTCTCCTGTCTTTTGGCTTTTCATAGGTTGTAGGTGTCAACTTCCAGCATTTCGCTTTGAAGGTAGAAAGTTCAACCCTCAGAGAAACTTCTGGCAGAGCGAGGAACTGGCCTGACCTCTCCTACAAGTATACAAAATTCAATCCCTTCTGTGGCCAGCCATCACTCTGCCAGTTTTCAGTGTTTGGTATTTTGAATGAGTGTGACCTTCTAATAGCTTTCATGAACCACGCACTGCAAGAGTCTTTGAGCTCTCGTTTCGATTCACTGTAAAGCTTTCCCATTCATATTTACAAGAATAAAGAGTTTCTTTCCGTGGGGAGTTTTTCCCTTCTCTCTGGGGAGGGACCAGAGCCTTCTGCAGGAGAACAGGCTAGTGGCTATTGCTCTACAATGGATCCTCTCAGCATACCTCAGTTTTGCCCCAACAGAGATTAGCCAGGAGGAAAAACATTTCACACAAAACCAATTACCACAGAATCATCCATTTCCTGGGAAAAGCCTCCCCAAAGCATATGAAACTGCCTGATAATAGCATGACTTAGTAGGGTTTTAAGATGAGACAAAGATGAATGAGGGCAGGGTGCCAAACTGTAAAGGGAAACTGAAAGGAAAAGAAGGAGTTTCCTTAGTGATAAGGAAAATCAGGGCATGCCCACTACAACTTATCACTCTGCTTAATTAGTGAGGGGAGCGAGGGCTGATCAAATCAGAATGAACAGTGCATATGAGGAAATACTCAGGGCCAAATGCTGAGCTGGCAGAAAGCAGCACAGATCCACTGAAAGAAAAATATTGATTTATATCAGGCCTGGATGTAAAACTGGGATGGAATACTCAGAGCTGAGATTTACCATTCATTGAAAATTGGCGGTCTCTGTTGGGGCAGGGGAAGAAATTTAAAGGACTGCCAAACAGTTCATGGAAGAAGATTGGGATAACTTATGCTCTGAGCAGAGCCAAGCTACACACATATTCTGCAGTTTCAGATGTGCCAAATTCTGGAGGTCTACATCTCCCGTTTGCAAACATCAACATGCAGCAATGATGCTTTTTCTTAATTAGCAATTTAAATGTTGAAAAGATTTGACAACTGATTATTTATTCTCACAATGGCCGATGGGTTCTTCCCATCTCAGAGGGAATGGAGGTTTTGGTAAAAGAATGAATTATCTGATAGGACCACACAGCAAGATGGATATTCTTGTTTCCAACAGGGTGCTCCTTCTTCTAGGCCCAATGCACCGCAACTCACTCATGCACAAGCCCAGTTATGTTCATGGATTTTTAACCTAGCTGTAGCACCTTCAGTGGGCAACTGAGCTGGAAAAGTAAGAATGACAAGGTTTCTCATGCATGTCTATTGCCTAGTATTGACAGAATTTTTGCTGCTTGTTTAAAAATTAAGCACTTTTTGTTGGAAGAAATAATAAGTATTTATCATTAGACTACTAGAAAAGAAGGTCCTGTAACTGGAAAAAAAAAACAACAGACAAGTTCTTGAACGTCCAAGCTTTTCTTTAGCAATGCTGAAGATATGCTCCTGAGACAGACACAACAATCTTCAAGCTAAGTACAGGCTGGGAGTTACTGCACTGTCTTCTGCAAGCTAAAACTTGCTGCCTGCTTTCCAACTTCATTCCGTATTTTCTCTTTTATCTGTTCTGTTCCTACCTTTACCTATTCTCTCCTCCAGCTGGTCTTCCTTGTCTACCTTAGTCTTCATGTACATAGAACAGTCATGCTTAAAAAAGGTGTTACTTCCTTCAAGGAGTAAGTGAGCTAACTAAAAGCTATACTCCAAAATTTGCAGTCGATAGATCATTTTCTATCCCAGAGTACAGCACATTTTCTCTTTCTGCCTTTATCACATGCATCTTGGCTTTCAGAGAAGCACGTTTTTACGTCTTTAGATCTACATCTGTAGAAGCAACTGGAACTTAGAAGACACCGTTCCTTTTGCAAGTCAGTTTGTCACAAATCCCTTGCAAGAACTCGCACAGTCTGTGAGCTATGTTTTTGAAAAACTTTGCTATATTTTGTAGCATTAGTTTTGCTACTGGCACTGTTAAAATGGTTATACTGGTGCATCTAGGGACTCCAAACAGAAATAAGGGCCTTGTTGCAGTAGCCATTGTGTAAATAAAGAGCAAAAAGGCTGTTGCAGATGCAAAATACTGTAATTGCTTGGTTTGTTATAATAACAAGAGGAGGAAGGCCTCCTTAATAATTGCTGCTTCTTTGCTGGTCACTCCTGAGGTGATACGTAAGCATTCTGGTATGATGGAGAGTGAAGGAGATTTTAAAAAACAAAAACCTCAAACTGTTAAAAAAGATGCTGAGCATGTAGCAGAAAAGAGGAAGAGGGCAGGGAATTTCACGTGTCTATAGTGTTACTAAAGTTGCCCGGAGAGACTGTGCCGACGAAACAACAAAAAAAAAAGTTTAAATTTCCTCTCATTCCCTCACAATTTAAAACGAAACGTAATAGCGATAGAAGGGTTGAAGTACTACTGAGAAGTGACAGCAGGGCTGTGCTATGAAGAGCACAGCTCCAGCATGAAGGTGGGCATGTTCGCTGGCACCACAACAAATGTTCCCGGACAAGACAACAAAAGGCAAAATGGAGGAGAAAGTGCAGCATAGCAGTGTCTCCTGGCTGCCTCCTCTGCTTAGGGGAGAAGGGCCAGAAGCCTGGATACCAGGGAGAAAGAGAAGGAAAGACTGAGTAGTTTTCTTCCAGAGAACAGGAACACAGTTTTCTCCTCCTTGCACCAGCAGGGACAGCACTAAGGAAAACAGGAGCATACATAGAAAAAGCCAGAGGATGCCAAACAGGAGGCGTAAAAAAAGAATGAGACAGGGTTAAAGGGACCCTTTGGGGTCCCAGACTGTGCTGGGGTGAGCTAAAGTGCCCATGGGAGGCAGCCCAGTGTTGTCAGTGCTCTCCTTCTCCGAAGCAGCTCCTCCTGCAAGGCCCTTATTTACTACTTCTAAAGCTATAAGGAACCTGAGCTATGTCATTTCTACTTGCTAATTTAACCACACTAAGTTCATAGAAAGCATTTGGTACAAGGGACATGACCTGGCTTGTTAGCACCACATGTTATAAGATACAGAAAAGGATCTTTCATACTTCAGAAGTCTTGTTTCTCAATTGCCGGTCTCTTACTTTTTAACTTCTTTGCCGTTTTGAATGGATTTCAAAACAAATCAACAGACACATAGAGTCTTTGGTTATTTTTGGCCAGAGTTGGATAAATGAATAGTCCAGAAAGTTTCTGACATTGTGCCAAATGTCTATGTGCCTAAAGTTTAAGAGTCATGTTTTCCAAGAAACCTTGAAGTTTGCCGAGATTTATGCTTTTGATATTGTCATCCATTACTGTATTCAAAGGAGTTGTCTGCATAAAGGTTGATAGAGGGCAGTCAAACCTTTTGCACTGAACAAATTATATCATTAGGTGTCTGCCTGTGGGTCAACTTGTTCTCAAGCCCCAAAAACTAAACACAGCTGAGATCTAAATCCCCTGACAAATGAAGGCTGTGAGCAAGGATCATGAATAACATATGGCAAATGGAATTTCCAAACACCACGCTGCCATACAATATACACCTGATAAATGGTTGTCTACAGTGATGCTGTTGAAAAAGGCACTTGATGCAAGCCTCATGCATGGCAGAGAAACATTAGTAGAATTTTACAAGACTTTTCAAAGCTGACAAGGCATTTATCCAAATGCATTGTCTGGTCCTTCCTTCCCCATGTAAGCACAGCATCCTTGTATTCGTGTACAAGAGAACAAAGAGAGGGGATAATTTGACCTCTCATGCCAGAAGCCTATGAAACAAGAAAAAGTGTTCATGTAAGAACAAAAGACAGAATTAATTCTGGGACAAGAAAAAGAATTAGAAGACGAACAGAATGCCAATGAGATATTGCTTAAGTTCAATTTTTAGGTGCGCTGGGAGTGTCAATAAATGTAGAGATTACATAGAGTTGTCCTACCAAACAGCAAATGGTTTTGTCAAGTTAAATGAAAAAGTGAACACAAGGACCACTTTACTTCGTTATCTAAAATGCAGCCATCTCTAGGGCAAACCCTGAAGTTAAACATCACACCAACCAACTGGTTTTGGCAAAAAGAGAGGGATGCTGCCACGTGCAGGGCAGCGTTGCTGCCCCAGGATGGAATTGTGCTCTACGGGGTTTGGCCTTAGAGCAGCTCTGATGCAAACCGTGAGTCCTTTGACCAGAGGCAAGCTTCCATCTCAGCTAAGATGGATGTTGTGTTCTTTTTCCTTTTTTTTTTCTAGAGTTGCTAATAACCTTAGGATCATCCTCAGAGTAACCTGGTAAGCTATCTCAAGCCATCTAACTATATCTATACATGCACATGCACAAACAATATACGTGGATCTGACCCCAGGGTGTTTTTTATTGCTAGCTAGCCTCCTGAGGTATTACTTACGCTTAATGAGGTTTAGGCAAATAACAGCAACAGCAATAATCATCATGCAAATGAGCTATTTCCAGAAAAAAAAAAACAAAAAACATGACTTTTCACTGAATTAAACTAATAGTTTTTGCCAAGAAAAGAAATTGCAGGAAAATTGGGATGTTCCGTTTTCAAAATCATATTTTCTGAGTTTCTTCTTTGGAAACAAAGTTTCATTTCAAAACTGAACTAAAAATAATAATTAGAAAGCGATTAAAAAGTGTTTAGGAGTGAAAACTGCTTGTTCATCAACTGAAGTGATGTTTTTCAGAGGCAAATCCTTTTCAATTTTTCATTGCAGTGATAAGAGAACCAAACAGGAATTTCTTTCATGCTGACTCCCAATCATGATTCTTTTTCCAAACATAATATTTAAAAATAGCTCCTTTAAGAAAGTATCTCATTTTTTAATAAAAGAGGAAAATAGATAAAGTTATTTTTAACCCTCATCCAATTTACTTTATAACACCATAAATAGCTGCCTAAGCACAAATGAGGAAGTGGCACGAGGCAGAAGTAGTGGGGAAGGGGAAGAGAATGGGGGAAAAGGAACCACATATTCACTGGTCTCCTAGGCAAACCAGAACTGACCACTTAAGTAAGTTTAATGAGTCAAAAGTGTAGTTGTATAGCAGGAATCACCATCACCATGAGACCAAAGTTACGAGTTAGCCTGGCTGTTAGGTGTCAAGTTCAACTCTCATAGATTACTCGGTGTGGTCTAAGAGCCAAATGTTCAGGAGATGTTCATCCATGCGCAGAGTAATGCACATGTCACTCAGGGTCTGTACTTGCTCTGACAACACCTCCATTAAGGCTTCAGGAGGGAGATTTTCCTGCCTAGAGGTCATGTGGAGTCTGTATGTAGTCAGACGAGTGTGTAGTTTAGGGCATCTTTAAGCATAGGACCACTGGCAAAAGGCAGTGTGTTAAGAAGACGACAGTTTAACAGATTGATCAATTGAATGAAGCTAAGTCTGATAATTATTCTTAATGCTGCTATTAATTTTTGTAATTTGAACTATTGTCCCCAGATCTTCTGTAAAATGCATGGACCTGTAAGTGAGAATAGCAGGGTGAAATTCTACCGCCTGCATTGTGCAGGAAGTTGGATTAGATGATTGTAACACTTCCCTCATGACAGGAAAATTCATGACACTATTACATATTTTGCTGAATTGCAGTCTAAGTGATAAGCAAAATTAATGATTTCTCTATTTCCCTGGGTGGTCAATGCAGAATGTAGGAATATTTATGCTGCTTTTGTGCTCTGATCTGCGTATACATACAATATATACGAGTGTGCATGTACCTAATGTTGATAAATAAATATCATTTTAGTCTCAGGCTGTTTTCTTAAAAGCTCCATAGAAGACATAGGAGATGCACTTTTCGTATTCATTTTGTGCATAAAAGTAATTCTGAATCACATTAGCCATCCTAAGCAACAAAAGCAGCCCCTTTCATTTCAGTCAGACTGTTCACATAAGTAAACCTTTGCAAAACTGGCCTCTAAATGTTGCTTAGAGCTGCAAAGAAGCTTAAGTGCTGAACATGTCTTCTCTCATGTTTCTTTTTAGCCTGTTCCTGGCTCTATACCATCACGTTTTCTTTGCAGGAAACATCTATGCTAAACATCACTGTCAATTCCAAGACAAGAGACACATTCAAAAGCACATGGAAGCTTTTTCTGTTACCATAAGTTGCCCGCAGAGGGTCCATTCATTCTGTTTGCTTGTTCCACTGTGTAATAGCTCAACTCAAGTATCAACAAGATAAGCTTTTAAAAGCAGAATATTCCCAGCTGTTGTGGTCAGGCAGCAGCAGCAGGTTCCTATCTGAGGACAGCAGAACAATCCAGTGCACCCGCAGCGATGGCAGTGTCGAGGGGAAGCATGTGTTCTCTGTACACAGTAGCAAAGGGTCCAATAGACAGCAATTAGCACCAGCAGAATGAAGATGAACGGTCATATACATAACCTTAATAAAAATGTCACAGAAGAGAAATCTCACACCATATGGATCCATGCTGAACTTTTTTTTTTTTTTTTAAGGAGAGAGACAGCTCCATTTCTTCAGTCTTTTACATTAATTTCCCTCCCTAGTTTTTTGCAGTTTTCTCCCTCCGTGAGCAATATGGGGCTGCTGTTTCATGCCATAACAAAGGAAAATAAAATTTTGTTTTCTGTATTTTTATACACCCACTCAGTCTGAGCATTCCTTTAAAAGGATCTCCTGCTCAGCCCTAGCAACCCAAGTAGATTTACCTGAATATAATCAGATACCATTTCCATTCACTATTGAAAAGACCTTCACCAGATTTTGCAAGATTTTATTCTCACCAAATCTGTGTAGCATGAAAGCAAGTTTCACTTATTCTCAGGTGTGCTACTTGTGTTTTGGACTTGGCAACGATATTAAATCTTATCATTACAAACAAGAGTGTTACAAACAATAGTTTTAAAATGGTTTTGGCAACAGGGGCTTAAGTAAGAAGCTGCTTTAAAGGCATCTTCATAGTATCATTTCCATGTTTTCACCTCAAGATAAAATCCAAAGATCAAGAGGAAAAATGTAAAGGATACAGGCAGCAGGAAGAAAATTCTTCCCCAAAAGGGTCATATTACAGTTTTGTGCTTATTCTTTTAAGGCTGTTTCCTCACATTTCACTAATCAGAAAGAGAACATTGTTGGAACTTTGCAAACTCCATTTCAGGTCTGAAAGCAATCAGTTTGGGTCCTTTCTGCATCCTCCCTACTCCCAGTAATAAGACAGCTGCACTTAAAATGTAGGTGTTGATTTTGCAGATTAGAGTAGCAGAAAACAGTGCTGGAGAGGACCTCATGAGGCCTTCTAACCATCCCATTGCTGGTACACAGGATTAGTTATTCATAGGTATAGATGTTTATCTGAAGGCCTTTCGTGAGGGAGATATCACCATCTCCCAGGCAAATATGCCCCAAGCAAACAAACCCACTGCTCTGCTATTCCTAAAGCTAGAAAGTCATTCTAATATTAAGGGAATCAGTCTTCCGTATTGCAAGTAAAGCTCGTCTTTTCTTGTCATATCCACACAGAGAAAAGATTATTCCCTTCCTATCTGTGGTGGCTGCATACATACTTGCAGAGGGTTATCATGTCTTCTTCCGTCCTCTCTTGTCTAGACTGAACAACATTTCTTTGCATCTCTATACGCTCTGCATCAATAGTGCAGAATATTGATGTTTCTAGAATTCTGATGATTCTACTTGCTCACCTCTGAACTCTCCATTTACTTGATTTGCAGCCTTCTTGAAGGAGGATACGTGGAGTTGGACACAGTACTCCAGCTGAGGCTACATCAGTGCTGAGTAGGATGGAAGGATTGTTTTGCATGTCTTGCAGCCTACATTCCTTGAGATATGTGGCATTTTTTTTGCAGGAGAAAGGAACCCAACTTGCTGTATCCTAGCTCCACTGATTCTCCAAGGAAAAGCTTGACAGTGCCAATAAAATGACAGACCATGACTTGAAAACACTCAGAGGACATAAATGTTGGAAAAACCCAACCATTTTGCACAGGACTCAATCCTTCCAACATTTAAATCCTATGATCTATTTTACTCATGGGAGCATTCCCATAGAAGTCAATAATCATGCCCAAGTATACAAAATTTGGTCACATAACGAATATTTGAAGGACTGGGATCAGGCTATCTCAGTGAAAACACAAAAATCTAAGCAGAAGTTTGGAATTCTCCTGCCTCTTGTGCGATCCCTTTCCTGTTAATATGATCTAATATTTGTAAGGACAGGGAAGGGAGAGAATGGAGAGGCCCTGATCCAATCTCTGGAACATTTGTCCCAGGAAAGCAAATTTAACAAATCTTTATTTAAAAAATGAAAACATTATTATCTCAAGGAACAAAGCAACACACAGAAATACCCACAGGAATAGAAGTGTAGACAAACGCTAGTATGACATCTCATCTTCCCCCTAGTCTCCCTAGTTTAACTTTAGTGATGACAGCAATCCACTTACAGCATGCACTAAACCATGACTATCTCCTTTTAACCGTGCTCACTTTTAGTTATATAGCCATATACCTCTCTAACAGAAGGGAAACGGATGCATGCTTACAAAAATTGTCTTTGACAATTTTAAATGGAGTGAATAATGAATCAGCTCTGGCTCCAAAGCCATAGAAGTCTCTTTCCCTTCCCCAACCTCTTACTGCACACTCCCTCTGTGATCTGAACATTAACTCGTAGGGACTATTGACTTAACATGATTCAGGGGTGGCTGGTTTGCATCAATATTTCTAAAATCCCTCTTATTATCTCACATACGTCAAAGTTTGATAAGGAGGAAGAAGGATGAAGCTATTTATAATTCAGAATGACTGTTACCAAAAAGTATTTAAAACCAAATCACAGTAAGTCAAAGTTTACTTTTAAATCAGCTTAAACAAAAGACATAGTTTGAAAACAATTAGTAAATCTGACAAAATTAACTTTGACCTTACAATCTTATAAATGCCAACACAGCTTTTCTTCCAGTGTCGGCGTGTGTCTGTATGTGTATTTTCAGCTCCGCAGTAATTTCACAGTGAAGAGCTGTACTGAGATTTAACTCTCAGGCAAGAATTATGCTTCAGTGCTCAGGAGCTCCCCTTGAGAAGACATGCTATTTCATTGCTCTGTTATGCTGGAGATCAATTTGTACAGACAAGTCAGATCACTGTTTCATTATTCTCACTCATTATTTCTAGTAAGCAGACATCCTTTTCCCAGCCCGGCCTGTCAGTCATCCTCACTCCTTGGCTCACAGAGTAGGGTTTTTCCAGGTTTCTTCTTAATTTCTCTTAGTCTTCCTCAGGGAGGAAAAAAAAAAAAAAAAACAACCGGGTAAAATATAAACTCCCTACCTTCCACCCAGCCTGAAAAAGGCAATTCTAATACTTTGGTAGACACACAAAAGATGAGCTGGTGAATGTTTGTCACTCTGCTAAGTCAGGAGACAATTCCCTTTCCCCCTGAGTTTTTCAGGCCAAATGTCAGCATCTCTTTGCCAGCCAGTGGCAGCAGTTTTTGGTTCTTGCCTTGATCATCCATAACCTTATCTGGTAAGTACAGTTTGCACATCCTTTCTCTAAAAGCAGCCGATCTCTGCTGCACCCTGAGGAAGCTGAGGGACCAGGTCTGAGCTTCTGGCTGTCCCTGCTGCCAGCCCGAGGTCGGACTAGAGACCTCTCAGAGACCTGGCAATCCGGAGGTGTCCCAGTAGGCTACCTCAGCTGCTATGGCCAAGCTGTCAGAAGGCCAAGGGAACTGTGGGAACAGCTGGGACGTCTCTTTCAGCGGTCATGGTCTGGGGATCCTCCGAGCCTTATTCCTCTGCACACTAACTGGCAGTACCCTGAGCTGGTACACTCTGCCTTCCTGTTATCTCTTCTGGGATATTTCCTGCCTAACCCAATGTTTCAGTCATTCCTCCTTCTTAGAGTTTGGTTCTCACCACTTCCTTAACTGCTGCTAGAGGCTAGAAACATATTATTCAGCTCTGCTTCACTAGGATCAAGATTTGTAAACATGGTCCCTGGACTTAAGTGGTTCATCTTATTTTTCTCTCTTTGAGCTGTTTCCGGGTCCAGCTACCAGAGACCGCGACCTGATAACTTACTATCATTTGAAGGGTGTTGGTTACTTGGGGTTGTTGGCTTCCACATAATATGTTATTGATTTCTGTGGTTCTGTGGAGCTATTTTAATGTTACTGGATCTGCTCTGTGCTCCAGAACTGGGTCCATACCCTGACGGTTTGTTTCCAGTTGGGGAAGTGCAAGGCCTGGGCATGGCTTAGCCCCATTCCTGTGCTTTCACCCCTTCTTGCTAGGTGGCCCCAGTAAGAAGACCTGGGAGGACAAGCCACAAGGGCACCGATCCCTGCACAACTAGGAGCCAGGATACCTGGCTGCACAGTGGCACCTTCCAGTACACAAAATTCACAAAGCTGCAAAGCTACAGATAAAGTATCTAGGCTTGCTCTTCTTACTGTCACAGTGCAGCTGTTACTGCTTAGCTTCTGCTACAGATATGCATTTTTTTTCCATTTCTCCTTCCCCTCTTCATGATGCTTTCTTGCAAGTTCTCAGCCAGCCTCAATCAATCCTTTTTTTTTTGCAAGCTATTAGAAATGTTGAGGGGCTCAATAGAGCAGCATATCCCCTTGATGCTCTTTCAGCCAAAAGTATATGACATGACACCTTTTCTCAGTAGTTTTCTACTAAGGTAATGTAAACTTAAATTCACTTTTCCTTCTGCGGAAGAACCCATCAGCTGCCTCCCTAGAGTTTGACAAATATTCCCTCTTTACACACTGGAGGACACCAGCCACCTGCCCGCTGATCTATCTGTCTGGTGACACCAGCCATTTTTGTCAGCCTGCTCATAACATTTTGAAGTACCTTCCTGGACCATCACCCCTCCCTAGACATGCTAATGAGATTACAGCAGGTGTCTGGGCCTGGTTTGTCCGTTGCTGGCTAATGTAAATTTATATGCCCCAGCTCTTCATATTCTGAAAACTTAATTTTTGAATATAGCATGTAATTCATGGCAGCAAATAACCAAATTTGTTTTGTAATTGCTTTAAAATAGGCCCTTTTATAAACTTTGATTTACTCCTCCTAGCAATTATATTCCTGACTTTTTACACAGAAAATGTTCTTTCTTGCAAATTTTAACAAAATTTAGGGTGCAATCTGTTTTTAAAGTTTATTAATCAATTAAAGATTAGCCTATGAACTTAAAATGAATTATACTTGGCTTTCAGTCCAAAACTACATTTATGCATATAGTGACTTATGAATGTTTTCACTGAAAAGTACTATCCTTCTTGGCTCTATTTATCTTCAAAAGACAGGTCCAGAATATAGACGTTCATTAAAATATACATATATACCTATATATATATGTATATGTATACATATACATACATACATGCACACATACATACACACATACATATATAATCCTTTATGGTGCTAAAAACAGTTCTGAGAACCTGAAGCAAAGTATGTTGCATTGCCTTCTATAGCCTGGAGACAGCATAAACCTATAGCCGTGTTATGTGAACCAGTCAGTTCATCTCAGCTTTAGCTTTGACTTGTTCATTTGTTATTTATTTATATGCTATAGGCCAAACTCTCTCCTGTGCCAGAGCTTCACTCAGTGCAGTTTAGAGAAGAGTCATAAGGAAGTCGTTACAGCTTCCTGATTTTGTGAGTGCTCCTCAGCATGATTTCTCATGGTTGCCATGCAGCCCAACATTAGACCACTAGTGTAAAGCTCTTAAGGTGCATCAACTTCAGTGTGACTTAAGGATATGCCAAACCTAAGGCACGTACTTATCTCCCTGGCAGAATACAGTCCTCAGTGGAAGTGGCCTGATTTTGTGAAGACACTGACAGCTAAGTTTTCTGAGCATTATAGGTGTATGATACTGTAAAATTTAGGCCATTTATGATGAAGATATTTAATCCAAATACAAGTTCAGAATTTTATGCAGTACTCTGTAATGGGAAACAACTCACAACTCTCTTCGTTCAATGCTTATCACAACAGAGCTGGAGGCTTTCAGAAACTTCTGTAATATAAATATCACTTGTAAAGAAATGACATCAAAAGATCCTCTCCAAGATGCAAGGTTAAAAGTTAAAAAATGGCAGGATAAAGGCCACTGATGCACTTTTGGCCTCTCTTGCATTCTATAGCCTTTAATGGCACAAGTGCTCACTCTTGTTTCTATGGAACGGCACCACATTAGAGAAAGGGATTGGAGAGTGGTCACTGCATCCTGAGCTCATCCCATCCACTTCAGGTACTTCAGAGGGACTCTGGTCACCAAAGGCTCCTTCTACAGTAAGAGAAGAAATATATCTACAGCGGGGGATTCTGGCCACTTAAGATCAGCACCTACTTTAGAGAGAGCTAAAAACAGCTTGTCGCCTACTATATGAGCTGTAGTAAAGTGTCTAAGCTTAAGTGAATAGGCTTTTTAACAATTTATCTCCATGTCTGAATACACTGCCGATTGTTATAGAAAGATAATGCTGAATTTTCCTAAGCAATTTCATTTACAAATTGTTTAACTGTTTATTGTTTCGATTGTTTATTTTTCCGCAAACATTTAATTATTCTTGCAACATTCCTGGTCAGCGACAGGATCTAACTGACTGATAGGGAACTGAGACACCAGGAGATGAAGTTCATGAGTTCCCAATCATCTTGAATACCCTGTATGGAATACCTGAATTCTAATTTTTCAGAATAGCTGGGATTTCCTGTCACAATACAGTTCCCGTTGACTGAAAGTGCTCAGCCCATCTGTAAGTAGATCCAATATGTTTAGTCAAGCAGCCCTGTAGTAGAGCCTAGGGTAGAAGCCAAATAAGGAGCCTAGCTTTCAGTTGTCTGATCCACAAGTGTCCTTTCTGTTCATGTAAATCCAGCGATGTTTGCAACATACAGCTTCCACCAATTTTTGCAACACACTGAGCAAGCACACTGTGGGTGATGCTTCGTTCATCATGCAGCACATGAGCCAGCTCTTGGTGGTGTTCCAGCACATCGCTCCATGCCTCCCACTGCCTCCTCCCACTTTCTTCCTCCTCAGCTACCTGCGGGACCCTTGGAGCTGGCATCTCCAGCTGCAGGAGTGGGAGTCTGAGGAGCCCTGAGCCTGTCCTTCTGGCATGATCTGTAGGAGTGTGCACTGCTCCCAGTCCCAGGGGAAGTCTGGCCTCAGCCAAACCCCACAGAGCCCCATCCCTGCATTTTGCATGCCCCTCAGCGCTAGCAAATATGCTGCCAGGAGCGAAGCCAGGGGCTTTGCCTAGCTTTTGCTGGGCAACATCTTTCACAAACTCAGACTGGGTTTAAACAAACCCCAGAGGAAATAGAAACAAGTAATTCATGAGTACCAGTACTAATGAGGCCTGCGTGAGTATAGTGTTCAGTGAAAATGCTCATAGATACCTCTTTCCTCTACGGGGGCCCACATTATCTCAAAATATGTAGGAAGCTAATATCTCAAGGGTGCTGTCCCTCGGTCAAATATAGTTAAGTAAGCCAAGGGACTAGAAAGTTACTGGTTAGAATGTTAATTCACCTGCATAAAAAGAAACAAATACACGTGTGCCCACAAATGCTCATGTGTATAGAACGCGCCCACTAGTCCCATTTATGTAGAAAGCCTTGCTAAAATCTGCTGGGCTAGCCACATGTGTCAGGTGGTGTGTACAGGCCCATTTTGGCATGTCCGTGGGCTACAAGGAGGTCGAGAATACTTGGCAAGAATAGATTTCTTACAAAATTTCAGCTACTGAAATGTAAATCTTGGTTCAGTACGTACAGTCTGATTTTTCAAAGCAATGGAATCTGGTTAGATTTGAGTTGAAACAGAAATTGATACACAATCAGCACAAAGGGCCTCTGTCCTGCCACACCTGAAGGACCTTCTTGAAAGCACGGAGGAATCTGAAGAAGAGGTTGCCAATGTTAGAAAAAATGAATAAAACGATTATTTCTTACTCAGTGTCTTGCTCAGAAATGGCTATAGTATCTTGCTTCATCAAACAAACAAATGAAAGATCAACTTGAACCACAGAAACATGGAAAATAACAGTCTGACGAAGCTATTAGCAGCCAGAAAGAGAATTAGCGATCTCAAGAACCTTCACAGGAAGTGCACAGCCTCACCTCCAATAACAGTAATACTCACCTTAAGACCAGCAAATACTACCAATCTGTTCTTCCAGGGGCCAGCAACTTCCAGAGGTGTCTCAGTTTAGGCGCTTGCCCGCTGCCATGCAGTGGCGGGTGGCACACTGTCGGTGTCTGTCAGCTCGCAGGTCAGGGCACTCTGCAGAGTGGGGCTGCAGATTGCTTCTCCTCTTCCTCTTGCTTTCTCCCACAGAGGACTCGAGGTAACACTATTAGCAACAGAAGTTCAAAGAGAAGAAACCACACGCTCTTGCTCTCACTAAGAAGGGCCCTGGGGTCCAAGAAAAACTAAGTGTCCTCAGTGCTTTAGGTAGGAAGCTAAAAGGCTTCTGAATCACATGTCCAGTAGGAAAAACATATCTCATCCTGGAATGAAATTCAAAGCCATGTCAAAGACAACATTCTTGCGCTGTGTAAGTAACTTGACACTAGATAAGTAATACAGAACTTGGGTCCAGGTGCTTCCACCTTATTTTCGCCACCTCATTCAGATAGCTGTTTCTATAGTCAATGGAGATAAATGAGCACTTTCTAGAAGTGATGGGTGATTCAGCCCAACTCAGACAAGCAAACAAGTGGAGCTAATCCCTCACCCCATACAGGCAGTCCTGCCTTACCTCCCACAGGGACTTGAGATATGTACTTTTATTTTTAATGTGACACTTGTCTTATGAACCTCAGAGAAGAGAACTGAATGCAAAGGTGTTTCTCAGGCCTACTTTGCCTGGAGGAGGCATTTATACCCAGCACCGCTCCTGCTAAAAAAAGCAGGCCAGTCTCTAGCAGCATTACACCTCTGACCATACCAGTCTTGCCTGACTGAATGATCCTGCAGGTATCATTAATATTTTTGAGGAACTGGTCCCTAAGGTGGGGGAGGAAGACATTCATTGCCTGGGGTGGCTCTTAGCCTGTAAATCACATGGCAATCCCACATAAATGCCTTATAGAGCTTTTAATGAACTGTGTCCTATAGGTGAAAGCCAACAGCAATATTAGAAATGGTGTTTATTTTATAGCCTAGAAACTGCATTTTAAATGCTAGTATAGGTTTATATGACAGTTCTATTAAATATAAAATAGACCCATTACAAAGAAAGCCCTTTACATCTGCTTTTATCTGTGTCTAAATGGCATGCCCAGCTCTGCAATTCCTCAAATGAGACATTTTTAGAACTTTATTTATGTTACAGCCATAACAAACTAGCAACTAGAAAACTATAATGGGCACAAACGGCTAATAAAAATGAGATTGTTGAAAAATACTTCTTAATAGCAATTTACAAAGGATCCTGATAAAACAGAACTGAGGCTTTGTTTCCCTGGAAGTTTGCCACCACTGTAATCACAGCCATTTGGCAACAGGTACTCCCCCTCTTCCATCTTCGGTGACCGTTTGCCTCTGAGTGTGCTGAAAACTAAGTACACCAAGGTTATTCCTCGCTCCCTGCCATTACTCAGTTGGTGCCTACTGCTCCGGAGACATTTTGTGGTGAGTCTTCCTACCTGCCCGACCTTAGGCACTGGGTGACCTGAAAGGCGGAGGCATCACAAGGGCTTTCCAGCTTGCTCAGTGGAGAGCAGGGCAGCAAGTCAGGACCTCACATGGACGTGTGGAGGGTGCCCTATTGCCTACCGAAACCGCTGTCACTTCTCTGATGAACTGATGTATTTAAACAAGCTGGCTAAGATGAGCAGGTCAGACTTTCTTTTTATAGACTGAGAGCTGTTTTGCCTTGAGCTCGGTAACAGCTCCCCAGGCAAAAGATTGGGGGCTGAGCTCGTTCCTTTTGCAGGACAGGTTTTGTGGGGTTCTGGCAGTGTCCATCTGGCTGCCATGTGACATCAGGGAACCTCTTCCTACCACCCAAGGAAAAGATGTGTCCTCCCAGAAACAAACTTGTCTGCAGCAGCCCTACCAACTGGCCAAGGGAGGCAAGGGGAAGGCAGGACTTTGAAGTAAAGTTTATCATCATTAATCTGACATTATTGCAGGTAGTGACGAATATACTTGAATATAAATAGTCATCTTAACCAATTCAGCAATGTGCCTGACTAAGGAGGAAAAGTTCCTTCTCATCAGGTTTTTTATTTCATGGAAAACAACCAACTTCTTCTAGAAAAAAATACAACAATTTCTAGCATTCAATCCGCAAGGACTAAAACCATTGTACTACACTGGAGAGAAGATGGTGAGACTGAGAGGAAAAATGAGTATACCATAGACCCAAGACCTGCACTGGAAATCGGGTGTTCATGATACTACTTAGGCATAGGTAGTGTGAGATAGTCCAAGCTCTACACAAAGTAAGATTTAAAACAATGTGGGAAGGCACTCACCCAGCCTCCAGGGCCGGCTGCCAGAAGCATTAGGAGTAGCACCCAAGTGCCAGAAATCTCAGCCCAGCTCCCTCTTAACAGGACTCACAATTTTCTGCAGTCCTACACTCTAGCTCATCCATCATACTTGCTCCTAGTTCGGTTTGCAATGAAGAATAGGTATTTAAGCCGTTACAAATTCTTTTTTTCCCCTAAAGGGATTCCGTAGTATAGCCTGAGTTATTTGAGGATGGCGTTATCCAAGAAATAGAGTTCACAGAGGTAGAAAAGAGCTTAAAGGTGCAGGTTTAGATACAGATCCGGGTATAAATGCACAGATCCACGTATAGTGCTGGCTATTCTCCGCACAGCGTGTAACTAACTGTTTCACTGCTGGGATCTGTGAAAGCTCAGATCATGGCAGTATTGTAGTTATTAGCCAAAAAATATTGGAAACTAAAATTTTGGCCAGATTAAAGAAAATAATAATAATTTTAAAAATTTCTACTACTCTCCTGCCCCCCCCAAAAAGTATGCAGAAAAAGTGTCAGGAACTGCAGAGGCAGCATCGATTTAGAGCAGGGCTAATCACAGCATTTGCCTGGGGCTGGTCTGTGGATGGCAAGATTTCCACTGTAAATGCAGGAAAAAAATTCTTTTTTTCTTATTTTCCTTCTGTGAGAACCAAGGAAAATAGGACAAATATTTCCCCTGAAAAAGTTTAGCTAACATGAACATTAGCATAAGCTCACAGCCTGTTAACTGATATAGGCATCATAGGACCCTACTTTATTTGAACTGGCCCTTAGAGAATTAGAAAAATAGAAAGAGTAAGCAAAATTTGGGTTGTAGTAAATGAGACTACGTGTGTGAGCAAGACAAGTAAGATCTGACCCAAAGAAAATACATTTGGCAAATCTATGTAAACCGGAAAGTCAGTAGCAGCTATTTGGAAACTGTAGCCATAATTTTAAGTTGTCCTGTTGAGGACTGCCTTTAACCACATCTCCCCTCCCCTTTCCCTCTCCTCCCCTCTCCCAGACTTTTGTCCCAAGTGCTTAATTGTGAGTAAAATATTTGTACTGGGAAGACATCAAAGGTACTGATTTTAGAAATTAAATTTTATATAACCCAAGATCTCTGAACTTTAAAGAAAGTTCATTTCATCAGCTATCACTAATCATCTGTGAGTCTGGTGCTCTACCAACTAAAACACAGTATTATGAATAATGGATTTTCCCCACCTCTGAAGTGTAAGTATAATTACAAATACGAATACAAACAATGATAATGCATGATTCTATTCTCTGATTTGGCAATGAAGTCCAGAATTAAAGTGATATTTTTACTTTAAAAAATGGGTAGCCTGAGCAGCCAACAAGTGTAAAACAAGTACTCAGAGAATGATTTTGTTTTGCACACCTATTCTAGCTGTTATTTCATTGAATCTTCCTCCTCCATTCCTCATCTCAGATGTGTTACTCAAATCACGGCCTTAGGAGGTGCTGATTAGGAGGGCTTAGGAGGAGCTACTGCTAGCAGACCAAAAAGGCTTTCCTTCTGCCAGTGGGAGGCAAGGACATTAGCACTTTGGAGAATGAGCCTTTGGTGTGACTTTACCTGAAGGGGTGAGACTAGAAGAGGGAAGGTTCCCCATGAGCAGAGATGGACTGTGTGCCTGCTGCCTCCAGCGGTGCAAAACAGCCACATGGTGATAGAGAGAGGAGATGCTCTTTGAAGTGTCCATCTCCATCAGAGGAGAGAGCCTTCCTCCTCCTTTTATAGCAGAAGAAACAGAAAGGTTATCTTTTTGCAAATTCCATACCCACATATAGAGCACTGGCTTATAAAATTTAATTCAGGACAAGAGTAGCCAGAGCCAACAGTATCTCTCAAAATAGGTGGAATGAAGACCTGTAAAAGCAATTTAAAGTTAATACGGTAATAAGCTTTTTTTTTTTTTTTAAATTAAAGAGCAGTTATACAAGACTTTTCCTGAATGGAGCAGAAGTGATAAAATAGAACTTGATTCAGATGCTGTAGTTATATTCTCTGTGCATGAAGAGTGGTGTCTTCCTTGGATGACAGAATTAATGAGAATCAATAGCTCAGGAAGGAAAATGAGTCAATACTGCAGAGAGGAACTTATTGCTCAGTTTTCAACTGTGGCAAGCTAATTTTGAAAGGAAAAGAAGATGACAGCTGCTCCCAAAGATATAAAAGCATAACTCACAGTAAGAGGAAATGAACGCACATATATCTTTTAGAGGTATCACATGCACAACAGAAATGAATGGCAAAGTTAGGTACTCGCCATTGTGTGTGATGACGGCAAACAGGTCTCTGCAAGAATGGGTATTTTTCTGGTCACCAATTACATTGATTCTCTCACATCCAGTTGCAGATACCTCTAATTGTATAAATCAGTGTTTTGCTATTACCTTCAGTGAAACTCACCCAGAATACATCACCTGAGAACGAGAAACTACTGAAAGAAAACTGTACACTGTATTCACCGTCCAAATCAGAACTGTGTTGATACTGCTTTTCTGATCAGTTCTGGAGTGCATGCCTACTTGTCTTCTGCAAATTTGGAGACCCACATTATAAAATCCCAGTTCAAAGTGAGAGACCTGAGTGAGAGATTTTCTATTAACATTTGTGGGGTTTGTTTTGTAATGCTTTTCCGTCCTGAAAGTGTGCATGTAGAATGTACCTCAGTATTTTCAATGTTTTCTGATTTGTGGACTCCTGAAAGTTTTCCAGTAGATATATGGATACTTGCATAGACAGCTTAAACTATTCTTGTGACTATAGGTCTGTTTTTCTTAGCTACCTTTTGCAGATCCCTCAGTAATCTTTTTCTCAATGGATCTTCAAGGGTTTTCTAACCTCAAGTCAAAACCCAGGCATTACACTTATAATAAACAAACCTTAAAAGATTTAGGTTGCATTTATTTAAGCACCACAAGTCTGAATATATTCTAGAATTATTTTCCATTTGAAAAAGTTTTGAGGAAAGAACAGGTTATCTCTCTTTAATTGATTAACAAGCACTAGGGAAACACCAGAGAAAATTTTATCAGTCTGTTTTTTTCTTATGCTACAAAACGTAAAAATATTTCTCTGTCACTTGCAGATCATGGAAGGTTACAGAGACTGAGTTACCCTAACTAAATTATAACACATCTTGCATTTCAGAATGGCTTCCTGTTATATTTTTAGAAACTAGAACTGGAATAAGAGGAATATTATCATATGTATACACCAATCTAGACAAACTCCCCTCCCCTTTCTAAGCTTTTTGAAAAGTGTTAGACATGTAGATCTTAGGTTAAGCATTAACAGGATTAAAGATTAATCCAGGCCATTCTCAGATCACTTTTCAGAAAAAAGAATGAGCAGATTGGAGCAACTTTTAAAGAGGAACACTTAAAGAGGATACCGGTTTTAACCAATGCAAATGATACAGAATGGAAAAGGTCAGTGAGCAGCAATAGAGCTCAAAGTTCTTAATTCTTGGGAAATTGCACTTACATTAAAAATGTATAAATGTATATTATGCTTATACAGTATCTTCTCTCCTAGGAGATCATGGTATGTAAAAAGTCAGGAAGGAGTTATGAGAGAAAGCAAAAATGTGGCCTAGAAAGATAAAATGACTTGACTGGTAGCATATTTATGCAGCTGAGACTAGAGATCAGCTCTCCTGATTCAGAGCACTGCTCATTAACTCCTAGATTATATGGAATGGATGCATTAGTCATACTGAGTCATACCGAGACTCTGTAACTAGATGAAATCACAAAAGTTGTGCTGCAAGGATAGCCCTGCAGTGCACTTTGAGACTGAGATTCTCTGTGTTGTTAATTCCTAAAACGAACTTGGTTGAAGGATCTGGTTTTCTCACAGGATCAAGAACAGACTTTCTCACAGGTGTTTGATAGCAGTGTGCTTTTTCTGGACGAGGTGGAGGAACAATCTTATGATATTTTGAACATTCCAGCTCAGTTTTTTGCTGGGTTTATAGCTAACCCACAAAACACAGAAGTGGTTGGCTGGGTATGATCTGAGGACAAGCAGAGTCCGTGCTGGTTCCTGCTTCCAAGCACTTTACCTCTGTCAGCCCTCTCATGACTATTTGTCTACTGCTTTGTAGATGCTCCGTCCCTGTCCACGCAGCATAATTGTGTCACAGCCTGTCACCACAGTCTGGCTGGCTGTACTGGCATTGTCCAAATCTCCTTCTTCTCACTACTCCGTTTCTTCACTAACAAACAGTAAAAAATAAAAAGGAGAAAAAACGAATATTACTAACCAGCTGGGGAAGCTAATAAGGATCTGAACTGTTCCCCCTCCTCCTAAACGGTGCAATCTAAAACACGCATTGATCTGGGAGGAACTCATAGGAAGTCAAAAAAGAAGTATGACAAATCATGGAAAACATCTGCAAGTGACCTCAGTTAAAATTCGTGACTGATGGGCTTTCTGTGTCACAGATATCCCCGAGTTCAACTTTCACCAAAAGCAAGGATAGGTCCTGGGTAAGGAACACCACCTCTGCTTCAGTGACTAGAAGCATCGGGGATTCGTGGTTAATGCATAAAGGTGTTATTCTCAGTGCATGCAAAAAGATCCTGCTCTTCTCTGGGTCACAGAGGAGTTTTCTCTCAATAGTAAGCAGCTGCTTTAATTAAGGCTGGTTTTAGAATTACAAAAAGAAAAGTTGAAGGTAAGATGGCTGTATATAGAGAAAGATTATATTCCAATAATCACTTCAAAGAGAGTGGGGGGAGAAGGCATGTTTCTAATTTCTATACAAAAACAAAGGAAGTAATTTCTTTCAAGGTTTTTTATTTGTTTTTCAAATTGCACAGTCCTCAACTTTTAAAATAATAATCATTCTTGACAGCCATTTAATAATTGTTAGTGATCTATAGCTTTATTATAAAGTACTCATCTAATGATGTATTTCCTTTACCCTAAGGGCCAAGTACAAAGCAGGGAAATTATCTTGGTGATACTTTTAATAACTTCCTGTGGGATTGCAAACTCTGGCTGAAGCTGTCTCTGCAAAAGAGTTAATCATGTAATTTCACAGATTAGACAACACAGGGTTACTAATGAGAAACTTCAGCTCAGTGATAAACTCTTTTTTTTCCAAGAATATTTTGAAAGGCCTGTAACCTTTGGCTGACACCCAATGAGGCTATTAGTTTAACCATGGGATGCACTACCAAATGTACAAGAGTCAGCAGAACTTTTCCTTCAGAAAATTGTTCATAACCCTTTGTGAAGAAGCCTTCAAAAACCCAGAAGGGATGCATGGAAGGGAAAAATCATGCAAAAAGGGGCTGATTTATCAGCTTCCGATAATTGGCATGGCTTCAGCTTCCAGTTTCTTTTCAACAATGTACGCTCACTATAGCAACCCCGGATCCCATTTAAATGTCATGCTGCCCTCTGTTCTATAAACATGTATCATCCATCACTAAATATTTAGATCTGAATTGTTGGAGCTGAGTTCTGTGCCAGGGGTAAGGGGATTAATTCCTTTCAAGGCCCTCACATGATGGATTTTTCACTGAAGTAAACATCCGAGAAGAGCTCACACTACAGCCATAAAATATATAAATAAAGTTTAAAGTTTAATTAAGTCAACATTATTTAAAGTGGTTGTCATATTTTATGGTGAACTCTTCATGTTTATTTTGTATGACTCCTCATAAATAGTCTCTCCCTTTCAGACAAAAGGCACGGCTAGGTTAAAGTTAAAGGTCCCATGCATGGTACAGGAAGGAGGATCTCCCGGGCTTGGGGGATCCAAAATGCGCCGTATCGTGCCTTCTGCTATCTCATGTCTTCCTAATGAACTGAGACGTTGCACAGACACAGGAAAAGCATGGCGGAGTTTATAAAAGATGTGACACAGGGAAGTCCTTTGAGTGGCTATCTGGGCTTAGCTAAGTGAAGGCCTCATCCTGCAAGGTACAAGAGCTTTCCATTTCTGCTGCCATCCACGCACTCGGGCAGCGGAGAATGAGATGAGGCTGATCTGCTGGCAGTGGAGGGGTACAGGTCAATAGAGTTAGCCTCTTGGGACTCCACAAGCAAGTGATTTACAGTGAACACGTGCAGAGAGTTGGTATTGCTCTCTCATTCCTCTTCAAATGTCTCTTCTCCCTAAAAAAAAATCCCCAAACCCAAAAAGATGTACTTTTAAGAGAAAAATAATATTATGCCATTATTTTACCTACTCCTCCGTAATTTTAAAAGTGAAAGAAAATAAGTAAGAAATACATCTAAGTTATTATTAACTGATGCTCTCCCATGGAGAGGTCTCATAATGCCATGGTAAGGACTTCTGGATAATTATCTAAGCACTTAGGAGAGACAAGATGAATCAAATGCTAGACCTCCAGGTAAAACCTGAGGAAAACCTGACTCCAGCTTCTGCAGCGTGTTACATCTCAGTTAAGCGACACGTTATTAGGGAAAACACAGAACTGTGGGGAGATGCTCAAATCCTCAAGGACATATGTTGTGTAAGACTGAGGTGTTTTTATCTCTTTCTTAGGATTTTCCGTATCTATGAAACATGACTAGAAACACTGCCAGAATAGTAGAGTTCAAAGACTGGACTAGTAGCAAAGGTACTGGCTGTGATAGAAGAGGTTTGTCACTGATTTCCTAGACGACCGAGAACAAGTCATTTAGTAGTTTTGTTCCTTATCTATAAAACTGGAGTAATGGTATTTTCTCCTATTTAACGTGCTTTAGATATAAAGTTTTTAGGGCAGGGCAGGGCTTTAACACTATATACACAATGCTCACACCAAAAACTTCCAGTTTCTGCAGAGACCTATAGCTGCTATAGTGCTGCAAACATTAAAACAGGAGAACATGTTCCCCCATTTGGTTTTACTTATTCCTCTCTGAACAGCTTTTTTTTGCTGACATGAGCCAACGGCCCCTGGAAGTGTGAGAACTGCTGGAAAAATGCAGGGGAAAGTTATAACTATACCTATTCATAAATATAGATATTAAGTAAACATATATGTGTATGTATATCTCTTTATATGTGCACGCACGTGCGCGCGCGCGCACACACACACACGCACGCACACACACTTTACTGATTCTCAGATGTCCATATTTGATCTATAAGTGTGGACACATTCATTTAAATTCAGAAACATAGGTCATGCAATCAGTTAGTGAAAGGAAATCCAAGGCATGCTTTACCCAGAGAGAGCTCACACAGACGTGTGGGCCAGACTGCACCAACAGTAAATTTTCCTCTAGAAAACGAAGTCACAAGCAGTCATACAATGAAAGACCCCTCTGCTTTCATTCTGTATCAGTGCTGATTATGTTGCTCCAAAATCTTTAACATTAGGTAACATGATCATGCTGAAGGTAGTATGAAATTTAATGAGGTCTTAATCTACATGACAGGTTAAAAGCTATGAGAGTTTCTGAGGCTGTATGTGGTATAAATGGAGTGCAAGCTAATATTATTTGATAAGATAGGAAGAGGCCCAGCTGAAGGGAAAGCATTTCTCTACAGGCTCTGGACTTCAGTTAGAAGTGAAACTGTTAAAATCAAAAAAATAAAAAAAGAAAGAAAGAGAACTTCAAAGAACAAGAAAGCAGGTCCATCACAAAGCAGCAGTTCGGAAAAAAATAGAGGGAAAAATGTTTAGTCTGGACTTTATTTACAAGCAGAAAGGGTTTATCAAAATCCAGTCACGGAGAGACTCCTAAAGGGGGCTAATGGTGGGCAAAAGTCACCCGAGCTGTATTTAATGGCATGGAGTGAAATTCAGCCTGTGCAAAGAACTAGCATTAAGCCAGTTCATCTCATAAGCCTCCCCTCAGCTTGCTAGCTAACAAAAACTGCATGCCAACAGATGCCTTTCTGAGCTGCCAGAGTATGAAATTGGGCAGCAGGTTTGAGTGCACTGCTATTCGTCATGCCAAAAAAGCATCGAGGCTTGTAATGACATTCGTATCTCGTAACAGGAATGGCTATGTTTCCTCCGAGGGGTCCCACCGCAGCGTCCTGTCAGCGCTGAGGTGTGCACCCCAGGGCGCAGGCACCAGGGAAGTCCCACCGTGAGGACTGAGCAGGACTAGCAGTGCTTCTGCACTGTTTTAGCCTGAGTCCTTAACGTGGCAGCGGACAGAGATCTCACCCTACTGGCTTTGCTTTTGACAAGCATATTTTATTCTTTCATGTTGTCTTCCAGGGACCAGGCAGATAAGCCATGCATAATATGCACTGTTAGTGTTAAATTCCCCTCTTCCTCACTTCTCCCCTAAGTTATCAGCTGCTTTGGCAAACAGCACCAGAGGAATATGGTGTCTCTCCTCCTGTTAGTCTTTCATGGATGAATATAAGAAGTTCAACTTTCTGTTTGCACCCCCTGAGAGTCGAGTGCTTTATGAAGTATTACTTCCATTTCTGAAATACTGCAAGTGGGAAGCAAGTATGGTAAAAAGTATTGATAAACACAAAATACGTATTCTGAAAGTAAAACCAAAACCAAACAAAATTTGGCTGGTATTTTTACAGGGGTAGGTGGAATTTAGAGGAAAAAAATATCCCATCTCATGACTGTTTCTGACAAGTCAAAAGTCTTCCCACTATTCTGAGACAGACACAATCCTCCCATGGCAGGAGCTGGATGGCCTAGCACCTTGTTCACTCAGAACAACAGTGTCCATTAAGAGAATAATCCTCTGGGAGGGAGGAGACCTTCAGGACCTTACTCTTCCTATCAGGAACACAAATCTACCAGAGAAGGAGCTGATTATTTGGCAGTCTTTTTGTTCAATTAATATTGAATTCATAGAACTGCAAGGAAGAGCTCCAAATGGGGAAACGGTTGAAGACTCATCCTGGTCCAGAGACTCATCCTGGAGTGGGAGAAAGGATAAGGTCAAGAAAAGTGTGTGTATGAACATTAGCCCCCCCATTTGCAGTAAACGCTTATTGGCTGTGCTGGAGATATTTGCCTTCTCTTTACCCTTGACCAGAAATGCTATCTTTGTCAAACTTGCCACATATATTTCTGCAGAAATGTTTAGTTTTGATAAATCAACAGTTTTTGACAAAAAATAAAATGAAAAGGCATTTTCACTGGTAAATGCTTGAGCAGCCTGAGCAGTCAATGCTCCCAGAACTGCCTTTGAACAGCCAAATTATTACCACAAATATGAATATACAGATCCAACTACTTTAATGGAATTTGCATGTGTATATCAAGGGGCAGAAGCTGGCTCTTGGTTTAAATTATCCTGAGCGCTTTTTAAAGAGAAACTCATTCAGCAGTGATGTAAATCTTTGCAGTTTCCCTATTTTGTCTATTTAAGATTCCATTTTTATAAAATGGTATGAATACACGGTATGTAGTTATATTTGGCTTTCATAGTAGTATGCAACTGTCTAACATGCTGGTCTTGAATGTCTCCATTAACTGATGTTTACAAAATCACTTATCCCTCAATTGTAATTCTTCTATTCCAGTAAAAATTATAGCAATTCTTTGTACTCAGATTTTTTTCTATTTTCACTATTTTCATGCCAAGGGAATTCCAGTGATTTCAATAGAGTTACCCTGGCACAAAACCGATGCAGTGAAGCAGTGAATCAGACTGTGGAAGAAATCCTAGACCATTGAACTCAGTGAGAGTTTTGCCATTGACTTCAAGGGAGCAACAGTTTCACTGCAGCTCTATCAAATAACAATTTTTGAGTAGATGTAATATATATCTCAGCTATAGTGACTAGATATTCATTCTGTAATTACTGCTCCATTTCTGCACTTACAGAAACAATAGAGGACCTCTTAATCTTAATTTTTTGTTTAAATTCTCACTGGAAAGTGTACTTTGGGCCACCAATACTCTTGGAGGAATCATTCAAAAAGGTACAAATAAGGTATCTTGAGCATGAGCTTATCCAATGAATGCTGAAGTCAAACCTTGATATAGCTGACCTAGAGATTTCTTCAAGAGGAGTGTGAAAATAAACAGTGAAGTGAAGTGTTTGGATCTCTACTTGCATTTTGGCAAACAACCTGGCCCTGATTCACCTCTCACTTAATTGTGTAAGTGCTATAAGCAATAAAGTCAGATCTCATCATCTGGAAATGATAGAAGGAAAAAATACAGTAGAAATTGTGGTGGGGCCTTGACCATGAGAGTGCAAGCTTGCAGCTTGTTGGCTGAAGCATTTATTTCTGATAGGGACTAGCCTTCTACAAGGTAGTGGTAGGAGAGTCTCTGGAGTACTCTGAACCTATCTTTGTTTGACCATGACTCAGACAAATACTAAGGGCATAAGAGCAGAGAAGAACTTGTGGAAGGATGAAGAGACCATGGAACAGGTCCACCAAGTGGCCCACTGGGGAGTCCATCTTACAAGAAGAGACCAGAAGAGCTAAGTATTGTTTGGCAATACAATGAAACCTAAGAGAGAACATGGTTACTTTCCATAAATACCCTAAGAAGGAGGAGGGGAAGAAACACCAGGAAGAGAAGTTTAAACAGAAAGAGAACATGAGCACAAGGAGAAATGTTTATAAGCAGCCCAAGTATGGATTTAGGCTTCAAGGCAAAAGGTGGTTTCTGGATCAGCTCTCCATTAAGAGCCGTGAAGGCAATGCGTAAAAATGGAAAAAGTTCAAAGTGGAGCATGAGCGTATGACCCGACTGGATGAGATGGGGCTTATGAGAATGGGGACGGACTTTGCAATACAAGACCACCCCAGTCTCAAATCCCTCTGTTCTAAATCCAGAGTAGTTCTGCTGAAGACCCTGTTTCATAAAGGTGATAAAAAGGACGAATGAGTAATCTCTCCCTCCCCATGACAAACCATGCTCCCTTTACTAACTTTGCTCTGATGTCTGGTAGCCTTAGAAAACCTGTCTTCCACACCAGAGCGGTGAGGAATTCCTTAAGGCAACAGGCATACCCACCCTTATGCATGCTCTGCCCCTCACTATAGCTGGGATGCCTCATAGTGAAAGTGTTGACAGCTCCAGTAGGGATTTTACAAGAGATTGCCATTCATATTCCACAAGGACCAACAGATCCACATGGGACTGTTTAATATAAACAGTAATAGTTTCCCACATCTTTGTTTAGAGAATAGACTGAGGATTTCTAAACTTTAGGATCATATTAATTCCAGAAGAATAGTTTCACTTATGGCCATATAAATCTTCCCTTTACTCCAATAACCAATTTCTGCATGTATCTGACTACTTAGAGACAACGTTCAGGTAGTCAGACTGCAATGGATCATAAAGTTGACTCTCATATCATCTAGTTTTACTTTATAGTGAAAGGCCTGGACTGCAGGGGCATTGACTAGCTACTCTTATAATATGAGATTTGCCAGGCTTCCCGGAAACAGATTTTTTTTTTATGAAAAGAGGAAAAGGTTTCCCTGAAACTTCAAGACTGAGCTTGTAAGGAAGTCCAGGGTTGAAAAATTAAAGCCCCACTTCCAGTAGGAAGTCTCCTAATTAGTGTTGTCAGACTGTGGAGCTGAGCACGCCTGAAAGCCTGGCCTTGCTGTTAAGTGCCTCTGGAGGAGCTGTTAGAGACTGAGCTCTTTGGAGTTTCTGCTCTGAAATGTCCAAAGGTCATTTCTCTTAGCTTTCCTTTGGGAAATTTTAAATGCTTTTTTTGGCCTACTTAGCACTTTTAAGTATTCCTAACTTCCTTAATAAAGCCTACTGCTATACTCGTCATTATTAGCCACAATCTGATACAGCACATACAACCTCCCCTGGAATTATCAAAATGCTGGGGAGAGGAGAAAAAGCTATCTTTTTGTTAAGAGATAACAATACAGTACTGCTGGCTTCTAGCATTCATGAGTCAGGCTCCCCGAAGAATATGAGACAAGAATACCTTTTAGCTCCTTTCATTTTCCCGCTGTTTTCTGAGATTTTAAGGCTGTTTGTGTCAGCTCTTCTCTGAAGCCCTGTGGGTTCTAGTGCACCAGAAATGAACAGGTACTGGATATCACCTCATGGAAGAGTGCTGAATATTAGCTGCCCATGAATCATTTCCCCATTCATACATATCTCTATAATGGGATCCTATTCTCGTATCTGTGCACGCTAGAAAAGTTTAAGCTTAAGCAATGCCAACACTTTCTCCCAGAGCACTGGTTGAATGTTTGTGTCCTGTTCTATTTACTGTTCCTGGAATTAGAAAGGATGGATGAAAAGTAGATGTCACAAGCCGCTGCAAAAAATGGTGCCTGTGTTTTTTCACAGCTATATTTAATCCTTCTTCAAATAGTAACCGACACCTGGGATGCTGCAGGTACTTTGCATTCCCAAGCCCAGCAACTGTATTGTAGAGCGCTTTAAAGGACTGGCAGACCTAGGACAGGAACCCAGCATCTCAGGGAGATTCAGGCCATGGCAGTGCCAGACTGAAGGGCACTTTTTGTGCTGAGGGAGTACATATGAAGCTAATCCCAGGTAAGAAAGATAAGGCCATAAAAATGAACATTTCCAGCATGGCATCGCTTAGGGTGCTGTTGCAGATAACAGCGGAAGGTTTTGCTAACATTTCCAGTACATGAGTTCTCAAGAGTGTATGAACCCAGGGCAAATTTCAAACAAAACTGGGACTTCATAACCATAGCAGCTGTATGTCACCTGGCTTGTTAAATCTACTGCTATTTTAACACATAGTGTAACTCCCATTCATTTATCACTGTTTCAAGAAAAACATAATGACTTAGGTCTTACTGCTTACTCTACCTCAATCCAATCACACTTCTTCCTAGTGAGAAGCCAGATACTTCACCAGAAGACATTTTTCAGGCTCTAGGCTTCTTTTGTGGATGACAGCATGGAACACTCAAGGATTTGATAAAAGTTTTAAAAGTTAGGTGAATAGGGTCAGAACGGACACCCTCCTCCTGCGCCACTAAAATCAATGGGAGATAGAGGAATTACAGGTTCAGTTTTCCATTAGTTGGATGGAAGGTCTGAAAATTAAGCTACTTATGTATGTTTCTAACTTCAGGCTCCAAATTAGTTAAAAAACGAAATAATTCTTCTAAAGTAGGAAGTGTGCATGTGTCATCAAGCTTAAGAGACAAATTCAGAAGAAGGAGGACAGCCAAACCCCCTGTGTTTGTACCTCCTGAGTCCACTACAAAAATAAAGAGGAGTCACTTGCTCAGGAGACCGAAAAGGAGGGCAGTGGTATAAACTTGTTGATCTTTAGGTTTTTCTCTCTGGGACTTAATAGAGAGAAAAACACCTGTAGTTCTGAATTTGCAGTTTTAGTTTGCTGCTACTGGGCTCGACTCTTTACTGTCAGGAGGAAAGGTGCAGAGGCTATAGGACATAAAGAGCGTCTTCCACTTGCTAAGTGAACTACAGAAGCTGGAACTGCTTTCCTCTTTCTACACAAATATCCATTATGTTTATTTCAGATAGCTCTATGAAGGGAAAGCAGCTCAGGATAACCACTGTCTTCCACAGGCATTAAAGAAAAATAAATTTAAGTAAACTGCTTTTACTTAGCATTAAGCAGTACTTCATTCTTTACAAATAAGACATCAGAGACTTTAGGCCCAAATGGCTTACAGTAGTTTTTGTATAAATGATGTGGAGGAAGAGGACCAGAAATTCTTGAATTTTCACATAAAGAATGCATTGATCTGATTTACCAGTTTCCTGGAAATCATGAAAACCACAATAACAGAGGGTTTTTTTGGTATTTTGTAAGAACCAAAGAAGAAGTCAACAAGCAACAAAATCTATCCATTTAGATGCGTATAATCATCACATAACATCAGAGCTGGAGGAAAGAGTTACTTTCCAGTTTATTAATATTCATTGTTTCAGTAATCAAATATCTTACTAGTGCTAAAGACAAAACCTGAAAATACAAGAAAGAATTCACTTAAAGGGTTACTTTGTAAAACTTGAAAGTCATCAGAAACAATCTGAGAGCATAAGGAATCACAGTGAACACATTCTCCTGGATACTTGTTTTATCATCTGAAATTTTGGTTTAGTTGTCGTTTGCAATGGATAAACTATCTGTGTATTCAAGCTTTCCTTCTTGTGATCACGTACTTGATAAAAGTTTTCGTAACTGGGCTTAGCTAGTTTGTTTGGTTTTAGCTTTCCTTTGCGCAGCCTCTCTCCCCATTCTCCTCTCTGGACTCTTAACAGCACTTACTCGAAGCACAGTAGTATTTATGGTGTGCCCTAAAGGACAGTGCCCCTTAAAAACATATTCATAAAAGTTAAGACAGTCCTCAAGTAGAGCAAGTTCAAAAGAAAAACAGTCTGGAAATGAGCTTTGAGATGAATGCTTTACAGCCATTATCTGAGGTAAACTGGCAGTCTCTAATGAGACATTTGTAAATTAATTGTGTCATGCAGGGCCTATAAATTTCCCCCCAGAGCCCACATCCAAGTTGTTTTTATAATGAAGATAAAGTAACACACATACCAAAAATCTTTTGAATACACTATAACTTCCAAAAAGATAAAGAGGGCCTATATCCTATTTGTGCCACTACACTCTGTTGCATAACTGAGCTTACAACAAGTAGGACAGAGGGTAAGAGTCAGGCTATAATCATTTAATACTGTGTAATTCTTTACATTTCTTTTTTAATCGCATGATAATTTTTTGGGACCAGTTCATATCGAGACTGAAGAAGAAAAATAAGAAGATTGCGCATGGTTGTTCTACAGAATCTTTACAAGGAGCTCATGTTGTGTTTGATGCTTCCTCTGGGAAGAAAATGTTCTAATACTGCATGACTAAGCCACTCCAGAGTCTGATTTCTAAGGCTTTAGATAGAAAATTGTAAAGATTTTTATATCTCGGTCAATAGCAAGATGCTGTCTATTCAGCTCAAGTTTCCAAACAAATTAGGACAAGCATGTCTTGCAGATGAAATAGAAATAGATTATGATGTGATGCATTCACTTGATCATACCCTATGAACTCTCTGGCTCCCGCAGCTTGAATGGTGTATTTTCCTCTATCGCAGATTTAAACAGTTTTTTTTTTACTGTGGTTCTTGTTTGCCAAATTGTCCTGGAGAGAGTCTTCAAAGTTCCAGCTTGTTGGGACCACCATTTCCCAAGCATTGAAAACTATTTAAAATGAAAGCACCTTTCAAAATCAAAAGCAAACTTCAGTAGATAGCTGGCCACTTTTTTTTTGCACAAAAGTGGGACATACAACCTGGGGATGGGAGGGAGAGGAGGATGAAGAATATTTTAGGTTCTAATTCTTCAGTGAGTGCTGTAAAAATATCAAGATTACAAGAACCTACTTGGGAGCGTTTTTCTCTGACTCGTTTCTCTCACTCAAGCTGGATACTTGGAAACTGTGCTCTAAATATAGGACTGGGAGTGATCATTCTCATATTCTAATTCCGGCTTTGACATAAATTCTCTCTGTGTTTTTAGGCAAAGATATCTCAGTCAATAATACTGAGATAGTTTTTTAAGAAGCCATTTTGGAATTTGTCATGGAGTTTGTGATGTCAGCCCAAGAATCTGAAGCAGCCACCACTCAATGCTGTTCACAGTGCAAGATGTCAGACAAGGGTGCACAAAACTGCTCCCCAGTAGCAACTCGGATGTATTTTTTTTTCCATTTTTGAACCAGATTTTTTATTTTTTGCCTCTGCATAAATGAATCTTTAATATGTTTTCTGTCATCCAACGGTGAATATTTTCATCTTTAAATAGCAATTTGCTTAACCAAAGCATCAGAATAATAATCTCCATCAAAAAGCCTTTTTTTAAAATCAAAAAAAGATGTTTAGAAAGATCCCTTCCAAACTCCATGGACTATATAATAATAATATTTATCATGTAACTATTTCATTTTCAGTTCCGGAAAGTATATACAGACCGTGGTAAAACACTACTGAAACTTGAAACAAGAGATAATTAAATCATTATGCGTGGGGATATATGAAAACCGATCAGGAAAAATTGCAACCATTTGACCACTTTGGTCTGATTCTTCATTGCCTAATACCTTGTGGATTCATTTACAGGCATGTATAAAACTCATGAATGCAATCATGAGTGATGCATTTTGTATTCAATTTGAGTAAAAATAAAGTTGTCCCAGACCATATGTTCTAGGCAATGCAAAGTGGTAGGCTCCACATAGCAGTAGCTAGATGAAATTTTACGGCCTTTATTATATAGGAAGTCAGGCTAGATGATGCAATTGCTTCTTCAGGCCTTAAAAATCTAGGAACTGTGGAGTAAATGACTATATTGGGTTTGAGTCAATGGTGACTGAAGTTCTACTGCAGCTGGAAAGGATAGGAATTTGCAAGAAATACAGTACAGTATATAGCAGAAAAGGAATGGGTTGTTTCAAATAAAAAGCTGTGTGACTTGTTGCTAATTCCAAAGCAAGAAGTTACAGATTGCAGATGAGGCAGGGACTGTAAACTATTCAGAAAGACTTTCATTGCACAAAGGGTATAATTAAAAGTATGAAACAAACTGCCAAAATCTACAATAGAAATGAATAGTGTACACCAGGTCAAAAGGGATCTGGACTCATTTTGGGAAGAAGAGACAATGAACAGCTGTTAGCTTGATTTTTTAAAGGGTAAAGATGATCAGTTATTATATGAATTGATTGGTATTTCCTGGGCATGTCCTGTTAGGATTTAAAGCCTTCTCTTGGACTTTCATGTATCATTGTTTCTTGCTAGCAGCTGCATCTATCCAGGAGCCAATGTCTTTCATTGACTGGGAATTTATATTCTAGTGTAAAATTGCTGCAGTTACCGGAGAAAATTCCTTGGTGCAAATGTGGTGTTATTGCTTGGAAATAATTCAATGCAGGCAAGAAAGGTGGGAAGCTACTCCACACTCTTGTGGCTGCACGGCTGCCATTAAGTCTCAGGTCAGCTCTTTCGTGAGCAGAACACTGCCTACATCTGGGAACGCGTATCTAGCCAACTGTATACGCACGTGCATGCAGATACTATCCAAACAATTACATACACCTCTTGAGACACACTGGCCCCACAGTCTCTGTAATGTAATGTACCATGGAAGAACTCAGAAGAAAGGACACAGCAACAGGACTGGACATAATCTGATCAAAGGACTTTCCAACCATCCATGAGTCCCACCTTAGCAACTGACCTAGCCATTTCAGAGGCTGTGTCGAAAATATGCCATCTGAAGGGGGTGGAAGCAGGCACAGGCAAAACTGAACGGCTTTAGAAAAGCTGAAGCTCTCAAACTTCTTGAATGCTGTAATTCTCCCAACCATGTAGTACTGCTCAGACATTTCGTCATCTGAGAGGGGATTACCACTTCTGAAACAGTTATGAAATCACTAGAACAACTGATGTGCCTACAAGGAACTTATTTCCATGCTGCTGGCACAGCAGAAGACATGCTGGAGCGGAGGAGAGGCCAGGGCGAGAAGAGATTACAAATATTTGAATTTATTGGATATGGCTTGGAATAATTCTTGGAACCCTCTCCGTTTAGCTGAAAGGCTGAGGAGCCCTGCCTGCTCCATAGCATTCTCGCAGCTCCTGTTTATCCTGGCTGGAGATGACCGCCCTGCCTGTGCAGCCCACCAGGCAGGCATTCAGGAGAGGCAAGCAGCAAGCACAAGGGAGCGTGTGAGGCTGGACTGCATCCTCTCACTCCACCCTCTGTACCACAAACCCACAACCCACTTTCATGATGCCAAACAGAGGTGACAGAGTGGGAAAGTGGAAGTGCTTTCTGGATCCTGTACGGGCTACCTGGGACACTGGCCACAGTCCAAAGTGAAATCTGCCTACCCAAGCAGCAGCACAAACCAAGGTCAAGGCCTTCTCTGCACAAGCCAGCACTGCCGAGCCAGTGCAAAGAGGGAGTAGCTACTTTTGGCTTAGCCCCAGATTTCCAGGGCCCAAGGAAAAGAAAAGCAGCCTGTGCAGGCACCACTTCCTCCCATATCTAGTCCTGGTGACATGCAGCCGCTCTATTTGCCTCTAGCCTCAGAGGAGTTTGTAAAATTTAGGTCATATTAATGTCCTACCTATATATGGAAAAGGATCATGGATAATCACTTTTGCTCCTAGGCTTTTTTCAACAACTTCTGAGTCACCCTCACTAAGATGTAGGAGTAACAGAAATAGAAACCAAAGTTCTCACTGAAATAGACCCAGAGAAGTCCTCACAGGCTCAATCTCCTCTGTGCTCCCTCCCAAATTCTTCTAGGCACTACATAAGTACAGCAGGGGATTGTCCATACCTCAGAGGGGTTTTAATCCAAATATTATCAGACATTTAATAGCAGTTCAAGCGTTTTAAGATTTTCCAGCTTCACATGCCGCTTGCATTAGTAGTAGCGGTTTAGAGCAACTTGAATGGTGCAGGTGAAGAGGGCTAAGGAGCTGGGGAGGGCGTGCTGCTCCTGAATGTTCTTGGGGGTTGTTTTTCTGAGGAACTTCCGAACGTGTGTGATGTGTTTCAGTCCTGTTTTTAACACCCGCCCACCAAATCCTTGAATATACTGTTACTGATTGAGTATGGGAAGGAGCTATCTCAAAGGGGCAAATAACGCAAATTATAGATTGTGTTATCAGTTATCAGCTGGGTGGCTGGGCATGTGAGTTGTACCACTGAGCATGTCTACACTGAATGTTAATGAATACACTTGACTTGAATCGATCAGTCTTGCTATCCCTGCCCTATTTCCAAACTAAAGACCCGTAATCATGATACTGAATAGTGTATGAATCCCTCTGACTTTCATTTTCCTTCCTCATGTCTATAGTGTCTAGTGAATTATCTGTTGTGATTCAGGAGTGACCCTTGGATGAAATAGATGAGATCTAAATTTCCTGGAAATCTGGCTGGCAAACTTTCCACTAGCTTGAATAGGGCTGGGATCAGCTTCTAATCGCCACGTTTTTGAGGGCTTTCTGTTTTTTATATTACTTTTGTTCAATATTCCTGTTCATAGGGCATCTAGTGAACATCTTAATAGAACATAATGCCTTGGTATGAATCTTTCAGTCAGCTTTGGTGCTTTCCTCAAGAAACCATTCCCTGTTTTGGAGAGATTACTTATTCAGTGGAAATTGTATAAACGTCTTTTCTGCACTGAATTCACATAATCAAAGAACAAAGCAACAACAGAAAACCTGTAAAAGATACACTGAAGTACTGCACAGAGATTGAATACTTCACTGGTGTTGGTCCCATTTCAGCTCTAAGCACTTCGGCATGTCCTAAATCTTAAACACGGCCCATTTCCTTGTCTGAAGGACGTTTTTGTGGGTCAGGGCTTCAGATTTCAAAATATATTTGTATCAGCACCAGCTGATTTTAGTGTTTCATTGATCAGACATAGGAACAGATCCTACCAAGCACTTTAGAAAATCTTGCAGTGAGAGATTTCTCCAGACATGGATAATGCAAAGGGAACATCAGTACTATTTTATGGAGCTAGTATTACATGATAATAGAACTTCATTTGCAAAGACTAAGTTACCTGGATTAATCCTAACTTGGAAATGCTTGATTTTGGTACTATGATGTTTAGGTTCACAGATTTTTTTAAAGCAATATTTTGTGGGGTTTTTTTCCCTCGTACAGCTCTTCCTTGGTTATTTTGCCCCATAGCGCTGGTGTATGGACAGCACAGAGAAGTGTAACCAACCCACAGAATAGTTCCGGAAAAGCAGTCCTGGGACCATAGTCCAATTGGACAGGGCACTGAGGCTGCAAGATCCATGTGAATACTTACATTTACATTTGTTTCTGGAAGGCTGATGCTGCTCCTCTTTCAGTTTACAGAGGTATTTTTACATGACCATTTTAACCATACTCAGGGCCGCTATATTCCCGGCCTAGAAGCCATATACCAAAAACCCGATTCTCCCAGGAGACGTCTGATGTGCAGGTAGACTGCACATATGCACTTAATTTGAGGCTTTATAGGTATACTGGACTTTGTGCTTAAGTGCAAAGCAGCAGTACAGCTCAAGTGCAATTAAATGGACACTGCCAGGAGCTATTGGAGTCATGGCGGGGGCTTGGTGCAGCTGGTGTGCTCATGCATTGTAAAAGAAGCCCAGGACTGTGATACATAAGGCATTTAGGCAGGAGGGACTGCAGATCCGCTCCCACTGGACTGCCAGATGTCCAGCATTCCTGAACAAGTGTAAAAACCTCTCAATATTCTTCCTAGACACCACTTCAGAGAGGTACAAGAATTGTCGGGGGAAATCCAGGCACGTGGTAACCTTGCCCACCGTGCTGCACAGAGTCCCTTTTTCAGGCTGCAGCTCTGGGGGAGCTGCAGGACTGTGCCTTGGCTCCTCGCCTCCTCCCGAGCGAGCGGGGCTCGCAGGTTGGCGATTCTGCTCGCCTGTTGTCAGGGCACGGCACCCAGTCCCCTGAAGCACTTCTCTGGAGTGGGGATTAGGCTGATCATCTTCAGTCAATTTGTCAAGAGCACAGGAGGGCTGGATGAAGAAGAGAACGGAGCTCATATCTGTTGCTCTTCTCCAATGTTTCTCCCACGTGATTGCTGGCCGATGTGACCTATGACAAATCTTTGAAATATGGCTTTGCAGAGAGAGATTAGATAGATCCAAGGATAAAAAGCCTGTGCTTGGAAGATGCTGTGCTGTGACAGATTGCATGAGCTCAAATGGCTCTCTCTCCCACTTCATGTTTGCCATTGCTTACTTACGGGGAAGCAGTCACTGAATTGCTGAGGAAGGTGGCTGTGCAGATTTAGTTTCCTTACTCCCAAAGTGTACAGAGCGGGGAAATACATGTTAGTCCAAACACTGAGGCTCTCCTAACAATATGGATCGTTTGAGACTGAGGAGTGGAGCTGAAATGACAGAGAGCGTTTGTGCCAGAAATGCATTTTTTGTGAATGCTGAAATCCTGACATTCCTGGCTAGCCCAGTATAAATATGGCCACCCAAGCAGTGTGGCATTACTTGAGTTCATCTGCTGAATAGCTGCTATGTGGTTTCTTTGGCAGCCCAGTGGTTCCATGAACTGACAGAAAACTATGGCCCCGCTCACAGTTGCTGTTGCACAGGGGCCAGCGTTACAAAAAAAAACCCCATGACCCTGCGAAAAAACCCAGGCCTGCACATCCTTCTCAGCACGCGGCTAGCTAACTGCGCTTAAAGATGAGCGTGTGAGCGCGCTGCGCTGGGACTGGCCCCTCTCCGGCTGCCTGTGCGCGGCTGTAGCGAGGCCCAACCTGGGAACCGATCTCCCCGTCCTCCCTCTCGAAACACAAACAGTTTCTCACAACTGTAACCGGAGGAAGAGGCAGCACATTTATATTAAAAGTTGCACTTGGCTGGATATGTTTATGCTTTGTTTCTGAAAACTGCACTGGGCACATTAATAGCGTAGGACAAAGTTCAGTTTGTACAACGTGAAGAGGGTTGCGGGGGAAGATGACCTGGAGGTCAATACCGAGGCTCCTCCCTGGGAATTTTTTTTTTAATACTTGCCATTTGTTATGATCTAGTCCCTCCCAAAGGAAATAATTTGCTCTTCACAAGTCCTCCTATAAGCTCCAAAGAGAAGCCCTTGCTTTGCTGGGATGACACAGGGAGGAGTGATCGCAGTCTCCCACAACGGCAAGGGAATCATTGTGACTTTCCCTTCAGGATTTCAGGGATTTGCAAAAAGGGAAGGAGGAAGCCTCTTCTCTGCAAAGTCATGGAAAAATAAAAAACCAACACCTTCCTCTGAAGAGGAAAAGAAAAATCAGGAGAAAGGCCATTGATCACTGTGGAGGCTGCATACCAGGAGGTCATCGGTCTAATCCTGGCTCAGACACTTGCTCAAGCTTTTAGCACCTTTCAGGAGCGTTTTAGTCTCTCCAGCCATAAAATAGGAGTTAAATATCAACCCACACTGTTTTCATGGTTAACGAATTGCACTACTGCACTGTCAAAACTCCATAGTTTTATATAATTTATAGCACTGCAGAAACATTGGAGTCAGGAAAACAGGATTTTTCGCTACCTCAGCCTAGTAACAGGTAGCATTTCCAAACTACTGAAAAGATTTAGAAGTGCAAGCTCCATTTGTTTAGGGCAGAGTAAATTAACCTGAAAGGAGCAGTGTGTCCATCCTACTAAACCACTTCAGGGATCCAAAAGCAGTTTAACCCTAGCTCAAGTCCCACCACTCCATTGTGCCATTCAGAGACACCTGTGAGTCTCCTCTGCCAGTAGTCACTTTGTGAATATTTTTTGAGTCACTTGGGTGCAATATGTTACTCTGTCAACGTTTCCCTGGGAGAGGGATCAAACAGTGCCCACATTAAAAGCTCTACAGGCAGAGCTGGATGCTAGTGCGGTTGGGAGGCGCTTCTATCCGTTCACACATTGCTGGAGCAGGGCCAGAGTTTCCAACCTCCTGTTACCTTGCTCAACCCGGTCCCACGGCGCTCTCTGTTTGTTTAACACTGTCCAGCAGTCTTGAGATAACGTGGTTGTTCCTGGAGAAATTTTGTCGAGCTCAGGGCTGGCCTCGCTGCTCTGGAGCTCCAAACGAAGCACAGCCCTCAGTTACTTGAAAGAGGCCAGATCCTCAAGTGAGCCATATTATCCAAAGGTTTTAGTCACCCAGTGGCATGAGTAAGTTAGGACTCAGCTGCTGTTCACTTTAGCAGGCCTGTAGCTCCAAAATGGGCATCCAAGCACAGGGCTTGGCACCCAGCCGCTACCAAAACCTGGCCTACTGTCTCACGGCCGTGCTGGCTGCCGAGGTGCCGGTAGGTGTGGAAAATGTGTCTCAGCTCAATAAAAATGAAAATGAGTGCATCAAAAATATTATGAATATGCATGTATGTATGCATGTATGTTGTTATATGCATAAACTTTCCCTTTCAGAGCTGTGTTTGGAATGGAAAGGTTTACAGACCCTGCAGCGAAACAGTGCTGTCAGGCAAGGGGAAAATAGGAAAGTGCACCAGCTGCAAATCCTCATACAACATCTCACTTAAAATGTCATGTGTGCTACTTGGTTTAAATTGTCACCCCTCCAGCAACCACAAACAATGCAGAAACAGCAGATGTGTTTTCTATTTAGAATTAAACAGTTTATCTCAACCACTGTCATTGTTACAGAGGGAAAATAAATAAATATCCATGTTAATGTAAACTTCAAAAGGTACTTTCTGGCATGAATGGCTATTCTGAATCCAGATTTCACTGAGGAAACTAAGATTTGACCACAGATTTTTTTTTTTTCCCTTTTTTTCCAATAGGGATGCTGGCAGCTCAGCGTGTAGTAAAACTTAGACTGGTCAAAAAGATTTTTTGGCCAGATATAGCATCCAATAACTCATGTCATTTAGACTTAATGGTCCAGAAAATTTAAGTAAACATCATAAATGTCTTTTGTTATTAAACTTTCCATTCAAACATTTTGTTTAACTCTTACTTAATGGAGAGTAAAGATGACATGTTGAGGCATATATTTACCTATGTGATAATCCCAGAGTCACCTCATTGAGATTTAAGGATTTGCCACAGTTTCACCCTGGGCAAGCACTCAGCAAGAAAAACAATAGCTAGTGTGAGCCTATACTCTGGAGAAGTTAAGCCAGTGATGAATTTGCCCTTCAAAGGCCAAGGTCAATTTACTGTACAACGCTTACATTTAGAAATCTATAGCTTTGTTCTTTATAGGGTGAGGCAGCATCTTAAGCAAGAGTGACCTTATGAATATTATTGGATCCTTTTTTACTTTTAAGAGGAGATGCTGTCTGCAAAGGGTGTTGTTGAGCGAGGTGCTTGGGACAGGCCTTAGGAAAATACAGTCTTTTTATACAAAAAGCAAATGTGCAACTTCATTTAGTCATTGATGTCCTATGCTTACATTTAAAACTTAAAAACAAAGCAGAACTCTGTCTAGTTATGAAGATATTTTGACTAAATGAAGTTTGATTTGTTTCCACAGCCTAAAGAAGGTTCCAAAGCCAAATATCGCTGCATTCTTTTTTGTGTGTGACATGGCCTTCACCAATACCTTTCTTGTGTTTGATTTGCAGCCAGTATGTTAGTACCTCACTAGCCAGTTTGTTCCCAGATTTTATATTTTTACAAAGAGTTTTTTGTCTTCATTCAGGCAAAGGTACAAGTGTTCCTCTTACTCTTCCTGTCTGAAATGGGCAGAAGGGCATGTGCAAACAGCAAAAAACTGTAAAGCTTTAACTGATAGCCGTTACTTTATGGTTTTGTAACACGCTCAGTTCAGTGCTTGTTTCTCCGTGATTGTGACAGTCCCGCAACTCTGCAGCACATTTTGGTGGCTAACTAGAAACTTGCAGACAGTGCAGTCAGCAGGACGGCCCCAAAGTCACTGCTAGCATTTTGGACTGGCTATCAGTGGAAAAAGGTATTGTGCAACACGCCATCCCCCTGGGCTTCCCTGTAAGAAAGTAGCATTAGGAGAGTTGCGCAGTTTCCCAGTTGTTAAGGCCAGAAGGGATTATTAATTCATATTGTCCAGCGGCTGACCATAAGTGCATAACCAAGATTCACCAACATGAATCTCAGCAATCCTTTTCACACCACGACCGCTGATCTAAGTCAGCTGTGTCCTGTCCTGTCCTCAGAGAAGGTCAGTCTCTGATGTTTCAGGGGAAAGCTGAGGAAGCCCTTCTGCCAGAAAAAAATCACATGCAACTGGCACTGGTGGAGCGTTGTGAGGGAATTCCTTCCTCACCCCTCCAAGTAACTGCCATTAAGCGTGAGATTAAATCACAGTTCTGGTTTTAAGAGAGAGGCCAGCTTCTTTTATGTGTCTGAGGTACAAGCATTTTACCTCCTCATCTGCCTTGGTTAGCTCACCCAGGAAGAACTCCTATGAGCGCAGGTGAGAGCACCCGGCTTCCAAGGAGCCTCCAGTCTGATCCCACCACCGGAACACACTCCTTCCAGTAATCTGCAAAAAGGGTGAAACCCCTTAGAGTTATAGCATCGACATTTGGTTTGATGTTGCACATCTGTGTTAATGATTTTCTGCCAGCCTAGCCAATGAGGTCATTACAGTTTTCTCCTTAGTGTCTGACTCCTCTTCCAGTTCCTATGACTCAAATATAGATCAGGAGGGCTTTCCCAAATGTGGTATTACACCTAAACGTTTTTTCTGGAACAGCAATTCTGAATCAACATTCCTGAATAATCCCATGAGTGGACAATTTTACTGTGGAATAACAACATCTACATGTAGAATTACACAGAAATACTTACTGTGCTTGGTTTCCCACCTGCATGAGTGCCAAACTAGTTTTCAAGTGTAAATGATCCCTAAGAGGTTACGTATTTCCTCAGAGGAGGAAGTACATTCCTTTATTATAAGATTGAACTTGTGCAATTTAAGGAACATGTAATATAAATGGAATGGACATGAATCTGTTACTAGATGGGAACTGAAGAACATAATTAGGTGCCTTGCAGAATGACTAAGGTGTTTAGTCCTTAATATTGGTTTGAGTACTCATAGAACTTGTATGAATTCTTTGTTATTGGGGCAAATTTTATCTGAGCTGCTAAACTGTATACCCATGAGCATCCACTAAAACTCCCAGCTATTGGATTGTATATTTGAATATATAACTTGTGGTTCTGAGTTGTAGTTTAGACATTTTTTTTCTGATATTTGTTACTGTTATTCTGCCTCCCAGCCTTTAGTTATTGTATAAAGTGTGAGTGAAAGAAGACTGTGGAAATTACAACCAAGGAGGCAATTTATTTATTTTTAAAATGTTTCTGCGCAATTTAAAATTGATTTGTGGTAACCTGGACGCTTGAGCAGATGAATTGGAAGCAGGTATAATGTTCTCCTTGTTGCATATATTTTCAGATAGCTTTACTTAAAATAGTTTTACTTCATCATTCTTCAGGGATCTTGAGGTCAGACCAGGAAACCTTCCAAAGCCATAGGAAGTTTGTATTAAGACAATGCTATCAGATAGGAAAAGTAAATGCTAATGCTATCTCCAAGTCAGAGAGTATGGATAAGTTCTTAGAGCATTGCTCTGGCAAAATTAATTTGTTTCCTTGCTACAGAAATCATGCTATCGCTATAAACCCGTAAAGAAACAAAGCCAGAGTCTAATTCAACTATTTGTTTAATAAAAAAAGAAAGACTTTTTGAGAGCTAGAGAACAAGTAACAGCAAATCATCTATTTTGGCTCTTTTCCTGTTTGTGAGCTACCTAGGAAAAACAAATTATTTGCTGAGGCTATTTTATTTTCTTAGCTTACTTGTTACATAAAATTTTGCAACTGTTTATGCCTAATACAGGGCTTATTGCAAGTATTTAAGCTACATTGATAAGATTTGTTTTCACAGAGATCATGCAAAAGTTTGGCTGTGCCTTGATTCAATGAATAATTCTTAGACTCCTACTTTCAGCATTAATATACAAATATACAGTCTCTTTGATTATTCTCTAATCTCAGGTAATACATCTAATATTCCTTTTACATCCCCTTCTCAGTGAACACGGATCGTAGCAAATTTATCCAGGAGAAAAAAATGTGAAGATAAAGCTGGACAAACTTAGTCTGAAGTGAATTCAGTTTTATCTGAGTGTATACTGGCAAAAATAATTGATAGTAAGTCCTTAACTCTGGACAATATATCCTCTATTCCAGCACAGAGCCTAAATGTCTGTGCAGCATGGCACCGGCTTTATACTTGCTTCTGTTCTGAACAGGGTCAGGGTCAGGATCTGTTTTGTAGAAGTTGTGCCAAATAATGAAAGGGATCTGTGAGGTAGACTTTATGGATAAAGACTATATTATTCAATTTCATCTGCCTTTTAAAATTTTACCTATCTTTTAAAACAGGTAGAAGTATAGCAGGTAACAGGTAGAAGTGCTGCCTCCAAATCTTTTCTTTCCAATGGGTGACTGCGTCTTAAAGTAAGGGCAAAAATTGGTTCACCCCTGCAATATTATTTCTTGGGAAGCACAGGGTGAAATCTCTATTTTGCGCCTGAGAAGACAGACTGTGCAGCCATGTGCCAATAACAAAGTAACTACTTAAAATTTTTATTTCTTCTGAATCCTGCACTCTGGCTCATCTCACAGCCTCCTCCCCAGTTTCAGCCATCCATATCTCCCTTTTAAGGACGTTAAGCATCCCTCCCTGATGGGCCTGGAGACAGCCATCACAATCCTCACTAACCCATCATATCCACAGGGGTTTTGCTCAGGATGAGACATTTCTCTTATACTGAAATGGCCTTCCAGTATTCTTGGCATAGCAGAGCCCTCTGCGCCACAGAGCACTGGGAAATGAGGCAGGTCAGAAGGTCTTTTAGACCTTCTCTCAGTGCTTAGGAGCACTCACTGCTTAGGAGTCTTTCTAATCCCTCTTCCTAAGAAAGCCAAGGGCATAGTTTGGTTCTGATTTCCTTTAAATAAAGTTACAAATAAAGTAACCTATATATCTTCAAAGCTCTTTTTCCTCATGTGAAACACCAATAGTGGGAAATAAAAAGGTCACAACTATCTCTGTCTAACCATTTGCTCTTATCACAGTAAAACTATTGGTTTTGTAGTGAAAGAAAATGTTCTTTTTGAGAAAAGGGAAGAAGAAAGAATTTTGGGGAGATGAAAGCAGGGAGAGCAGGAACAAAGGAAAGACTTTAAAGCCTAACATTAAAAAATTGTTTATTGTAGGAGGTGAAATCCAAGGATGATGCATATGATGATGTCTTGTGGCCCCCTGAGAATGATGTGAGGTTATTTGATCAACTTAATTATGCTCCACTGTGGCACAGGAATATAGCTGGGTTGGCTGTCTTGTGTGGCTTTGCCAGTTCAAGCTTATTAAGAAACCCAAGAGAACAGTTACACTTTCCCGAGAAGTTCTTTCACTGACGAGCAAAGCCTATTTTGATTTCTTAGGTTGGAAATAAGAGAATTATCATCAAGATTAAACTTTCATATATCTCAGAATGAAGGCAAGTTTCTCTCAAATTCCTGTGAAAATAGGAGAAGAGAATGGAAGGAAGTTGTGAATAGTGAAAGGGAGCTACCTTACATCTCAGTGAAGAAAGGAAAGATCTGCCTTCTGCTCCTTAAATCCCTCATGGCTGCGGCAGGTGAGTGGGGGGAGTGTTTTACGTTAGCTGCTGGTAGTTTGCTATGGGCTTTTCATATTGATTTGTCATTTCCAGGCCTATAGGGCACCTTCTGGCCTACACGTAAGAGATGGCAACAGTGGCATACATTACTTTAGCGCGTACGTGGTGCTTTGTTTTACTCGGGTTACTGTGAGGTCTGACTGTGCTTTCATTCCTCAGCACCTGGCACGACACACGAGCAACAGCCACATGTCATGAAGGATTAGGTATGATGTTAGGACTCTGTTTGCTATATCTCACCTAATGTGTACGGTGCTTGGTTCAAAATTGAATTTAGAAGTGCATCCAATTAATGTGCATGAGTATGGAATTAAATAATTAGCTGATTGGACTGACAGGAAATTTTTCCTTAAAGTGATCAAAACCTATAACTGACTTTGTTGCCCATGTGGTTCGCATTTTCATGGCTGCCATATCAGCTATCTCATCCAAGGTGTGACCATGATCCTGGACTTATTTTGGTTGATGGAATATTTTGCTGTGCAGTCCAGCTATCTGTGAATTAACAGCCAAGTCAAGGAATGATCCTTGCAGTGTCATCCTTGGGATATTCTCTGAGTCTGAGAGATGCTATCTGCTCCTGTTTTTAACATAAAAGATGCTCTCATCGGAGACAGTAGAATCTTGTGAAGGATGGAAGAAGCATTAATTTCCATCTTGATTGCCTCTTCAGTTTTAAGCAGGAGCACACCAGCTGGGGGGAAGGCTCATTCTGTGTCCTGCCTTCAGAGCCTACTGGAACCTGCTCAGTTTTTGAAAAGCTCAGGAGAAAATACCATTCAGTCACAAATCAGACCACCGAGGGACAGGAGAATGATAAGAAGAACTTCTGACTCTGACTGAACTTTGAATTCTTACCTCACACTCCTCTATTAATTTCTGCAACTTGTTATTCATTTCACCAATTTCTTTATATGTGTAATGTTGAATACTAAGCAGCATCAGCAGCATCATTAATGAAAAGCTAATGAAATCAGTGAAATTTCATACTCCATATACAGCTAGCTATGTAAGAACAACTCGTTATTTCTCTGTTCATAGAACTACAAATCATCTTTCCATCTGGGTGAAGCGTTCAGAGACTCTACAGTACACAGCTCCTTAAATTGGCATGGAAAATGAAAAGGAAGGGAAGAGAGGCCAGCGGAAGTAGTCCAGGGTTCTTTAGTCACAGCAGCAGCAGGCATCCCACAGGAAGTTTCTCCAGCCAAAAGGGAGCAGGGTGGTCCCCATCCCACTGCCCAACCCTTGCAACAGTGCAGACCTGCCTGCAGGGTGGCAGAGCCGAGGAACACGCACCTCACCGACACCTCAGAGGCTGGAGCAAAGCCGTGACTCATGCACGATGATTGCTTCTGCACCGGGCAGGAGTCCCGCAGACTTAGGGCTGTCCTGAGGTGACTGACAAAATACAGATGGACAGCAAGCCGCTAGCTCTCAAAACCCTTTTGCAGCCAGTCTTGCAAACTTCGCTGCTCATTCAGCTCATCACGATTTCTTCATCGTAACCTCCCTTCTGATTCAATCAGATACCATTTGCTAACCAAGCAAAGAATTTCCGTTTATCAGCTACTAAGAAAGCCAAGGTTAGACACAACAGTCGGGCAGATACGGATGGCCTGTTCCAACAGACTTTGACCATGGGCTTTGCCCCACATTTAAAAGGAGGAGGATTCTTCGCTAATGTAATAGGGCCAAACTAAGCCTGTGTTTGGTTTTTAAAAGGAAGGCAAAATTATGCAGATGTAGAATTTTGGGAAGCCAGATGGATCATATCTGGAAGTGTTTATCATTTTTAATATTTTGAAACCAGATGTTGATGCACAGACATTGCTGGTTGCAGCCATAGGAAGCTGTGTTAGAAGGACACTCTCTAACCTTTGTTAAGAAATTACAATGTTTTGATCCAGTTAAGATCAACTATTAGTACAGAACTGGCCAACCACTGCTGTAAGCTGTTAAAAAAATAGGAAACAGATGCTCAATAGAAAGAAAGCTATCAGCCAGAGCATTCCTGATCTTTTTATAAAATGTAAACCTAAATATTTTATGTGTCCTTTAATGAACTGCTATGGAACAACTTTAGTAGTCAAAACATTTCACAGGATTGCACAAATGCAATTTGTCATTTATTAATATTTTCACAGAACTGGTGTTCCTGGGAAAAAGGGCACAAAGGCGGCACATGCCAGGTGATAAATGTAAAGTGTTTCTGTGACAAGAACTCAATGGGGATCTGGTACTTGTAAGACTGATGTCATTTCGATTCTAAGAAAGCAGCAGCTTTTATCCCTCAAAGAGACTGTAGCTGCGGGGAAAGGAACAGTCATAGCCACATTATGAGGCAACATCTATAAATGTTAACAAGTATGTAATAATTGGTCGTGGTTTCAGGAAGGAGTACCACAGCAGTGTTCAGAAACAGTGAATGCACTGGAGATTTTCCTGTCAGAGCCATTCTGTTGTTATGTTGAAGGACTGACTCTGCTTTTCAGCCTTTCTTTCACCATTTTGAAAAGCTGGGTGATCAGGTCCTTTCTCTTTTCCCAAACTGAGCACTGTGAGGAGTGGTAACCTGCTGCCCTCATCAGAACTGTGACTTCTGCGTAGGTGGAAGAACTGAACTGGACCAAGACCTCAGAGTAAATAAACTAATTGAGTTCCCCATATCTACATTTCTTTTGGTAAAATGCGGATAATACTGCTTCCCTTTCCCAGCTCCTTTTTCACTTTAATACAAATTAAGAGTGGTGATCATTACCAAATCACTGTGAAATCTAGCGGAGCCAAAATATCATTCTTTCCTTCATGCCAGGTTATGCAGATTGATTTCCTGCTTCAAGCAAACTGGACAGCTGCATCTTCCTCTCACGAGGACAACACAAGCAAGGTAAAACTGGAAAGGCAAGATGATCCTTTTTTTTACAGGAGGGCTATTTTGCAAAGCACTTTTGGAGAAGCACTGACAATACTGAGCGAATTCTCCATTTTGCTCTCTGCTCCATGCTCTCACACGTGGGTAACAGCCGCAGGCGGGCGACCTAATCTGGGCAATGTAATCTACCTTATTCTTCTGTATTTCCATCATCTTTTAAAAGGCCGTGGGGAAGGAGAAACTCAAATATGACTCAATATAATATTAAGTGACCTGAGAGAGATTTAGATTAAGTATCAGTTGAAAAGGGTTGAGCATAAGCTTAGTTCTTCTGTTTCTTGGCCACATAGGATGGGCTCAAAGTTACCGTAGTCCATGGGCACTTGTAGCTGAGGCAAACCAGTCCCAAGGCAAGCCAGTCCATGCTCCAGGGTAACTGTGGGAGGAACTGACAGTAGCCATACCCTACACCTACCAAAGCGGTTCTTGGAGCTGCTCTCCCATTGTGAATTGCCCGGTTGATTCACATTTAAAAAATGCAGTTTCTCAAACAGAGCAGCAGTAGTTTGTTAAAACATTGGACTCAATTGCTGCACAACCAAAATAACACTCCCCAAGCTCTCCTCCCCATTCAGCACAGCCTGCAGTGTTTATCATACGAATTCAGCACAACCACAAATGGGATTTTTTTTTCCTTTTGTCTTTTCCCAAGATTAGATGTGATTTGCACATGGGGCAAGGGGAGGGAATACCTCATTTGCGTGTATTTTAGCAACCAAATAGTTTAGTCTTTTGTTCACAAACAAGCTGCTTCTTCTCTTCTCCCCCTCCTTGTTTTTGGAGTCTATCCCATATTTCAGCTCATGCTAACCAGAGCTATATTACATCTGGCATTGTCCCTGCTCTTGCTCAGGCAGCTGGAACAAGTTAGATTGCATTGTTTCATACAACTTCCCCTTGCATATCAGTTGCCATTACTCCACCTCTGCTGGAGCACTTTTCCATCTATGTTCTCTCCTTCTGTTCTCTGCAAATTGCCAGAATTCTTCACTATTTCTTTGTTTCCACTGTGAAGCACATAGAAGGCCAAATATTCAAAAGCAGATGCTAAAGAAAATATACTAAAGCTTTTGGACCAGAGCAATACAGTTTGCAATAAATGCTACTGTACTACTGCATTTGAGCCTGTCCCTGTTCAGTATGGGCTCTTCTCTCTCCCGGGGAGGACCCTGTCAGATGTTTTTCAGTCACTCTTGTTGAAGTTTAGAAATCTGAACAATTTAGAGCAACGGCCTAAACCCTGGGCCCACTATCCCTGTAAAGCAGCTGTGCTGTTAGTAGAAAGGCTTTGGAAGGGGGATATCTACTCCCCAAGCTCCCTTTTGTTATAGGAAGTGCTCTTTATCCTGGGAACGCTAGTGGTGAAGCTACATCCCTGTACACCCGACATGAGCAACCACCTCCTCTGTGCTCACTAAGAGCTGGGAATGGCTGGTGTGATGAGACCCCGCAACTCAGCGCTGCTCTGATATGTTCGCATTTCCCTCGTGCTATCAGGTGCAGCTGTCTCCTTCCCTCGTAGACTTGCCTACCAGCCTGCACGTGGCTGGGGGTTTGGCACCCGAGCCCAGATGGGCTTTGCAGCAGGTGCTGCTGTAGTTTGAGTTAGTGCTACCCCATAGTACTTGCGGAAAAGCCACTTCTCACTGCCTACATCACCTGAATTTACTCCTCTGGATTATGGTGAAGCTACCATGCAGGGTGATGTTTTTCAAGTAACTTCCTCTCTAGTAACTGCCTGAGTTATGGGGCTGGAGGCAGTGTTTTCTAAACCTGATCTTTTACGGTTACAGAAGAAAGAAAGTGGTTGCGTTTGAGACCAGGATGTAGCATGGGTAACGTGGAAGACATATATGGTTTTTTTATGAAGTACAGATACACCCTAGCTGTTAATTCCTGGTCCAGGTCTGGATTACTATTGTTTATTTGTTAAGTGCCAACAATGTGCTCAGTGCCGTAGAAGAGTCATAATGAAGACAGCCCCAACCCCAAAGAACTTGGATCTGAAATTCTCCAAAAGTCAGAAGAAGGTTTAGATCAGGTGTTCCAGTTCAGGCTCATCTCCATTATGAAGTGATGCTGAAAAAATCCAGATGTTTAATAAATAATCACTGCGTTTTCTTGTAAAAATGTAACATTTATTGTAAATGACTAATTTTTCTAATGAATAGTTTGGAAGTGACATCCATGTGGAGAAACTATAAACTGCAATAAACTGTACAGGGGTTGCCTGATGTTTCTGGGGGCTAAAGAAAATGGAAACTCTTGGCCAAGATGATGAAAAACTTTCAGACAAGCCAGAGAGTGAGTGCCAACATGGTGTAATCTTCGGTATCCGTTAAAGATTTCAGGCTACATTATCTGTATAAGTGCTGGACAGACATAGACTAAGGTGCCAGAACCTGCTACAGCAAATAAAGTTTAAAGTTGTGAGAACATCAAAACTCATGTATCTATATATATTGGGATTGGAGGATCTCTCTCTCTCTTTCTAGTCACTCTCCTTGAAAAAAAGACATGCCAGAAGAGTGACCTACCCCATGAGGGTAGGTCCCCATGAGGTCTGTCTCGCTCCTCCATGAGGTCTGTCTCCCTCCTCCATGCCCTTCATGGAGTATAGTGGAAGGTCAGCAAGGAAGGGGTTAGCTTTCCAGTGGATGCAGTTGGACTTTCTGGCTTTGGGACAAAGGTCCTGCTTGGCTCCTTGTCCCAAGCACTTCACTCACGTCCCAAGCAACTCATTCATTTCTCATGCATGAGACAAATGTTTGTGTGTCCACAGCCTTTATCTTTCCCTAAAGTGGCACCTCTGTTCCTTGGGGATTTCGGGCCTCAAATGTCTTGTAGTTAGCATGGAGGGCACTCACAGCAGCTGACAGGACAGGATGGACATGTCCATTAGATCTACAGCCTGCTTTAACCAGAAGCAAAACCCTAGGTAATCTAATCTCAAGCAATCTATTCCTCGGCTACGGTTCCTGTGACAAATAAATCCAGCTGACATATAAGGCTTGATCCAAAGCCCGGGGAAAGCTCCCATTGATTTCCACACCTTTTAGATCAAACTGTCATCAGCTAGGGAATTACTTAAATGTTAATTAAGAATTATTATAAAAAACAAAAATCTGTCACTATACCCATTTTGGGAGAAATCAAATAGGGTAATTCTAATTTTTCAGGGCAATTTTATTCCAATTTTATGTGAATGTGTTGTTCAGCTTAATTTTCCTCCCATATTCCCTCCTGTCTCCCTCTCTCCCCAAATTGGTCACCTCCAACGTTGCCTTAACATAGTTAATCTCTGAGGAGGGGGGAAATCACATGCCGTTGCCCATGTCTCTGGTCTGCAGCAGGGTGAGTGACACTTGTCCGTGTGTCAGCACCAGACTTCCTGCACTGTTTAGCGTGGATAATAAATGAGTGGACACAGTTTGCTCATGGAATGTGTACAATTATAGGCAAATACTGTAAACCACTGGAAAGCCTTTTCACTGGGACAGATCCTCCTGTCTTTACTCAGACAAAATTCCCACCACTGTCCTGTCTAAACACAGCCTTATTTGCACTTCAGTTTTCACAGTAGGCAGTCAGACTGGCGAGGAAAAGGGGAGAGGTGTTGTTTTTACTATTGCACTGAGAAGCTGGTTTAAGGTAGAGATAAAGAGTGGAATGACCCCTGGTGCTTTGTACGGGTATTACTGGCCTCCGGATTCAGTCAAGCTGCACTTTCACTAGGAGCCCACAGACGGTCAAACACATCCAAGCAGCAGCAGGCGCAGACACAGCGCTCAGTTAAAGCAGACTTGCCCCCGTTATGTCTCTCTCCCAGCTTCACTTCAGAAAGTGCGAGTACTTTTATCGATTGGAGCTGTATTTACAAACTTTGATTTGCTTGGCATATAGGGGCATTCATTGCAGCTAAACATAAAGATGCATGAATTTCTGATGATTTCTGATGCGTATCACAGACAGTCATTTTGGAGGATAAAATGGTGCTATTGCCTCCTTTAAGTGCCTGCCTCCTTCAAGACGGGGCACAGGGGTGTGGGGACAGGGGTGCGGGCTGGAGGAAAGAGAGGCAATGTGCTGATTTCCCTCCACCCTGGCATTACAGTGGTGCCTGCAGGGTCCCTTATGTGAGTCAGCAGCCCTGTACAGCCCATGACAGCCTGCTCAAAAGGCAGTTACAAACATTTTTCAGCCTGAGCTTCCTAGTGCATGTGAGCTTATCTCACCAAAATGCTTTTAGCTCACAGTGCTAACTTTCACAACAGCCAGTGAAAACAAGGCAGCCCAGAGCATGCTTTCTCACCATTCGCCGCTTGGTTGCCCACGACGAGGTTTCCAAAACCCTGTGCAATGAAAACATTTACGCAAATCAGCCATTGGCCCTCAGGCACTTTCCCCCCAGCTGCATCCCCAGCATCATCCCCAGCAGACATTGATATAAATCAGCCCTGCCACCAGGCCTCGGCAGCGGGAGCCCAGCGCAGCCGGTGTCAGGAGGTGGCAGTGTCTCACCGCCGATGCCTGGCCCCGCAGTCCTGCCTGCAGGAGCCTCCAGCCGCATAGTCTCTCTGCATTACTAGCCAGAGCAAACACCTCCACGGCACTAAAAACTACAGCCACAGCTAGCGTGCCTCTTTTTCTTCCCTGAAATACGTTAAGCAGCGTGTTTGTAAAACCCACGTCTGATAAACTTGTGCTGGAAGAGAAACTTTTGATTTGAGTGTGGGGCACAGCAGACTGCCCCAGCTGGGACCGTGCTGAGACAATCGGCCTGTGCGTAGCCGGGCAAAGGGGCAGGATTTGCTTTACTCCAGCTTTCAGGCTGCCTGCTGGCTGCAGAGGGAAGAACAGTGACAAGGAACTGGAGTAAGGGGACAAGGTAGCTGGAGTAAGGGGAGCCTTAGCTCCTGGAGAAAGCACTCACTAGTGTAGCTGGATAAGAACAAGTCAAGACCTGCAAAAACATGCTGAAATGACTCCTCTTGTGCTGCGCATGGTGATACCTGTCTCCCTGAGGTATCAGTCTTGACTACAATCAGAGAATAGTCAGACCAGTGCTGAGAGCTTTTGAAGTACCTGCCAGTGAGCTAAATGGAGCGACTGCTGCAGGACACGGCACAGAAAAACAAGAGGCTGGCTCAAGGTGGGTGGGCACCTCAGCAATACTGCATGTGTTTTGCAGCAGTAGAAATGCAACAGGCAATAAATGCTACATACAACCAGACATAAGCTTCAAATACAACCAGCAGAAGTTTCAAATTCCCATCCAGACGTTCCCAGAGTTAGAGGATTTAGAATCATAGTTCCAGCAAGGCTATCTCCTTGGATCTGCTTATAGGAAAATAGGGAAATCTGGAGAATAGTGTACTGTAAATATTCACGGGCCATTGACTGTAATTGCAGGCAAGAACAATTGCCTATGTGTTTAACTGTCACCTCTAATGGTTTATCTCTGCTACCAGGGGCTGACCTGATAGGAGTAATAATGGATGTTTCTCTGGAAAGTATCACTGTCAGGCAGAAGAGGGAAGCTGGTAGTCTCCATCCTCACGGCAGCCTACCGCAGGATAAGGCTCTATTTTGCAGCAGCATGGCAGTTCAGGTGCACTTTGTACACTCAGTACTGCTGCAACAGCTGCGGTGCTCATCTCATATCCTGACCCTGGCCAGCCTCCAGGTCTGTCCCTGCTCTACCCTGGGCTGCGCTGCTCTGTTTCGTTTCTCTCCTCTCCTCCCATCCATTTCATCATCAGAGCTCCCTCTGCACCTTGGCCAACTCAGCAGCGAGGCCAGGCTTACCAACCTCTTCTTCACCCTTAGCTACTCTCCTCCCTTGGCCCATCCCATGTCCTCCTGCCCACCCTGTCCCAGGGACTCCCAGGGCGTGAAGGTGGGAGACTCCCCTTGGCCAAGACGGAGTGGCGGAGGACAGAGCCCTGCCCTTGTCTCACCCACGGGCCTCCATCGTGGAATGACCTACCCCAGCCTTGGCACCCCTTCAAAATGAAACTGGCTGCAGGAGTGGGAGAGAAAATTCAGTTTGGGTGGCCTCCCAGTTTTTCAGTAAAAAACTAGAAATGAAAAATTTTCTTAAGCCAAAGTGTTTAGTTTCGCATTTCTTTAACAAAAAAGGTTTCTGAAAACATTGTTCCTTCCTTACTAGAATTATTTCTCAAAAAAAAAAAAATTATCTCTGGATTTGTGTTTTTGTCAGTCTCTTTCTTCTCCTAGAATTTTTCAGGACTCTTCCACAAGTAGTTCAAATCACTTTCAAAAAAGAGAAATGGCATTTTCTGACCAACATTAGGGATATGTTTCTGTCTGAGGCTGTGTTAGTCTGCCCAGAAAATGAAAAGGTGCATTAGTTAGCACTTCTGGTTATTTTTTTGGACTTTGAGATGGTTAAGTATTTCACAATAACTTAGGCCAGAGCAACATATTATCAAGATGTGTCCTACTGCCAAAACGAAAAGTCATAACCTGCTTACCCTTTACATTAACCTGTTTGTGTCAGGGCTGACCAGTGATGAGGCCAAAGGATCTACAGATTGTAAAACATTCATCCCAAAGTTGTACAGATGCCTTCCACTGAGGAAGATGCTGAAAAGTTTATTATACCTTAAAAATACAGATTCTATCTTATGTTTCAGAACATTCAAATTTCTGCTATTACCAGTAAGTTTCAGTTAGTTCCCAATATAAGTTGGACATTGGGAAAACATAATGATAGCTATGCATTTTTTTAAAGACATCTTGCAAGGACTGCCAACTGAAGCTCACATTAGTTGGCTGTTCTCACTGGTATTTAACCAAGATGCTGAGTAAAAGAAATGACTTCAGGATGTCACTGTAGTTAGAAGCTTTCAGAAAAAAGAGGCATGCAGTAGTACCGTGTTTTTCAGGAGAGGAATGAATATATATGTCTAGCCTCACGTCTCTCCTCAGTACAACAGATGCTCTCGATCAACTTAACTGATGTATGCTGAAAGATCTAATAGCACTGGCAAAATCTTCTGGAGACCATCAGCTACTGTGAATAATGCTATGACTAAGCCTACTATTTAAATGGCTGAGGTCCAAGAATTTAAGGGTATCAGATACCTATGAGATTGGACCACCAGCTCCATTTCACTTACTTCTCCTAGAATGAATGAATGGAGAAGATGTGTCCTGAATGGGCATCTAAAAAAACGGCATGGGCACAGCTTGCTTAAGGTTGCTGGCGACTTGTTTTGCTGTAAGCCTCTCTACAAGGTAGGGTATGGGAACTTTGGTTCCTTTTTCTAAGCCAGGGAGAGTGCAGAAACATTTTGCAGATAGCTGACTTACCCACTCTCAATAGTGTATGACCTCAGTAGAAAGGAAACTCATTCAGTGAAAATACTGTATTTTTTTTTCCTGGCTTCTCTGAAAATCCAGTCCTGGCTCCAGGGGTCTTATGGAATGTCTCATGGGAACGTCTCAATGGCCAACTTGTTGTCTTGTTAAACACAGGGTGATAAAGTTACAGAGATCCCTATCTGTTCATTTATCGCAGCATGCTCTAACACACTGAGAGCTGGAATAGCCCCACACTCTGCAGTGGAAACTCTTAGGACCACAGTCTTGTCATCTCTGAAGAAGTTTTCTGTTACTTCTGTAGGCAACGACAGGTCTGGTCTGTTTTGCTGATGAATTATGCGATTCTTCTGAGACATAACTTTGGCGTAGAGCAGATGCGTTTGCCTGGCTGAGAGGAGTACTGTAACAACAAATGTACTTATTGGATTGTCTACCATCACTGAAGTCATCGCCTTCCGGCTGAGGCCAAATGTTACAATGCACATGTCTTCCCTCATCTCTCAAGCAAGTCACAAGACTGCTTAGACAACTCTGAGTAAACTTAACTACAGATAGTATTCTGTGGAGCTGACACTTTTTTAACGTTACACATGTGTGATCTCAGTTTATTGGATGACAGTCAGCTTTAGAGATAGCAATTCCAGGAGGTTTTCTCAAGTAACTCTCTCGGACGTTAGCTACCTCTTAGGCCATGCAGTGTAATCTTCTCTTCAAATGGTCTCCAAAATATTGTTGTCACATCCTAGTGGGATGTCCAAGCAATCCCAAAGGCGGGCTAATTCAGAGGCACAATGGTTTTCTATCCCTCTGCCTCTGAACTTGCTCAGTCATTGTTAAAAGGTTATCCCATGGCCTCTTTCAAACTTAGACAATGAGGGCCACAGTCAGACATCTTAAATTCTGCCTAAATCACTAGCTCTAACGTTCTCTATTAGCAGGAAGCAGTTAACAAACATATGAATAGAAAGAAATAGTTAGCATTGTTTTTAAAAGGAAAACAGTGATACTGAAATAGCTGAAGTGCTTGGTTAGAATTAAGAAGGAAAAACAAAATTTTCAGGTGTGCAATAGGTACAAAATGGACTAGACAGAGGTTTTGAGATTAGAAACAAAATAAATTGTAAAAATACTGCATAAATAGAGAAACTCCATCAGCAAGGGGAGGGAGAGAAAGATCTAAGTGCTGTTTTAGAGATTCCAGAGATCTTTGCTGAATGTACAACTATGTACTACAGAGTATCTGAGATAATAGACCTCATGAAAGGTGGGAGAAGCAGGAAGGTACCAGAATAATTACAGTGTCACTGTGTCAAATACTACTGCCCTCTCCTGACATGCCACGCTCACTTCCTTCCCTGTAATAGTGTGCAGGCCAGATCAAATAAAATTGAAAGAACAAAATGAAAGATATATTTTCAAACTGCTATAGCCGACCTGTAATTTCGACTGTCAAGTGAGGTTTTGAGGGAAAGAGCATGACAGGTTTAAGAAAACATTGGGTTTTGTTTCATGGTTTTTTTTTTTTTTCAAATCACCGTTTCCATCAGTTCTGGTAATTGTTTATAGAGGTTACCTGCCTGCTTTCTGAGACCAGTAGATGCTAAAAGACTGCAAGAAATCTGTTCAAAATGGGGCACAGCGTCCTCATCTTTCCGAAAAGCTTCTCTGAACTAGCCTGTGCTGGTTCCTGTTAGGGACAGGAGATTGGACCTGATGGACAGTAGGTCTGGCATGGGTTTTTATAAAATAGATGGTACCTAAGTTCAACCAAATAGCTCTGGAAGAAAAATGAAATGGTGCTAACTCATGCTTGTGAAGCATCTACAAAGCCTCAAAGCAGAAAAACCCCGAAGGAGGGTTGAGTTTTGCACGTCTGGGCCACAGCAGACAGCACAAGGAGCTAGTGAGGGAGTTCTCAGGGCAGCTCACACTGGACCTCAACCACTGAACCATCCTTTCACTCCTCTCATCACTACATTTTGTCCCTTCTTAGAGATGTCTCTCTCAATGGACAGTTGACATAATTATTTCTGCATTTCAAAGACCAATAACAGAAGGAACCTTTTGCAGAAGAGATTAGTTTATCTGAAGAAGCAGGCAGAAGTAAGCAAGGGGACTCCAGCTGGGGTCAATAGATGAGAAGGGCTGTTCCCACGCTACAGGTTTGGACCTGCCAATGGTGCTCTAAGCATTTGCTTACACCTGTAGGAAACGAGGAGGCCTTTTTTTCTTTGATTAGCCTTTTTACACAAAAGAATCCAAAAATACATGACTGAACATGACTTTTTCAATTCAGCCATTAATGTTACATAACACTGAGATGCTATGAAAGGGTAGAGATGTGATCAGCCATGGAAAGTTAAAGTGGACCATGAGAAAGGCTCTGTGTTGGGAAGTAATTCACACATTGAAAACCACTGAGGAACTCTGGATCACATACAAAGATAGAGAAACAGGAAAGAGACAAATCAGCCAACAGCAGATTCCAGAGTCTGCACATTCTGTTATTCAGTTTGCTGTTATTAAAAAAGCAAATGTCAACACATTCATTTTGTTCCTGACAGTCAGTTCTAATAAATCCTAATAGTGTGACAAGAACTCTGGCTTCTTCCATTCCTCAGATTATCCTAAAATCCACAATGACAGAAGCTCTGAAATAGTTGCCTTTGTATAAACCAAAAAAAAAAAAAACCTCTCAAGGAGACTAATTCTATATTTACTACTACGAAACTAAAGAAAGAAAATTTAATGGCAAAAAAGGCTTCTGGTTACAAGGCTAGGAGTATAATGGAATGATTTATCGTGATAAATTTTTATTCGTGATTCCTCTCCATCTTGGAATCAAAGATAACTACAAATAAAAGAGTTTCACCCTGTTTTAGCTTGGAAGTATACTAAAATTACTTTATCCATTTCGTTATACACCTCTCTCTTAAAACCTTTCAGAAGAGACTATTGCTATGGGGTTCAGTGACTGCTTTCTAAAGCCAGATGTTTTGTCTGTGGTCTTATTGCATCACCACAGAGATCACCACTATTGCAGAGTCCCAATAGCAGAGACAAACTTCCATTTTTAACCTCAGCAGTCAGTTGGTGTGTCAAGTGCCAGTAGCTTTGCATATCTGCATGCCAGAGCTGCTGCCTTTGAGATCTATAGGTGCAAGAAAACACAGTAGGCTCAGGAGTACCTGTGGAGTTATAAGGCAGGTTGAAACTAGACTTCAGCAGAGACAGCCAGCTTAAGGAAGTAAGGAACCACATGTTCTCCAGATGTTTTCTGCTCTAGCATAAAGCCACAGAGTAGAGTGTGGTGGCGGTTTAGCGGAAGGAGGGACAATAGATGGCTAACAATTAAAGATACAAATTTATCTAGATCTGTGGAAGTGGTTGAATCACCAGATACAAATTCAGTATCTCCTTCGGTAACTTTTCTTCAAAAAGAGCCTGCTTTTGTTATAGACCTACGCATTCAGGGCTCAAATGTCTGTAAATTAATTTTATAAATTCTTAATCAATACGAGATTCTATTTGGCTCCAATCACTCTCTCCCTTGCCCTCTCCTACTAATCTGTTCTCTTTCTTAAGGAACGGTCTGCTATCCTTCTCATGTTTTTAGACAGAAGTTTGTTCACTTTCACCTTTTTCTGGAGGAAAGAAGGCGAGAGGTTATTTTTTAATATCCACCTTTAAGGAGGAAATAAGAAGAAAGGAAAAAGATAGAAAGAAAGTAGAAGTAGTAGCAGTTTTCTGTTGATCTCCGTTGCACTCTGCAGTGTGTGTACTGTAGCCCGTGGACACTGTCACACGGTAGCTGTGTGGTACCACGCACAGCTCTAATAGCTGAGCCCTTAGGATGACTCACCCAGCCAAGGTAGCACCTCCTAACGCAGAGCAGAGTTTGCTTGTCACCTCCTTTGCTTGTGTGTGTAGAGCACTGAACGTGGTAGAGCCAACTCCCTAAAACAGGAGAGACATTTCCACCCTTATTTTCTTATTCTTTCCATAGACTACCAAAATGCCACTTGGCCTCAGTGAGGGCTAAATCAGACCAATGCTGATTCCTTTTGCTAGTGCTGGTACATACGGTTTGGGGACGCGAAAGCCTCAGCATCTACTTTCAGCTGGTCAGCAATGATCTGAGCCCCCTTCTTCACATGCAGCAGCAAAGTTCAACAAGGATGAAACAAGCCATGCCGGGGCTTGGACAGAGAAGAATAGGTGTGGGATTCAGCAATAGCTAAAGAGCAAGGGGTTAGTCTGAGGCGTGTGATTCATATCCTACTGTACCACTTTGTGCCTCAGTTACCTGTGCATTAAAACAAATTAACTGCGCCTTTCTGCCTTGTAGGGCACAAGCAGGCTTCACAGAGAGGTTCTCCATGAGATGCGGCTTGCTCAGCTAGTGGAGCACAGGCACACCATATCATTCAGGGTGTTACATTGTGGGAATCCCATGAGGGGCTTCAGTTTGGTAGGAGATATGAGGATTCCAATTTTAGGATAATTTAATACAAAAGGAAAGGGGAAAAAAAAGGAAAATTTCTTGTTGTTTAATACTAATAATTAAGACTCTACCTGTCTACTCTGGCTGCTCTTTTCAACAGGATTTATAAGGATAACCACGCTGGGACTCAACAGTAAGTAAGTGTGCCAGGAGAAGCCTAAACTTTCATGCCATTAACACCTCTGAGCAGACCTCTGTGAACGTGGTGTGAGTGACAGATGATTTCAGAGTGTGGAAACAAATGAAGTTTAAGAGGTAAATAAGGTATTCCTCTTGCAGAGCCACATTCATAGTGCAGGCTATTCAGCCCAGGTACACTGAGGTACATGTAAACTTAAATGGCAAAGCAGGTACCCAGGAGATGCAAGGGGCACCTTTTTACCCAGAAATGACTGAGGAGGTCAGAGGCACGAGGTGTAATGGACAAATTGAGGGGGGCGGCTTTGAGCGGAGAGGATGAGAAAGGCCCATGGCAAGGAGGAAGGGGGAAGACCGGGGCTCCCACGCTGGTAGTCCACAGTGGAGAGGCTCCTCATGGGGATCTGGAGGGACTGTGTAGCGTATCTCAGCCCACGGAGACACCAAAAGGAGGTAGACCAAGGTCCGAACGGAAGGAAAGCACTCACCCTCCCAGAGGTGAGGTTTATTTAAGTCCCAGCTCCCCGCTTGCCCCGCTTCCGACCGGCGGTGCCGCTGGGATTGCCCTGAGCCCCCGTCACTGCTGGCCAGGGGGTTTCCTTACCATGGTGGGGCCACGTGCTGGGAGGCCGCCCCTTCCCCTGTGCGTGCCCCTGGCCGCAGCCACCGGCAGCCAGGAGAAGGCCGTTCCCCATGTTATTTATGGTGAATTTGGGCTTATTCGTGCACGGCATTCCAGCACGCAGGCGCCACCGCATCTTGTGGGGAGATTTCCGCGTGATGAATAGACTGAGAAAGGCCAGGCAAACGGTATTATTATAACACTACATAAATATGTTTTTTTTCATTTAACATTAAAACACCTGATTTCCTTTAACATTGTAAACATGTCACTTTATTAGGTCTGGGAGAGCTGATGAATTTAAAGTCATTTTCAGCAAACAAGTGGCAGCCTTTCTGTGTTTTACGTGGAGGGGAGGGAAAGAAACCTTTATCATGAAAACATATGCAGTAGTAAAAGGGACACGAGCGAGCTGTCGCCCACTCTGAAGTTTCCCACGGAGAGGGGAAGAGCCACACAGGTGATACTAGTGGAAAACAGCTAGAAAATGAGGGAAATACAGGATATAATTTCCTTGAAACAGTTGGCGCAGACTCCATGTTTTGTAGCTAATAAATTTAGCTTTCAGGAGGAGATTTGTATAAGCTGCATTTAGTAGTTTTTAAGAATGAAAATGAATGCATTAATTAGTACAACATTACCATCTGCTAAACAAGGCAATTTTGGCCAGAGCTCGGCAATTTCTTCCTGGACATGAAGCTTAAAAACAAGGCTTTTCAACAGTAAAATTACTGCCCTGTAAAAGGACAGATAAATGTCTAAGCAAGCGCCTCATTACTGTCAAACCAATGATTTGTTGTTTCATTTTACTGTTGTGTTTTCCTGGTTATTACAGTGAAGGTTGAGTCAGCCTTTCCATTATAAATAAACTGCTTTTAAGGAACTGTGGTTTGACCAGAGAAGAAAACTTGCTCAGAGCACTTAGGTAAAGTGCAAAAATAAAAACAGCAGGAAGTGTTGGGATTTTTATGGTTACCCTTTGGGCTGAGCGGTTCTTGACTTCTTGAGGGCTGTTTTCTTTTTTTTTTTGCCCTGCGAATCAGTTCCTCCCTGCTAAGACCCCTGTGCCACTGACACCCAGTTCAGTTGAAGGAAGGTCTGAGACCAATTCAGAGATATTGAGTAGACTACATGGAAGAAGCACTCGGCAGCCTCGTGGCACTAAGCTCAGAGGTGGTGTCTGCATGGGGCTGTTCCCTCCTTGCCATTTCCATTGCAGCGAGGGGAAAGCGTAGCCACAGTGGACTGGGATGAGGAATGGGCGAGCAGAGCTGGTGCCCGCCTTGCTGGTGCCACTTTTGCTCTGGGGTCACTGCTCCCAGCAGGGCAGGGTTTCCATTGCTGACCTGCTGCTGGTGCCGCACGGCAATGCTGCCTTGCATTTGGCCACTGGGCAATACTGCTCAGTAGGTGCTAACATGTTCCCGATCGAGACTGGTCAGGGCTTGTGATAAAAGCCTTGTTTTAGCTCCTGGTTGGTAACAGGAGATGTTAGGCTTAGCTAATTAATTGCCCTACCTCCATCAGCCCCCAGGTGTCAGTGGCCTGTGGTGATTGTTGAAAATAGGATCACATTTCATAAATCAGTGTGCATCTGCTGTTTAAACCAAGCAGGCTCTCCCAGCGCTTGGCTCCATTTTTCTGCCCTCTGTTTTGTTTTGTTTTGTTTTGTTTTTGTTTTGCTTTAAGTATGACTGATTGTGAGGCACAGATTTCATTAAGGGTTTCTGGTAAATATCCCTTAGCGTTGGCTGGAGAAGTACAACACATGCTCCAGTGATGACTTGTACCATAAAACCAAATCAAACTAAAATCTGTGCATATGAGAAAGACAGCATTGTAAGCTGATACATTCTTGTAAATATAGCATTAAAGGCTGTTCACAGGATATGTTGGTGAGTTACGGTCAGAGGCCTCCCACTGACACCTTGCAATCGTCTGGAAACAGTATTTGCTGAGAGCCGACCTGGCAGATCAGAAAGTAGACTGCAGTAGCTCACTGGGTAGTCGGGCACAGAGACATGCAGCCTTGCTGAGGCAGGAACAGTGCTCTTGGGCATCTTGGAGAAGGGCTCCAGGAATCAGCCTGCGAAGGACCTTTCCCTGCCTTAAGAGAGCTCGTGAATAAGGGTGATAGGATGGGGGATGGCAGGGCTATACTAGCAGATCCTAAACCCAGCAGCTAGAACAGGAAGAAAGAGGCATTTAATTGTTGTCATCTCATCTAAGTAGAAGTGGTTTATGCGTGGAGAGACTAAGCTCACAGCTTGACTAGCAAGTACAGTCTGCAAATTTCAGAAAGGCCTGTACTGTGCAAAGCACAGTCTGAGGGTGGCAGATCAGCACTTCCTGACAGAGGTTGTACAGAGACAAAGCCACCGAGGCCCAGGAGCCATCCTGCCACCGTAAGCAATAGCTCTTAGGCTGAAGCGAGTTTCACAGAGCAACATGCACACATTTGTCATGAATATGATAGCAATCTGCACTGGTGAAAGAGAATATTCGTATGTTGTTGTCTCAGAAGATATCCATTTCAGTCTCTGCTCAATACTGCCCATTCCCACAAAATAAATTGTTTATTCCAGGAGAAAAAAAAATATGTATTTTAATGAAAACCATCTTTTTTAGCCCATTAGTGCATTGCAATGGCAATGGATTAAATCAACTGCAGCTGATTGTTACTAAGGTTTGACCAAAACAGCTAACTGTTTTCTGCAGAGATAATTTACCTAATTGTCTATTTGCAGCAGACATAATGTGGCTGTGAATTGCAGTGCCCTCCTGGGTCTCTAAAAGCAAACAGCTCACTTGCCAAATGACCGGGATCTCTCTTACAAGCACACACAAACACACACAGCACTTTTCAAACTGATTGCTGGCTTCTCTGCTAAACACACAGACCCTTCTATTAATCTAAAGGCGGCACAGAAAATGATTAGGCTGTTATAGCATTTCCACAGGGTTACAGACCTGCCAGGTATCTTTGGAACAAATGAAATGTGGCACTCTGGAGGAATACAAGGTTCACTGAAACCTCTGTACCATGTGCCCATTATGATGGGATGGCAGCTCCTCTAGTGAACTGGGGGCAGTGGGCAGAAGGGGCAAACTGGGTGGGAGACAGACATGAAGGCATACACAGACTGAAGATGTATGGTGATACTCAGAACGTGAGCTATTCCTGTTAAGACCTAATTTGGTAGTTCTCCATCAGCAGCTTTAAGAGGTGCTGGAACTTCTTTATAGGCCCTTCCTAATTTGGCTACCTCAAGAAAATCCTGTGCATCTCTCTCTGCTCTATTGCTTGCAGTTAAGCCTGTGCAATTTCTCCTGTTAAGCCTTTTTGTCTTTCAACGGGTTTCTATTATTAACAAAAACCATATAGAATTAGAGACTTGAAGCTGGATATTCACCCATCTGAAAAAATAAAACAAAATAACTTTGAAGAAGTCCTTCAGCTAAGTGACAAGCATCTGCTCAGATACCCAGAGGACTCATCTTTCATTATTAATTTGCCTAGCTGTACTCTCCATGCCAGCTCTGAACTCAGCTGAGTCTTCTGAAGGCAAGCGGGAAATATCCCTTTTGCATGCTTCATCCACAAATCCCTTAAGCTCACCCTTGCGCAAAAGCCTTTACTGCCAGTTTTCTGCTTCTACTCACCCTCTGCAAGGATAAGGCTGCTTGCCTTGCATCCTGCTGTTCTGCAAGTGCATGTAGCATCTTCTCCTGCATGCCTGCTCTTTCAAGACCACTGCTCTCTGTGGTGCTAGCTGTGAATAGTGGCAGAGAGAAATGCTCACAGTGCTGCCTACTGAAGGGAGAGCAGCACTTCTGAATGGGATGCTGCTTACAGCTTGATCCTTCATGTGTGCGCCTCTCTTTCATATGCTCCCAGTACCCCCATGTGGGCAGGGAAGCAGAACTGCAGGGACTTGCTCAGCTCTGTAATCCACATAGGGCAACACAGCTGGGAGCCCCTTTCTTCTCCCTCCAAAAGCTAAACAGAGCTGCTACTCTTTAAAAGCTATTTGGAATCCCACTAAATTCACAGAGGGCAACTGGCCGCAGCTGCAATGAGATAACAAAAAAACTGTAATAAGAGTAAGGAAACAAGCATAGGAAGTAGCCTGCAAAAACCCATGGACCAGAATTGGTGGCACAGCAGGAAGGGCAGTGGAAGGAAGGGGTGCATGGGGCAGGGGTTCAGGGTGCAAAGGACACAAGCTAGGCCTGTGCTGTAACATAGGGGAGGCCTCCACCGCTGTTCCAGGGAAAATATACTTTCTGATTGCTGGTCTCATCTGCCCCCTCTCACCCTGCAACTAACTATAGAGTCTCAATTGCTAAATCCTTTTCCAGGAAGATTTCTGATTATTTCCAAAAGCCTTCACAATGGGCATGCTGGGTAAGGAAGGAGTTTTTTCTTTTTTCATTTATTCTCTTATCCTTCACCTTCAAAATTTTTCTGATTTCAGAAATATTCTTGATTGCTAAGACAAAATAGGACCTTTATGACTCAGAAGTCCACAAACCAATAGGATCCAGACTAGCCAAGAGCATAGAAGGAGGTATAAAAAAAGCAGGGGCTCGATATCCCAGCTGAAAGCTGCAATCATCAGACTCCTGCAGTGACTCAATCTTTTTTTTTTTTCTGGCTCATCTGGAAGGGTCCTGATTTACTCTTACTCTAAATAGGACTAGAAATATTCCATTCACTAGCATTGGTGTGGACAGCATCATCAAACATTTTGATTTCAATGAGTCAACAAGTTCTAATATTTTCCAAAAAGCTCTAGATGTGCCTCTTTATAGAAAAAGTATGCACTTCCATGTAAAGGGCACAGTAGGGTTTATAGTAGCCTAGGAGGCATGAATCACTTTCCATTTGCTGCTCTTCTGCTGCACTTCATTTTCCTTGACACTGACAGTACAGCACAAAAAAGAAACTTTAATCAACCTCCATTGTTAGGAGCCTCCTTGACAGTGTCTAGTTCAGTTAAACCCATAACCATTGTGCTCCTCTGCTCTCTTGCTTCATGTTTATTGAAGTGCCTATGTGGATTTCTAATAATCCATCTTTAGATGGATGTTTGACAGCTGATTCCCTCGGCAAATTTGATAAATGTTGCCTTGTGTGACAAAAGGATTTTCTGTCCTTGCCCAGCCTACAAATTAATTTGTGCAACTATTCAATATTTTCTCTCTCTTCTTCCCAAACGGGGTGTGTGTGGGGGGGGGACACCTTTCTCCATTTTTACTAGTGGTTTCAGGTCACAGCCTCAGTTCTTGGAAAAATCAAATTTTTGAAGCTGCTGGAGAAACTAACGTGCAAAAACACGCTTTTTGACTTTCTCAGCACTCCTCCTACTGCCTGGGCTTTTGGCAACTGAAACAATTCCCATAGATTTATAAACATGCGCAAAATGTTTCAGAATCTATGCTTTATTTGGGAGAAAGGAAGATGGATCAAACAAGTCCATCCTAAATGTGCATGCCCTAGAGATCATAATACCTTGGCAAACAATGGAAGAGACACATATGTAATTCTATTCTGAATGTCTGCTTGGTTTTCCTTTGGAAATCTGGATCCATTATAGGTAATGAGAAAGAGTTATTTTTGCACCTGTAATTGCTATTAGCATAATGCTTTTACTGTAGTTCAGTGCTGGGAATCTTCATGTGCAGGTCCCATTGACAGTGATACAGAGCACTGAATTTCTCTGGATCAGCAAACAAAAATGAGGCTAATGCTGTGCTATAACCCAGACAAAAGCTTTCAATGTACGAGCCCCAAATATCTCTTTTTTATCCTGATATTGAAAAGGGAAGCCACCCATAATTTTAATGAGAGAGGAAAAGCATTTTCTGACTCTCTCTTGTCTCACTTTTCTGAAGTTACACTAACATTTTTTCTTCTTTGGAGTCACATGTAAACCCATCCAGGAGATGCAATTTTGAAACCACTGTTAACAATGGGTCAGTCTGCTCGACAGAAGGGATTTCTTTATTCTTTTGTCCACCCTATTTTTTGTATTCCTTCCTTTTGATTCCTAAAACTGGAGTGGAAGACAAATGTACCACATAGCAGCAAACGTGCATTCCTGTGTCCTCAGTGAACAAGGAGAAATATACTACATATTTTTAGTACACTTGAAAACATGTACTATTTTGTAAGATTTTTACTTGTACAATATGTACTTTCAGTATTGTGTAAAATATTGCGCACTGTCCAGCTGGCCATATTCATCTACGTGATGTTGCAAACAGCTCATAAATTTTACCATATATAATGATGGGCACAGGCATTAAAATTAAGCATCTGAACAGTTTATCAGAAAAAATAGTGTCCTTACCATTACTTTGTTGTATTTACATAGAGAATAGTTATCCTTGTAACAGACATGCTTTAATCTAACTCCTGGGGGGAAAAAGCCCTACAATTTATAAGCTATCATCTCTTGTGGTTTACAAGCTGTGGTTACCAAGGCTCTGCCACTTCCAATGTTATTTCTAAAACTGTAATGTCACATCTATATGTACTGATAGTTTTGTGGCTCCATTTTTGAAGTGACTGCCTAAAAGTCCAGGCGAACTGACTGTAGAGGGACTGCTTCCTTCATGCTAAAATCAACACCTCACTAAGACATGAAACAACACTCCCAAAGACGATTACGGTGTGAAAAGTTTCAGAAGGCTGAGCTTTGACCAAAATTGCTGCTTGTTCTTTAGTAACTCATTCTGTCTCTGAACAACTCATGTTTTGAGCTACTTGTCCGTAAGAAGGATATTAACATAATATTAGTAAGCGAACCAGTAAGGGTTATGCTTATGAAAATAAGCTTATGAATAATATGCTTATGAAAAGTGTACCTAGATCATTGATTGGTTTGTTCTGTGTTTTGCCTCGAGGACCACAACAGGTTGCAATCTGGAAAAAAAAACTAGTTCCCTCGATAAGGAAACCTTGCTGCAGCCCACAGGGTGGTTCCCTCTAGAGGCTGCTTCTTACAAATACACAAAGCCAGCACAAACACACTTAGGAGGAGTCCAAAGTCTCGCTCAGTTCCAATAACAGATGTTGTGTACTGAGGGTTTCAACCACAAACCAAACATCTTACAACATAGTATAGTGCAGAAAAAGGACATTTCCAAGTGTATTTATTGAGAAATAGCAAAGATGTACATATTTTTACAAGCTTTAATTTTAATTTACATTTTCTTAAATTATGTAGGCCACAGTAAACTATAATTTGCTAATACACAACAGAGACCCTTGACTTCAATTGTATTTCCAAAATGCTGCTGTTGCAGGGATTTTGGCTCATGTCATGTTCAATTCCTCTTTAGAGATACTACATACCATATTCATTTAAAGCATATGCTTGGTATCAATCCTGTGAAGTACAGATGACTTTTGAACCAAAACTCTGGATCTGGATCCAACCTCACAGTGAAAATCTATGGTCTTTCTATTGTGGGCCAAATCCATATTCTGCACATACTCTGCAGTTCTTACTGGCTGCAGGGTTTCATTTGTGCCAGGATGAAGTCTGCTTGTATAAAGGATTTTGATTTGGCCTCATCTCCCTTGTGTATGCTCACACTGGAACATACTTTGCATCTGCTTTAGATGCAAACCCTGCTGCTCACACTGGAGTCTAAAAAAATTGGTTAGGGGAGCTAGCTGCCTGCATAGGTGTCTAAAAAGAAGTGTCATTTTTAGTTTCTGTTTTCCTGTTTTACTGATATACTGAACTGCATGGCATTATCTCATAGTTATGTAAGATACTACTTTGTGACCGCGATCATGCTGTTATTTGTATTCTGCAAGCTGACTATTCAAATGCCTAATGTTTAAGTACTGTATTGACTGAAAACTGCTACAGTATCAGCAAAAGGCATTATATTCTACACCTCACTTGCACAAAATACTTGCAAACACGACATTGTGCTCCATCTTGGTTGTTGAGGAGAGGCTGAAGGGAAGGCAGTTTCTGATTAATATACTGTTGAATTAAAATGCACTCAATGGCAAAATGACCAACTTTCAGTTTAATCTACACAGGCCCATCTGGAACTATCTGATGTGATTGTATCTCTGCCTCGGTTATTATCTCATCTGCATTTTTCATTCAGGAAAATTTATCAGAGTAATTTCTCTCTATGAGGCAGGTGTGTACTGCAAAGTTTTAATAGAAGATATACACCAATTTTTCCTTAGCAAGAGATTATTTGTGCTCTGCAACTTTTAGAATTTTAATATTGCGAAAGTCGTAGAGCTAAATCCTTGCATTTTCTTTTGATGTAAATTTCTGTGGATTATTATTAACTTCTACTATGGCAGTACCTAGAATTCAAGTTAAAATCAGAGCTTTGTCATGCTCTGCAAAACTTCCTTCCTTTTTGCCTCCATCCCCTCTCTGGAAGTCCAGTATTATCACTAACTGACCATACCTACCACAGAGGGAGTTGGGCACAACTCGAATGAAGGCACTGCAAACCTTTTATAAAAACTGGTGATTGTTGCTGGGCTATTGTTTGCTCTTAGATCTGATTTGGAAAAGAACTCTGAAAGGCTGAGAAAAATAACTGAGAAATAATATTGCTTCATGCATTTGAGTAACACTATCACTTGTTTAAAAAAAAAAAAGCTAGTTCACCATACCAAATTTCTTGTTTTATAACAAATTCTATGTTAAGATTCTCATGCGATGTTACCATGCCAGAACTTGAGGAAGGCTTTATTTAACCCTTTTTTCCTGTTCCAGTAGAAACACTTTTTTCCCACCAAAAATATTATAAAAAGCTTATACAACAGCTCTTTATGGAAAATGTACTGTTAGGCCAAATTTGTCTACACAGGTGCTGTAAATATAAAAATGTATGCATCATTTTTGCTTGTTGGACACACAAATCTATCATCCAGTTAGCTGGTATATCATGATTTTGTATGGGGCAAGTTTCATGTGACAGTTGCACACTGTCAAGCAAAAACAGATCATCATTAGTTAGTAGTGTGGTGACTTGTACACCCAATTCCAATAGAACAAACAAATCAAATTTTTACTCAGTTATAAAGGAGTTTTGCCTTGGACTTTCAGTGGCTCCAGGCTTTCACGTACCAACCAGCTTTGACATAACCTGGAGTTTAAGCAAAGATGAAATTTGCTTACTACCTGGTAACTAGAAACGTGGTGGCTTCACAGCACAGAGAGAGAACTTCTCCCCAGTGCTGACTATTACTGTGCTTGTGTAAGCATCCTGGAATTTACATTTCCCATCTTCTCTCGCTCATATCTCTTCATACAGTCAGAGTACACAGAACCTCAGGTGTCTGCACTTACAGTGTTAAAAATCAAAAAGCAGTTTCCATCCTCTCCGAAGAAAGATACACCACTTGTAGTTGTTTCACAGCACTGCTTCACCATTGTTTCACAGCTCAATGTGGAATGCAGGGGACCCTGTGTACAATATGCACCTTGTTCACTTTTCAAAGCTGGAGGGTAGCAGGTTAAAAACTCAAGGGGTAATTATCATTGTGTGGACCATAATTATTATTAGAAATGGCTGAAATTAAGGGAATGTATTTCTCAGTATTTCTTCACAAAAATCCCCTCTTTGTCCTTTCCTCAGATGCCTAACCTGCTACTTAAATTTTCAAATTCAAAAACACTTCGGGTAGCTTCTGTGTAATATTCTTGTCCAATCAAAAACAGGTGGAAAAAAAAGACATTAGCCCAACCCTGAAGACAAATTTATCTAGAATTGAATGGAAAAGCAACCAAAACAATTATATGTACCAAAAAAGAACTGTGCTCCTGAAAAGGCCAATGCCACCATGTCGACAACTTCAACAACTTGTGTCAGCACTAAATATGCTAAGTGTAGCATAATTCGTGCATCTGACTGGTAAGAGAGTCTTTAATAACTTTTCTTTCCTAAAGAACTTGTGTTCTATCCCCCATCTGAGCTTAGTAGCATTGCATTTTCACCTTCCAGTAATGCCACCAGCACACTCCAAATACCTTTGTCTGCTGGGTGGGAATTTGTTTCTTTCATATATAGCCGATGTACTCACTGTATGTCTTTCAGCGGACTAAGTAATTTATGAATATGGCTCTTAGTTCTCTTATTGGGGAATCAAGAAATGATGTTGAAGGTGTTAAAACACATTTGTTAGCTGTAAGGTAACGGTCCCCAGTATCAACCTCTCAATATCCTCTTAATTTGCCACAAACAATCAGTGGAATTATTCAGAATCCAAATAAAAACACAAACTTTCCTTTATTATTTTTTTTTCTTACTGCAACAAAGACTTAAATGCTTTGGTGCAGCCTTGCCCTTTGATTACTTTGAATTTGAAATTTGGTCATGTCAAAAATTATCACAAAGATTTTTTTTGTTTATCTACATAGTTTTTAACCAAAATTACATTATAACACACGAACACAGTCTTCTCTTTAAGGCACAACACATCATTATGCACATTCTGTTTGCCAAACTTATAAAAGAGACAATATCATATAACCCTCTCCCTCCCCTCCCCCCAAAAAAAGAAAGAAAAATTGCATCCACTTCCAAAATCAGCTGCTAATAAAGTCACAGTAAATTATTTTCATCAATAATTTACACAAATTACAGGACTAGACAGGATTGTCATTATACAGTCTGAGTGCATTCCAATTCAGATTTTCTGGGTTAGGTAGGCTAAAGTCTGGTTCAAACCTCAGTGCTGAGAATATATCCCACTTTGAGGAATGTCGGTTGGAAAACGCATGTTGGTGCTTTGCCAGTTCGAGTCCTTTGTTCTCTCCTGTCAGGGCTCATTTGGTACGTACCAGCAACCTCCACAGTTTTAATTCATTTAAAAACGTTGCATATATAAGACCATAGAGCTTCCTTATGTAGCACTAACGTTTTAACTCCATTCAGTAATCTGAATTCTTCAATTTGGAATTTTTAATTCCAAACATTTCTTCCCTTCTTAAGACAATTCATATGTGTAAAGCCAGAGGCATTGAATCACACATAAAAATTCAGTGTACTTGAAATATATATATATATATATATATATATATAAAAATATATATATATATATAAAAAAAAGGAGCGCCAACTTTAGAACACAGTTACAAATACTCTAGTTCCAGTGCTTGATGGAGCGCCAAGAGGTCCGAATGACTGGATATCCTCCAGAAAGGCATGTTGTGCTGTGTTTGTTAGAAGGGTAAAAAAGGTGAGGAAAAATGAACACTGTAACATAGGGTGGTATATGACACACGTCTGGTCAACTTGCAACCACGTATTTTACACTACTGTGTTTCTGGATTGATTTTTGCTAGTAAGATACTGACAAAAATCAGACCAAAATAGATCTGAGCTTATTTATTTGACTGAAAGTAAAATAAATAGATTGTCTTTCCTATTAGTTTCTTTGGAAAGAACCCATTACTTAGTGAGAGCTGTTTGCTTTTTTGATAGCATGTAATCCCATACAGTGGAGCATCAATAGGAAATTTCTGTTTCTGCTCCACTTACTATACTTTGCAATAGATGGAATGACCATTTAAAGGCTTTTAAGACTTCAGTTAAAGGAGGCAACACTTAAAACACTTTGAAGTAGAGCTGTAATACATTTTTTTCCACTGCGGGAAAAAAAATTATTTTAAGGAGAAAATAACAAATTGCTGGTTTTAAAGATAGATAAATTTGTGTTGCAGACAGCATCAGTGTCTGTGAGACAAGCAGATACATGCACTATTCTCCCTCAGCAATTGTCCGGAATGGAGTAAAAACCATACTTCTCCATTCTGTTCAGATCTATTTATAATGCACCGGGTTCATCCATCCCTACCAATCTGTATCTGTTCATGCAATATAGCTACTGTCAAGAAAAAGCATGCCAAACTGGAAAGTACACAATCCAACCACCTGTGTTTAGCACAAACTATAAGACCCATCACCAGGAGTGTACCTATATTAAAGAACCATTTGGAATGAGCATTTCGGTTATTTGCATTTTGTTTCCATTACAACTATACTGTAAAAATAAATACTAAAAGGGCATTTAATTTTGCTGTTCCTAGTACAAAGATATTTATGTCACCTGTCCTGTGCCTGAGGCAAAAATTTTCAGTTTTTGTGCACACTTCCAGGGGTTATACTGAGAAGTATAGCTCTCCAGTTATTACTAATTTGATCTGTTCCTAAACATTGAAACCTCATGTGGTGAAGTTTCCACCTGAATTTTCAACTTGAGAAAATTGAGCATTTCTAAAGAAACAGGTCTTTTTTAGAAACTGCAATTTAGTGCACAATATGTACATTGCATCCATTTTGATTTTGCAGATATGTACTTATTGAAGTAAACTATATGTTCATAAATTTCCTCCAGTAAAATGCAGATCTGTATTTACATTAGCAAAAATTTGCACTATTCTTTAGTAATTTTTCCATATTCTCCATAACACTACTCTTGAAACCTCCCTGATTTCACCTTCTAAAGAAAACCACTATCCAACCATCATTTCCTAGCCCTTGTTGTATCAACTTTTTAGGTTTACTTTGCTTGAAGTTAATCAGACATTTTTGCCCCCATCAGTTTTCATTTATTTTATAAATAATTTTGCAATTTAAATTTCTAGATTGAAATAAAGCAAATGCTAGAATCCAAATGGTTTATTTTACTCTAATTATTGGTCTCATCATGCTCTTGTTGACTTGCATCTGTAGACTGAAATTATTCGTCCTTCTGCCATTGTGCAACACTAACAGAAATGCAAACAGAAAGGCTTGCATTAGTAGCTACGTATCACACCAACATTTCAGGAGACAGGTTACCTTTTTTGCTGCCTGTTCTTCTTCTACACCATCCCCAATTACAACATATACTACTTTTCTGCCAAACCTTTGCATTATTCGTTCAAAGCAACTTTCTTTTCCTGGAAGATAAATGAGATAAGAGTTCAGAGTGAAGTTACCTGATTAGCTGCATGCTCCTCATCTCGGCCATCTCCAATCACAACATAAGTTATGTTAGTGCCAAATCTGGACACTATACGCTCAAAACAGCTCTCTTTGCCTGAAAAACAATGCACTACTTATTAAGCTATCAATCAAGTGAATTATGGTGAAGCTCTATAAAGGATTACTGCAGTGGTAAGGCATTGTTACTACTATTTTTTTATAGCTCCCAGCTTTAGGATTTAGAGCTACAGTTGGTGAGAAGCAATGAATTCCCTTGGTGACGATAAACTGCTTCCTCTAAAACTATATCTC